>NC_045453.1:33057520-33155808 GCF_002776525.5 Piliocolobus tephrosceles | reverse complement strand
CAGGGGGCAGAATGCATATCCTACATCAGACTCTCTAAACCTTGGAGTCTATCCCTTCCTGCTCATTCAGAAGCCTTGCAGAACTGACCAGCTTGGGTGCATGTTGTTACTTTTTCTTTCTTTCTACATTTAATTTTATTAAGATATAATTCACATAACATAAAATCACCCTTAGAAAATATACATTTCAGTGCCTCTTAGTAAATTCACAAGGTGTGCAACCATCACCACTATTTAATCTAGAACATTTCATCATCCCATATTAAAGAAACCTATATCCATGAGTAGGCACTCCCATTATCCGCCTCCACACACCCCGTGGCAACATATAATCTACTTTCTGTCTCTATGTATTTTGCCTAGTCTGGACATAAATGGAATTAAATAATTTTTGGCTTATTATGTCTGGATTATTTCACTCAGCATGATATTTTTAAGATTCATCCATGGTGCAACATATACCAGGAATTTATTCCTTTATTTTTGGTGAAATAACATTTCAGTGTATGAACATCCACATTTATTTATACATTCATCAGTCGATGGACATTTGGAGCATTGGTGTAGTTTCTGGATTTTGGCTATTTTCAACAATGTTGCTGTGAACATTCATGTGCCAGTTTTTGTGAGCATATGTTTTCATTTCATTTCTCTAGTGTAAATATCTAGGAGTGAAATTGCCAGGTTACACAGATGTAACTCTATGCTGAACATTTTTCAAAAACTTCCAGACTGTTTTCCAAAGTCATTTGTACCATTTTACATTCCCATCAGCAATGTATGAGAGTTCCAGTTTCTTCACATCCTCACCAACATTTGTTATTTTCCTTTCTTTTTTTTTTTTTTTTTTTTTTGAGACAGAGTCTCTCTCTATCCCCCAGACTGGAGTGCAGTGGCATGATCTCAGCTCACTGCAACCTCCACCTCCTGGGTTCAAGTGATTCTCCTGCCTCAGCCTCCCAAGTAGCTGGGATTACAGGTGCGTGCCACCACGCCTGGCTACTTTTTGTATTTTTAGTAGAGATGGGGTTTCACCATGTTGGCCAGGCTGGTCTTGAACTCCTGACTTCAGGTGATCTGGCTGCCTTGGCCTCTCAAAGAGTTGGGATTATAGGCGTGAGCCACTGTGCCCAGCCATTTGTTCTCTATTATGTCCATGCAGTGGTTTGAAATGGAATCTCATGAAGACGTTGATTTGCTTTTCCAAAATAATGATGTTGAGCATCCTTTCATGTGTTTGCTTGCCACTTGTGTATTTCTTTGAAGACATGTCTATCTAGATATTTTCCCAACTTTTATTGGATTATTTGTCTTTTTATTGTTGAGCTTTTAGAGTGCTTTCTGTATTCTGACTACTAGATTCTTATCAGAAATAAGAATCATAAATATTTCTCTCTTACTATATGGGTTCTTTTTTCACTTTCATAATAGCATTTTTGACACATGAGAGTTTAAAATTTGATGAAGTCCAACTTATCAATCTTTTATTACTTGCTTTTCTGTTAGGTGTTACATCTAAGAAACCATTGTCTGATACAAGTTCACAAAGACTTACGTGCTTGTTTTTTTCTAAGAATTTCATCATTTTAGCTCTATAAAACTCAATAAGCCATTTGTTAAAAGTTAGTACTTTATTTTTTAATTTACAAATAATAATTGAATGTATTCACAGCATACATAGTGATGTTTCAATTCATATAATGCATAGCAATCAGACCAGGGTAATTAGCATAGCCATCATCTGAAACATTTGTCATTCCTTTGTGTTAGGAACATCAATATCCTCCTTGTAGCTATTTGAAAGAAGACATTCATACAGCCAACAGACACATGAAAAAATGCTCATCATCACTGGCCATCAGAGAAATGCAAATCAAAACCACAATGAGATACCATCTCACGCCAGTTAGAATGGCAATCATTAAAAAGTCAGGAAACAACAGGTGCTGGAGAGGATGTGGAGAAATAGGAACACTTTTACACTGTTGGTGGGACTGTAAACTAGTTCAACCATTGTGGAAAACAGTATGGCGATTCCTCAAGGATCTAGAACTAGAAATACCATATGACCCAGCCATCCCATTACTGTACTGGGTCTATAACCAAATGATTATAAATCATGCTACTATAAAGACACATGCACATGTATGTTTATTGTGGCACTATTCACAATAGCAAAGACTTGGAATCAACCCAAATGTCCATCAGTGACAGACTGGATTAAGAAAATGTGGCACATATACACCATGGAATACTATGCAGCCATAAAAAAGGATGAGTTCATGTCCTTTGTATGGACATGGATGCAGCTGGAAACCATCATTCTCAGCAAACTGTTGCAAGAACAGAAAACCAAACACCGCATGTTCTCACTCATAGGTGGGAATTGAACAATGAGATCACTTGGACATGAGAAGGGGAACATCACACACCAGGGCCTATTGTGGGGAGGGGAAGGGAGGAGGGCTGGCATTGGGAGTTATACCTGATGTAAATGATGACTTGATGGGTGCTGACGAGTTGATGGGTGCAGCACACTAACATGGCATATGTATACATATGTAACAAACCTGCACATTGTGCACATGTACCCTAGAACTTAAAGTATATTAAAAAAGAAAAAAAAGAAATAGAAGAAAAAAAAAGAAACTATGTAATTTTTTTTTGTTAACAACAGTCATCTTACAGCATTATGGAACACTGGAACTGATCCTTTCTCTCTAGCTGTAACTTCGTGTTTTGCAACAAATCTCTTCCTAACTGTGTCCCTTCCCTTGCCCCTTCCCAGTCTCTAGTATCCTATGTTCGTTTTATTTCTATGAGATCAACTTTTGTTTAGCTTCCACATGTAAGTATGAACATGCAATTCAACAACAGGCTTCTGAACAACCTATGGATGAAGGAAGAAATTAAGAATAAAATTTAAAAATTTCTTGAAACAAATGAAAATAGAAGCACAGCATACCAAAACCTATGGGACATAGCAAAAGCAGTGTTAAGAGCCAAATTTATAGCAACAAATGCCTACATCAAAAATCTAGAAAGATTTCAAAACACAACCCAATGATGCACTTCAAGGAATTAGAAAAGCAAGAACAAACCAAACCTAAAATTGCTAGAAGGAAAGAAATAGAAAAGATAATTAAGCCATCTTGAATTAATTTTTGTACATGATTTGAGAGGTAAAGGCCCAAGTCCATTATTTGGCATGCAACTATTCAATTGTCCCAACATCATGTGTTGTAAAGATTATTCTTGTCCAAAAATAAATGAACATAGATGTATGGGTTTACTTCTAGATTACCAATTCTAGTATACTGATCTATCTGTCTATGCTTATGCCACACTGTCTTGATTACTGTAGCTTTGTATTAAGTTTTGGAATTGAGAAATGTGAGTTCTCCTACTTCCTTCTTTTTCAAGATTGTTTTGTTTATTGTAGATCCCTTGAATTTCTATATAAATTTTAAGATCAGCTTCTCAATTTCTATTAAAATCACAGTTGAAATTTGTACAGGGATTACATCAGCTCTAAAGATTAATTCAGAGAGTATTTTTGTCTTAACAACACTAATTCTACCAATTCATGAACATGGAGTATTTATCCATTTATTTGCATCTTTAAATTATTTCAACACTGTTTCATGGTTTTCAGTTCTTTTGTTAAATTTATTCCTAAATATTTTTATCATTTTGATGCTATTATAAGTGGAATTTTATTGAATTCACTTTTTAATTGTTGATTGCAAGTGTATAGAAATACAACTAATTTTTAATATTTATCTTATATCCTGCAACATTGTTGAAGTCATTCATTAGTTCTAAGAGTGTGTGTGTGTGTGTGTGTGTGTGTGTGTGTGTGTGTGTCTTCCTTAGGACTTTTTGTTTATAAGATCATATCATCTACAAATGGAAATAGTTTGACTCCTTTCTTTCTGGTCTGGATGTCTTTAATTTTATTTTTTGCCTAATTTTCCTCTCTAAAAATTCTAGTTCAATGTTAAATACAAATGATGAGAGTGGTTATTCTTGTATTGTATCTGATCTCAGAGAGAAAGTTTCAGTTTTTCACCACTGAGGATTTTCATTAGCTGTGGATTTTTCATAAATACCTTTTATCTTGCTGAGGAAGTTTTTTCTATTCCTAATTTCTCTAATGTTATATCATGGAAGGGTGTTGAATTTTGTCAAATGCTTTTGCATATTTATTGAGATGACCACATTGTTTTAGTTCTTTATTCTATTAAATGGTGTACTACATTGATTAATTTTCATATAACAAACCAACCTTGCATCCTGGGATAAATCTCACTTAGTGATGGTATGTAATGTTTTTACTATGGTGCTAGATTCAGCATGCTAATATGTCTTTGGATTTTTGTGTATATGGTGATATGGGATATTGGTAAATCATTTTCTTTTCTCATGATTTATTTGTCAGCTTAGAATCAGCATAATATAGATCTCATGGAACGACATGGGAAGTATGTCTTCGTTGTCTATATTTGGAAGTGTTTGTGTAGTACTGATGTCAATTCTTCTTTAAATATTTGGTAGAATTACCCATGAAGCCCTCCAAACCTGAGCGTTTGTTTGTGATAAGTTGTTTACTATTATTATTATTACTGCTAATTAAATATCTTTACTTGTTATAGGTATACTCAGATTTTATACTTCTTAAATTAACAGTTTTATTGCAACATAATTCACTTAGCATAGAATTCAACCACTGAAAGTGCTCCAGTCAGATTTTTAGCATATTTACAGACACGTGCAGCCATCAATATAGTCAATTTAGAACATTTTCATCACATCTGAAAGAAACCCCATGACCTTATCTATCACCGCCATACCTTCTCACACCCAAGCCCTAACTAAGCAACCACTATTTTGCTTTATGTCCCTATAAATTTTACTATTCTGGACACTTCAAATGAATAGCTCATACTATGTGACATTTTCTGACTAGATTCTTTCACTTAGCATAATGCTTTCAAGTTTCATCCATGATTAAGAATGTATCAGTGCTCCACTCCTTTTGATTGCTGAATAATATTCTGTTGTATGGATATGCCACATTTTATTTATCCATGTGTCAGTTGATGGACATTTGAGTTGTTTACTGTTATGAATGATGCTATGCTAAACATTGTGTACAAGTTTTTGTATGGATATACGTTTTTATGTTTCTTGAGCATATACTTAGGATGGAATTGCTGAATCATAAGGTAACTCTATGTTTAAGTATTTGAGGAGTTTCCAGACTACTTTCCAAGGAGCTGCACCACACCAGCAGTATATGATGGTTTTACTTTTTCTACATCCTCAGTAACACTTGTTATTTTCTGATTCTTGATTATAGTCATCTTAGTGGATGTGAAGTGGTATCATATTGTGGATTTGATTAGTGTTTCCTTGATTACTAATGATGTCAAGTATCCTTCATGTCCGTATTGGACATTTTTGTATCTTCTTTGCAAAAATGTGCATTTACATATTTTGATCATTTTTAAATTGGGTTATTTATATTCTTGTTCTTGATTATAAGTGTTCTTATATATTCTAGATATAAGTCCTTTATGAGATATAGTATTTGCAAATATTTTCTCCCATACTGTTTATTGACTTTTCACTTTCTTGATAGTATCTTTTGACACACAAACTTTTGGAATTTTGATAAGTCCAAATTATCTATTTCTTTCTTTTGCTATTCATGCTTTTATTGCCATATCTAAGAGTATTTTGTCATATCTGAGATTGGGAAGATTTTCCCCTATGACTTATTCTAAAAGATTTATAACTTTAGTTCTTTCATTTAGGCCTTTAAACTACTTTGAGTTCCTATTTGTGTTTGGTGAGAGGGAAGAATCCCATTTCATTCTTTTGCATATGGCTGTCCCTCCACCATTTGTTGGGAAGACTCTTCTTTCTATATTGAATAGTCTTGACATCCTTGTTAAAATTCAGCTGACCATAGATGCAAGGTTTTATTTCTGGATGCTCACTTTTATTCCATTTATCTATATGTCTATCCTTATACCAGAATCATACTTTCCTGATGACCATTTCATTGTAGTAAGTTCTGAAATCAAGAAGTGAGTCTGCCTATTTGATTCTTCTTCTTCAAAACTATTTTTGATATTTAGGGTTCGTCACAATTCCATATAAAGTTTACAAACAGCTTATTAATTTCTACAAAAAAAGTATGCTTGAATTCTGATTGGGATTGCTTTTAACCTATAAATCAATTTGGGCCATATTTCCATCATAACAATATCATTTCTTCCTTTCTATGAACATATATTTTTTTCCATTTGTTTGGCTCTTCTGAAATTTCCTTCGACAAAGTTTTGTTGTTTTCAGAGTATGAGTTTTACACCTCTTTTGTTATTATTCTTAAATATTTCATTATTTTTGGTGGTATTGCACACAGAATTGTTTTCTTAATTTCATTTTTAGATTGTTCACTGCAAGTATATGAAAATACCTGTGTCTTTTGTTGGGACATGGATGGAGTTGAAGGCCGTTATGCTTAACAAACTAACACAGGAACAGAAAACCAAATACTGTATGTTCTCGCTTATAAATGAGAGATAAATGATGAGAACTCATGGACACAAAGAAGAAAACAGCAGATACTGGCGCCTACTTGAGGGTGAAGGGTGGGAGGAGAGATAGGAGCAGAAAAAATAACTATTGGGTACTAGGCTTAGTAACTGGATGACAAAATAATCTGTACAAAATCTCCATAACATGAATTTACCCACATAACAAACCTGCACATGTGCCCCTGAATCTAAAATAAAAATTTATGAAAAGTACAACAGCTTTTCATATATTGATCTTGTATTCTGAAACCTTGCTTAATTAGTTTATGAGATTTTTTATGGATTCCTCAGGATTTTCTACATATCAAATCAACTCATCTGTAAGTAGAGATGCTTTTACTTCTTCCTTTCCAATCTAGATGTCTTTCATTTCATTTTCTTGCCTAATTTTCCTCTCTAGAATGTTCAGTACCGTGTTGAATGGAAATGGGGAAAGCAAGCCTCCTTGTATTTTTCCTGGTCTTGGGGAAAGTCGGGTCTTTCAGCATTGAGTATAATGTTCGTTGTGGATTTTTCATGGATATTCTCTATCAAGCTGAGGTGGTTCCCTTCTGTCGCTAGTTAGTTGAGTGTTTTCATCATAAAAGAATGCTATATTTTGTCAGATGCCTTCAGTATTTATTGAGATGACCATGTGGATTTTGTTTATTTTATTTGACTTGTGTATTACAAAGGTTAATTTTCACACATTAAACCAAACCTTGCATCCTGTGATAAATCCCACTTGGTCATGGTGTAGAATATTTTTGATGTTGCCAGATTTAATATACAAATATTTTATTAAGGATTTTTGCATTTTTTTATAAGAGATATTGCTTTGTAGTTTTCTTTTCTTATGATGCCTTTTGCTGTGTAGTACTGAGATAGTAATAGTCTCATAGAATGGATGGGAACTGTTCCCTCTTCTATTTTTTGAAAAAGTTTGTGAAAAATTAGTATTAATTATTATTTAAATGTCTAGTAGAATTAAGAGGTGAAACCATCTGCTGGACCTGTCTTTGTGGATAGTTTCTTGATTACTAATTTAACCTCTTTACTTGTTTTAGGTCTGCTTAGGTGTCTGTTTTTTCTTGAGTCAGTTTTGATAGTTGATGTCTTTCCAGAAATTGTTAATTTCGTATGTGTTACCTACTTTATTGGCATACAACTAACTGTTCATAATACTTCTTTATGATCCTTTTTATATCTGTAAGTTTGAGTCTTTTCTCTTTGTTTCTTGCTAGTCTAGCTAGAAAATTATCAATTTGTTAATATTTTAAAACACATGTTGTTTTGTTATTCTCTATTTTTAATTAACAAATAAAATTTTTATGTATTTATCATGTATAACATAATGTTTCGAAGTGCATATAATAAAGTGTGGAATGACATACATTCCTCATATAGCTGTCATTTTTGTGATGAGAACACTTTACATCCACTCTTGCATTTTTTAGTAATACAATATATTGTTCACTATCATCATCGTGTTGTACGCTACATCTCTTGGACTTATTCCTCCCATCAAACTGAAACTTTGTTTCCTTTGACAAACATCTCCCTGCCACTACCCTTCACCACACCCCTGATTACCACCATTCCACACACTACTTCTATAATATCAACTAATATTGACCTTTTTTAGATGAGTATGTGTGAGGTCATGTACTATTTGTCTTTCTGTGCCTGACAATTTCACTTAACATAATGTCCTAAGACCCATTTTATTTATTTTCCTCTTTTATTATTTCCTTTTTTGCTGCTTTCTGATTAGTTTGCTCTTGTTTTCCTAGGT
This sequence comes from Piliocolobus tephrosceles, assembly GCF_002776525.5. Taxonomy (NCBI): domain Eukaryota; kingdom Metazoa; phylum Chordata; class Mammalia; order Primates; family Cercopithecidae; genus Piliocolobus; species Piliocolobus tephrosceles. The sequence goes on along the minus strand of NC_045453.1, from coordinate 33,147,426 downwards.
TTTTAAAGCTGTAATGTAGGTTATTGATTTAAGACAGACCTTTATTCTTTTCTAGTGTAGGCATTGATTTCTGTAAATTTTTCTCTAAGCACTACTTCAACTGCATGCCATAAATTTTGGTATGTAGAGTTTTAATTTCAAAGTATTTTCTAATTTCACTGTGACTATTTCTTTAACCTGTTGGCTATTTAGGAGTGTGTTGTTTACATTTCTAATTTCAATCATTGTGGTTGAAGGAGATGCTTGTTATGATTTCAATTCTTTTAAATATATTGAGACTTGTTTTATGGCCTAAAATGTAATCTATCCTTAAGAATTATCCACATACACTTGGAAAGAATGTATATTATGCTATTGTTTGGTGGACTCTTCTATAGATATGTCTTATGCATAAACATTTATAGTATTGTTCAACTCTTTTATTTCCTAGATGATCTTCCGTGTAGTTGTTATATTGTTATATCCATTATTGAAAGTGGGGTATTGAGGTTTCTGACTATTGTTGAATTTTATATTTCTCCCTTCAATTCAATCAATTCTTCCTTCATGTATTTTAAGACTATGTTGCTTGGTTCATACATTTATAATTATTATATCTTCTTTTTGGATCCATTCTTTTATCATTACCAAGTATTTTTCTTTGTATACACTACAAATATTTGTCCTAAAATCTATTTTAATGTTAGTATATCCACTTCAATTCTATTTTGGTTACTGTTTGCATGATGTACCTTTTTCCAGCTCTCTTTTGCTTACTATTTTCGTGGTATACGCTTTTCCAGATCTCCTTTTGTTACTGTTTGCATTATAGATCTTTTTTCATCTTTTTATTTTAAACAAACTTTTGTCTTTCAATCTAAATTATATTTCTTGTAGAAAGCATATAGTTGGATTAAGTTTTTTATCCATTAAGTCAATCTCTGCCTTTTAATTAGAGAATTTAATCCATTTCCAATTAGTGTAATTACTAATACTATTGGATTTACTTCTGCCATTTTGCATCTTCCGTTTTGCTATTTTCTATATTACTTTCAACTTATTTTAAATAGCTAATTTAAAGTCTCTCTTTAGTAAATTCAACATCTACATTCTTTCAGGGATAGTTTCTATTGATTGCTTTTTTTCTTCCTGTGTACGGATCATACATTCTTTTTTCTCTTATTTTTTTGAAACTTGATGTTTAAATAATAAAATGTAGCAATAGAATCTAGATATCAGATTCTCTTTTTGCCCTCTTCGGTCCCCAGGGTCTGCAATTGCTGCTTATTGTAGCTGCCGGGTTTGTTTGTTTTGTTTAGTGTAGTGACTTTCTTGAACTAATTCTGAACAGTCTGTATTCATGGTTGCGTTTGACCACTGAAGTCTTTAGTGGTTAGCTAATACCTGGACATAGATATATTTAAATAGATGGAGCCAATATGTCTCTAAGCGTTGCTGAGAGCCACTGTTTACTCGTAGGGGTACACCTTCAACACTCAGCCAGGTAATTAGCAACTCTGCCTTAGCCTTCACTTGCTGCTCACACATATTCTCAAGATCAGCCAGAAGTGAGACCCTAGTGCCTTTTTAGGTCTTTCCTAAGCATGAACATGCTCTATGTATGTGCATGGTCCTCTATTTTTCCAGGAATATTTTCAGAGCTTTTCAAAACCCCTATAGATTTCTCATTGCTCCATGTTTCCGTTTTATGTTTTACTTAATAGGCTTTATTTTTAGAGCAGTTTCAGTTTATATAAAAATAGACCAGAAAAGTACAGAGTTCCCATATACTCCTCCTGCTCTTCTCACATACTTTCCATAATTATTAACTTATTGCATCAGTGTGGTAGTTTTGTTACAACTGGGGAACCAACATTGATACAAAATTAGTATTACCTAAAGTCTATAGTTTACACTGGGGTTTACCATTTATATTATATTGTCAATGGGCTTCTATATGCCCTCTGCATAATGTCATATGCATAATATCATGTATTCACCATCACAGTATTATACAAAGTAATTTTACTTCCCTAAAAATCCCCCATGCTCCACTTACTCATCTTCTCTCTTCATACTGCCCCCAGCCCCCAGCATCTACTATCGTTTTTACTATCTCCATTGTTCTTCCTATTTTAGAATGTCATATGGTTGGAATCATACGGTATGTAGCCTTTTTAGACTGACTTAGTTCACTTAGTAATATGCATCTACGATGCCCCCATGTTTCTTAATAGCTTGTTAGCTCACTTCCTTTTATGGATGAATGAGACTCCATTGTGTGGATGCAGCACAATTTTTGCCCATTCACCTACTGAAGAACAACTTCTTGCTTTCTTTCCATTTTTGGCAATGATTAATAAAGTGTTTTTTTTTTTTTTTTTTTTTTTTTTTTTTTTTTTTTTTTTGAGACAGAGTCTTGCACTGTCGCCCAGGCTGGAGTGCAGTGGTGTGATCTTGGCTCACTGCAAGCTCCGCCTCCCAGGTTCACGCCATTCTCCTGCCTCAGCCTCCGGAGTAGCTGGGACTACAGGAGCCGCCACCACGCCCGGCTAATGTTTTTCTTTTTCTTTTTTAGTAGAGATGGGGTTTCACCGTGTTAGGCAGGATGGTCTTGATCTCCTGACCTCGTGATCTGCTCGCCTCAGCCTCCCAAAGTGCTGGGATTACAGGCATGAGCCACTGCACGCAGCCAATGAAGTTGTCATAATCATCTGTGTGCATGTTTCTATGTGGACATAAGTTTTCAAACCAATTTTGCAAATACCTAGTAATACAAGTGCCAGGTGGTAGGACACGACTGTCACATTGTGTCAGTTTCTTCTTTTGTAAGAAACTGCCAAACTGTCTTCCCAAGTGTCTGTACCAATGTTTGTTATTCGCATTACTCCTAGGAAATAAATGAGAATTCCTGTTACTCCATAGCCTCACCAACATTTTCTGTTGGTGTTATTTTGAATTTTAACCATTCTAATAGGAGTCCAGTGGAAACTCATCATTTTTTTCGTTTTTAATTCCCTAATGACATACGATGTTGAACGTCTTCTTGTTTGCTTCTTTTCCATCTGTTTATCTCCTTTGGTGAAGTGCCTGTTCAAATCTTGTGCCCTCTTTTTAACTGAATTATTTGTCTTCTCCATGTTGAATTTTAGGAGTCTTAGCATTTCCTTTTAAAGTTTTGTGTTAGTATGTTTTTACATAAATGGTTATCTACCACCTTAGGCAGCTACAAAGTTGAAAGAACTGCCAGTAACTATTTTAAGTAATCACCCCTAGAGAGAAGGCTTTTCCCTCTGTGTAAGCTCCAAATCAATCACATACAGCCTTGTAAGTAGGGTCTTCCAGGGATTACCTGACATGTCACAAGTGACAATTCTTTGAGAATGAGGCTTTGAAGAGTTCTAGCTCCCCTCTGCATTCTCCAGTGACTTGCAGTTTGCACTGGGGATGTGAGCTGCTATTTTTCAAGATCATTATGGAATTGGAGAGTGGGAGATGAGACAATGGAAAATTAAAATACCACAAAGCTTATTCTTCTTACTAAGATTCAGCCACGTTTCTTGGGGAAAAAACAAACCCTTCCTGCATTGCTGCAAGCTTTGGTTAATTTCTAGAATTCTGAAAAAGCTTATTCTGATCTTTTCCACAAGTTTCTTTTTTATGGAAGAGGGACTTTTCAGAGGTCTTTACTCTGCAATTTTCATGTCTCTTTCTTGCTTGTGTATTTTAACCGGCTCATTTTCATCAACTGTTAAATGGCTCAAGTATTTTCTATTTAAAAAATTTCTCACATTTTACTTGAGTGTACAATCTTTCATCTCTTGAAATATGAGACTATTCCCCGATCCATTTTCTCTTATCTCACATTTACTCTACTCTGCTCTGCCCCTCAGCTCTTCACCTGGCCACAACTACTCCCTCCAGTGACCCCACCTGCCAAGATACAGAGCATTCTCCAGTCCCTCACTTGACCTCTCAGTGTTAACTTCCTCCTGGAAACATTGTCCTCCCTTGGCTGCAGTCAGCAATATTCTCCACATTTTCTTTCTCATTCTTCTTTAAGGACACATCCTCTTTTACCCAGACAGTAAATGTTGCATTCATAGAAGAAAGAGGGAGAGAAAAAAAGAGATTGGAGACCCCATTCACAGGTGAAGTTTTTACTTTCAGACTAGGTAATCGCTCAATTTTACTTACACCTGTATGATTCTCAAATGTATATCTTCAGCCAAGAATGCCTCTCTCATTTTTTTTTCTCTATTCTTTTTTAAAAATGGAGACAGGGTCTTGTGCCCGTTAGAGTGCAGTGGCATGCTTATAGCTCACTACACTCAAATTCTTGGGCTCAAGTGCTTCGAATTCTCAGGCTGAATTGATTCTCCCACCTCAGCCTTTCAGCTAGAATTACAGGCATGCACCACCATGCCTGCCTATTTTTTAAAATTTCTTATATAAACGGGGTCCCATTATGTTGTCCAGGTTGGTCTCAAACTCTTGACCTCAAGTGTTGGGGTTACAAGCATGAACCACCATGCCTGAACACTCCTCTGATTTTTAGCTGGCATATCCCACTACTTCCTTGACCCACCCTCTAGGACATCTCACAAAAACTTCAAATTCAATAGGTTTGCAAAATAATCATAATAGAATTCCATCCTGGGTTTAAAAAAATTCACGGAGCTCTTGCTAAGTGTAGACCTAAAAATGCTGACACACAATTTGAATTGATACACCATCCACTCAGGCTCTCGGTCCCCCTTCAGATTGCCGGTCCCTGATAACTTTGACTAATACTCCCCCATTATTGTTGGCTTCACAGGTCTTTTCCCCCTGCATCTGTTCCTCTTCATTGTTTCTACCTGCGGACATTTCCATCATTCGTCCTGTTCAGCAAATCAGAAGCTACCAATCATTCTTGGCACCTCTTTCTCCCTTTCATTCCCCACACCCAATTCATCACTATGTGTTGTCCATTTCCCCTTCTGCTTTTTTTGTTTGTTTGTTTGTTTTTGTTTTTTGTTTTTTTGAGACGGAGTCTCACTCTGTCACCCAGGCTGGAGTGCAGTGGCACCATCACCGCTCACTGCAAGCTCCGTCTCCTGGGTTCACACCATTTTCCTGCCTCAGCCTTCCGAGTAGCTGGGACGACAGGCGCCCGCCACTATGCCCGGCTAATTTTTTGTATTTTTAGTAGAGATGGGGTTTCACCGTGTTAGTCAGGATGGTCTCGATCTCCTGACCTCGTGATCCACCTGCCTTGGCCTCCCAACGTGCTGGGATTACAGGCGTGAGCCACTGCACCCGGCCCCATTTCCCCTTCTAAGAGAATGCTGTGATGAAGCTGACTCATTCCAGCTATTTTCTCTCTTTTATCTTTTTTTTTTTTTTTTGAGAGAGAGTCTCGCTCTGTCGCCCAGGCTGGAGTACAGTGACACGATCTCGGCTCACTGCAAGCTCTGCCTCCCCGATTCACGCTATTTTCCTGCCTCAGCCTCCTGAGTAGCTAGGACTACAGGCACCCACCACCACGCGCAGCTAATTTTTTGGTTTTTGGTTTTTTTTTTTTTTTTAGTAGAGACGGGGTTTCACCGTGTTAGCCAGGATGGTCTCAATCTCCTGACCTCGTGATCTGCCCGCCTCGGCCTCCCAAAGTGCTAGGATTACAGGCATGAGCCACCATGTCTGGCCTCATTCCAGCTATTTTGTGCATTTCTTCTGAAACCTGCATTCAATGATGTCAACTTGGGTGCTTGAAATTAGTAAATGCCAGAAATTGCTATCTTTTTTCCCTTAGAGAAATGGTTGTTAACATTTACCAGCATGCCACTGCTTCTGAATCTTTTTCAGATTTACTCACCTTCTTCCCTCTACTGATAAACTACTACTACTTCTGGCCTGGTTTGTACTCCAGAAGACATTTAAGAGATCCTTCTTCCTCCTCCCTTGCCACATCCACATTAAAGCCATCTTGTCTTTAAATAAAAACAAATTAGACAGAAACATGCTCCTGATTAAGATAGTTTAGTTTCCATTCATTTTTCAAAAAAAAAAAATCTCCATTTTGACCAATGATGTCCCAAGTGGTCTGGATCCTACCTACCTCTCTAGAGTTATATCACACCATTGCCTTCTCCTTGGTCCAGAAGAGAAGGGTGTTTCAAAAAGGAGGAATGCCCCACATAGGTAAGTATGGTGCGTCAAGAAGTATCAAGGAAATTTGCAGAATGGTGGTCTTTGGGGTCCTGGAGCAGAATAGATTCCAATGGCTGTGCCCATCATCAGAATGTAAGCCCCGTGAAGGTAGGAAATGATTGCTCACTGCTTTCTCCTCAGTGCCTAAATCATGTAAAGCATGCAGCTGGGGCTCAATAAGCATTTGTCAATTGAGTAAATAAATGAGTGAAAGAATGAAGATGGGATGTGAACAGACCATGTTGGAGAATGCCTGGCAGGATCTTATCAGCACTCTGCCTTGCAGGTAAAACAGTCCACCCTAAAAGACATTCTAAGTTTTTTAGATCTCCATAAATTTTGTGGATTAATTCAGAAAGCATTTGACATGGTTGCATCTTTTTGTGAACTTCCTTTTTGCTTCTTAACCGTATGTTTCTATGCCTTGCAATATATTTATGGGGAAGACCTTAGAGACTTATCTTTTTTATTTTATTTTTTGATACATAATAAATGTACCTATTTTAGGGGTACATGTAACTTAATGCATTCATATAATTTGTAAAAATCAGATCAGTGTAATTGGGGTATTCATCGTGTTAAATGTCTTTTCATTATGCTAGAAATATTGGAATTATTTTCTTCCAGCTATTTTGAAAAATACAATAGATTATTGTAAACTATAGTCACCCTACTGACCTATCAAACACTAGGTCTTATTTCTTCTATCAAACTGTGTAGGTATACCTATTAATCAGTCTCTCTTCAACCTTCCCCCCTGCCCCCACCAGCTCTTCCTGGCTTCTGGTAACCACCAATCTATTATCTTCACAAAACCTGCTTTTGTAGCTCTCACATATGAGTGAGAACATGCAATATTTGTCTTTCTGTGCTTGCCTTGTTTCACTTAACATAATGACCTGCAGTTTTACCCATGTTGCTGCAAATGACAGGCTATCTGATGGTGGGGATGGGAGGCAGGGTGATTTTCTTGTTATGATGCTCACACAGTTTCAAGTATTTCCATATTCACACCACATTAAAAAGACAATGATGTATTCTTCTTTGTAAATAATAATAATAATAATAATAATGGGTTATAGACTTGAAAGGGAAGAAAAGCTGGGCTTCATAATAGACTTCTTAGAGGGATCTTGTAGGTTTTCAACATCCACCTTCCACAGTTCATGATGAATGTAACTAACCCAACGGGTAAATAGACGGGTGACTTTTCTGGAAGATGCACCAAAAACAAAGCGTGCACTGGCTAACTCTGTAAGTCAGGAGAGTATTCGATGTAGAGCATTCAATCCCTTAAAGTGAGAGGATGCTATACTTTAGAAATCATTGTCAGTGCTTATTATGACAAAGGGCCAATCGGGGGTCTCTAAAAGCAATGACTGTATTTAAGTACAGAAAAACAACAAGAGAGACCAAACACACATTACCTAAAAATGGAGATATCCACTGTATTTTTCTAAACATGTAAACATAATGTCACTATTTCAGAGGAAGGAGGAGTTGGTATCTCTCATCTCACTATCTGTGCTTGGAATAACAGTGACACACTGATGCCTTTGGCCCAAAGACCCGAGTTCATCTGTAAGGAATTAACTTTTTTTTTTTTTTTAGACGGAGTTTCGCTCTTGTTGCCCAGCCTGGAATGCAATGGCACGATCTCGGCTCACCACAACCTCCACCTCCCAAGTTCAAGCGATTCTTCTGCCTCAGCCTCTTGCGTAGCTAGGATTACAGGCATGCACCACCATGCCTGGCTGATTTTATTTTTTTAGTAGAGACGGGGTTTATCCATGTTGATCAGGCTGGTCTTGAACTCCCAACCTCAGGTAATCCACCCGTCTCAGCTTCCCAAAGTGCTGGGATTATAGGCATGAACCACCACGACCAGCCAGGAATTAACTTTTCTGCAGTGCTGTTTTATAACTTAGAAAGAATCTGATCTCCTACCTATTGCCAATGCTTTGTCAACAGCTCATATGGCATTATAGCACCATATGTTAACTATATTTTCTTATTTTCTGTATTCTTGATGCTCTGACATCTGAGGCCTTGGGGACCTGGAAAAGGACCACTTCTCCTACGGTTGGCTAATTCCCAGATAGCAAATGTCTTGCCTGAGAGTACACCTTGCATACGCAAACCAGTCAGAGTTCATACCCACACCTTCTTAAGCTCCTGAAGTCTGAGACAAAATTCTCCTCTCCTAATCACCCCAGAGCTAGATACCAAAAAACTAGAATAAGCTCTTCATAATAGTCTGTTCTCACACTGCTAATAAAGACACACCTGAGACTGGCTCATTTATGAAGGACAGAGGTTTCACGGACTCACAGTTTCACATGACTGTGGAGGCCTCATCATCATGGCAGAAGGCAGATGAAGAGCAAAGTCACATCTTACAGGGCAGCAGGCAAGAGAGTGTGTACACAGGAACTCTTATTTATAAAACCATCAGATCTCATGAGACTTATTCACTACCATGAGAACAGTATGGGGGAACCGCCTCCATGATTCAATCGTCTCCACCTGGCCCTGCCCTTGATAGGCAGAGATTATTACAATTCGAGGTGAGATTTGGGTGGGAATGCAGCCAAACCTTATCATTCCTATAGCTCAGAGCCTGCCAGAATTATTTGAAACTTCCAATGCAAAGCCTGCCCCACTTGCTCACTTTGCTTCTCCCATTCCTTCCCGTGAAAACACAGTGAAGGTTCTCACCACAGCTCCTCCTTCCCACTGCCCACTCATCTCCCTTGGTGCCTCTCCCTATGGCCCCACACGCTGAGTCTGCTCCCTGTTTCTCAGGACCATGAGCATATTACAACTTCTTTCTTAATGACAATCATTTCTGTGTCTGCCTGTGTTGTCATACCTGCTTAAACCAAATCCCAGGCACATTTTACAACCCACCTGCACACCCAAGTCCCCACATATCTCCAGTGTGTTCACTCATTCATAACATTGGAATACGATCTTGTGCCCACTTTATAACTATGTGCCAGGCAGTTTTATGTTACTAGAATGGACTTGCAGGTTGTGGAGGTTGAGAGCTGGACTATGGTGTCAGCCTGCTCACCACCTGCATGAAATGTTTCAAGTCGTTGAATCTCTCTGGACATCAGTTTTCTTTTAAGTATGATAATACAGATAAGCATAAATAATATAGAATAAATATGGTTATTTTGAGGATTACCTAAGTTAGTTTCCTCAAAAATCCTAGGCTATAGTAAGTGCTGAGATATTGGGATATGATATTGGATCCTCAGAAGTCTCCCACTTTTATAAAAAGGCAAATTGGGAATGTGCCAGAAGAGCTCTTGAAGTTCTTACCCTCAACACTTGCTCATTTTCCATCACCAACTCCACCAGCTGATCTTCTTGCTTTACATCAGGAGCCTAAAAATTTTGCCTTGAGCAAACTCTCAGAAAGAGTAAAGTGAAATTAATTTTAGTCCCTGGTCTACCACTAACTACCTGGGTAACCACAATGGGTTATTTTACCTGCTATATCAGTTTATTTCTGTGTAACAACTGACCACAAACTAGTTCGTTAAAACAACACATTTTTACGATCTCGTGATTTCTGTGGGCCAGGAGTCCACCATAGCTTAGCTGGGCCCTCTCTCTGCTTCCGGGTCTCTCAAAGGCTGCAATCAAGGTGCCCACAGTGGCATGCTTGTGGCAGGATTCACCTCTGAGCTCACGTGGTTGGGTGGCAGCCACACTCCCCCGCGGCTGTCAGACTGAGGTCTTCCTTGCTGCCTGTTACCCAGAGGATGCCCACAGTTCCCGCCACAGGAGCATCCTTAGCATGGCAGGGGGGTTCTCAAAGCTAGCAAGGGAGAGAGGGTCTCCTAGCATGACAGATGTCGCAATCTTTTGTAACACAATTACATAAATGACATTCCATCCCCTTTGCCATTTCCAATTACTAAAAGCAAGTTACAAGTCACACCCACATTCAAGGGGAGGGATTACAACGAGAGATCATCTTAGAATAAAATTCAAACCTCTCCAGATCCCAGTTCCCAGGAGGGTTTTGAAGAGAGAGAACCAAAAGCTCCCTCATCCTTCTCACATTAAATCCAGACTGAGTAAGAAACTCATTGCCATGAGCCTTTCATGCAAACATCAGTTCTAGGAGGACATAGCAAAGCAAACATTGTGACAAGCCAGTGCCTAAATCATCCAGATGTTTCTAGCCAAGTGCAAAGCTACTTATTTACCAAGTGAGGAAAAAAAAAAAAAAAACCAGTCCCAGCCCTTGTTAACTTTCAATCCCATGCCAAGTAGCACAATTCAGTATACCTATTAGAACATCAAACAACTGAAACACAAAATAGCTGCAATGGCCATTTGTTTTAAAGAAGGAATTTTGTAAATTCAAAGTCCAATGTAGACACTAATAATTGCTTTGTTCACTCTGAATAACGGTTCATCATGCCAAAGACTTGGCTCATTTTTCCTGTCTGTTCTGTAAAGCATGTATTTATAAAAACACGTTGCGATTCCGGGAGAGCAGAGTGTGCCATTCTTCATTCTGAGAGACAATTGATTAGTAGGACCTTGAAGTCATTTTTCAAGGAATAGCTATCAATATTAACGGCTGCCAGCATTTCCCATTCATAAGCAGCTAAAACCACCTCTTCTCCATGGGGACAGTATTTACATTTCGACCTGGAATTAGTTGGCAGTTCCCAGGGTAGAAATCAGACATTATGTTGTGATTCCTTAAGGTTCAGCTGTCCCAATACCAGGTGACAAGGAGAGCTTCTGTGCAGCCTTGGAAGGGAGCTGATTAGCATAGGCTCCCGCCCACCCTGCACAACACCACCTGCCTTCTGCAGGAGGTAGGCAACAGGGTAGAGCAGAAAGAACCAGGATTTGGGGGCAGAAGGATCAGAACTTGAATTCCAGCCCCACCAGTAATGCACTCAAGCACACGGGCAATTGCTCAAACTCCATGTCCCAGTGTCCTCTGTGGAAGCCAAGGAGGCCCCTCGGTGGTCTTGGGGGGTACTGTGAGGAGAACTGAGTTAGATAGCATTGACTGAGTTATGAGAATTTGGCCAATGTAACGCGGCTTTTGGCACTGTTTATTTTTGAAAACATTTTAGTATGGAAAATTCCAAACATAGAAAAAAGTACAGAGAAAGAATAATGAGCCCCATGCATTCATCAACTGGGATCAACTCATGCCAATTTAGTTCCATCTGTAATCACAGACTCTCCTCCCTCCAATTATTTTGAAACAGAATTCAAACATAATTTCATCTGCGGGTATATCAAAATACATCGCTAAATGACAGAGACTCCTCTATACCTAACCACAATATGATATTGCACTAAAAACAATAATGTTTTAACACTATGAGATATTTAGTTCCTGTTCACCTCCTTAATCATCTTATACACAGTGGCCTTCATATCTGTGTGGGTTCTGCATCCATAGATCCAAGCAAAGGCAAATCAAAACTAGTTGAAGAAAATAAAACATAACAATACAACAATAAATATACACATAAAAACAATACAACATATCAACTATATAACATTTATACTGTGTTAGGTATTGCAAGTAATCTAGAGGTGATTTAAAGTATATGGGAACATGTGTGTAGGTTACATGCAAATATTATGCCATTTTATACCAGAGGATTGAGCATTCACACATTTTGGTGTTGGGGGTTGGGGCTGGAAGGTTGTCCTGGAACCAATCCCCTGTGAACATTGAAGAATGACTTTTTTAGTTTAGTTTTTAGAAATGAGGTCTATACTTTGCAATTCATTGATATTTATCTTAAGTCTTTTATTTTCTTACAAGGTTTGTTAAGGTCACATGTACTATAGATTTCCCGAAGTCTAGATTTTGCAAATTGCATTCTCCTGGCCTCATTTTAACATGTCCTACTGTTCTGCATTTTCTGTAAATTGGTAATTAAATCTAGAGGCCTATGTGATATTGTTTTATTTTTCTACTCTTAAATTGATATACAGTAAAATTGACCTTTTTGGTGGACAATCCTAGATTTTTTCTGATCAACTTTTTGTTTTTAAACTTCAAACAGGATTTCTCGATCTTTGAACGATGGACATTTGGAGCCAGATTATTCTTTGTTGTGAGGGTCAGTCCAGTGCATTGCAGGGTGTTTGGCAGCATCCCTGGACTCCACTCACTAGATGCCAAGAACACCCCCTCTCCCCCTTGTGACAACTAAAAATGTCTCCAGATGTTGCCAAATGTCTCCTGGTTGGGGAGAGGAATCGTCCCCAGTTGAGAATCACTGTTTCAGAAGATTAGAGGGACCGTGTCGGAAACGGTAGAGCTATTCCCCCGTCCCACCATGTCCTCCAACTTTATCATCAGTTGATTGGTATATTAGCCCATCCTCCCATGGCTATAAAGAAATACCTGAGACTGAGTAATTTATAAAGAAAAGAAATTTAATTGGCTCATAGGAAGCAATACAGGAAGCATAATGCTGGCATCTGCTTGACTTTTGAGGAGGTCTCAGGAAACTTACAGTCATGATGGAGGGTGAAGGGAGAGGCAGCCTTTACATGACTGGAGCAGGAGGAAGGACGAGGCTGGTGCCACCCACTTTTAAATGACAAGATCTCTTGAGAACTCACTCACTATTAGGAGAACAGCACAAAGTGGGAAATCCACCCCCAGGATTCAATCACTCCCCACCAGGCCCTGCCTCCAACACTGGGGACTACAATTCAGCATGAAATTTGGTCAGGGACACAGATCTAAACCATATTGCTTGGCGATGAGCTTGAACTATCCACATTTCCTCCATGATAATCCCTCCAACTACAGATCACAGTAGTGACTTGTAAAATCATCAGAAAGTTTGGTCAGGAGCAAATTCAACTCTACTAGAACTTACTAGAATTTACAGCTGTTCAACATACATAAATCAATAAATGTAATCCATCACATAATCAGAACCAATGACAAAAACCACATGATTATCTCAATAGATGCAGAAAAGGTCTTCGATAAAATTCAACACTCCTTCATGCTAAAAACTCTCAGTAAACTAGGTATCGATGGAACATATCTCAAAATAATAAGAGCTATTTATGACAAAATGACTGCCAAAATTATACTGAATGGACAAAAACTGGAAGCATTCCCTTTGAAAACCGGCACAAGACAAGGATGCCCTCTCTCACCACTCCTATTTCACATAGTACTGGAAGTTCTGGCCAGGACAATCAGGCAAGAGAAAGCAATAAAGGGTATTCAAATAGGAAAAGAGGAAGTCATATTGTCTCTGTTTGCAGATGACATGATTGTATATTTGGAAAACTCCATTGTCTCAGCCCAAAACTTCCTTAAACTGATAAGCAACTTCAGCAAAGTTTCAGGATACAAAATCAATGTGCAAAAATCACAAGTATTCCTATACACAAATAACAGGCAAACAGAGAGCCAAATGATGAGTGAACTCCCATTCACAATTGCTACTAAAAGAATAAAATACCTAGGAATACAGCTTACAAGGTATGTTAAGGATCTCTTCAAGGAGAACTACAAACCACTGCTCAAGGAAATAAGAGAGGACACAAACAAATGGAAAAATATTCCATGCTCATGGCTAGAAAGAATAAATATTGTGAAAATGGCCATACTGCCCAAAGTAGTTTATAGATTCAATGCTATCTCCATCAAGCTACCAGTGACTTTCTTCACAGAATTGGAAAAAACTACTTTAAACTTCATATAGAACCAAAAAAGAGCCCACATAGCCAAGACATCCTGGGCAAGAAGAACAAAGCTGGAGGTATCATGCTACCTAACTTCAAACTATACTACAAGGCTACAGTAACTAAAACAGTGTGGTACTGGTAACCAAACAGATATATAGACCAATGAAACAGAATAGAGGCCTCAGAAATAACACCACACAGTACAACCATCTGATCTTTGACAAATCTGACACACACAAGCAATGGGGAAAGATTCCCTATTTAATAAATGGTGTTGGGAAAACCGGCTAGCCATATGCAGAAAACTGAAAATGGACACCTTCCTTACACCTTTACAAAAATCAACTCAAGATGGATCAACGACTTAAATGTAAGACCTAGGACCATAAAAATCCTAGAAGAAAACCTGGGCAATGCCATTCAGGACATAGGCATGGTCAAAGACTTCATTTCTAAAACACCAAAAGCAATGGCAACAAAAGCCAAAATTAACAAATGGGATCTAATTAAACTAAAGAGCTTCTGCACAGCAAAAGAAACATCATCAGCATGAATAGGCAACCTACAGAATGGGAGAAAAATTTGCAATCTATCCAGCTAACAAAGGGCTAATATCCAGAATCTACAAAGAATTTAAACAGATTTACAACAAAAAAACAAACAACCCCATCAAAAAAATGGGCAAAGGATATGAACATCTCAAAAGAAGACATTTATGCAGCCAACAGACATATGAAAAAGTACTCATCATCACTGGTCATTAGGGAAATGCAAATCAAAACCATAATGAGATATCATCTCATGCCAGTTAGAATGGCCATCATTAAAAAGTCAGGAAACAACACATGCTAGAGAGGTTGTGGAAAATTAGGAATGCTTTTACACTGTTGGTAGGAGTGTAAATTAGTTAAACCATTGTGGAAGACAGTGTGGTGATTCCTCAAGGGCCTAGAACTGGAAATATCATTTGACCTAGCAATCCCATTACTGCGCATACACCCAAAGGATTATATATCATTCTACGGTAAAGACACATGTACATGCATGTTTATTGTGGTGCTATTTACAATAGCAAAGACTAGGAGCCAACCCAAATGCCCATCAATGATAGACTAGATTAAGCAAATGTGGCGCATATACACCATGGAATACTATGTAGCCATAAAAAAGGATGAGTTCATGTTCTTCACAGGGACATGGATGAAGCTGGAAACCATCTTCCTCAGCAAACTAATACAAGATCAGAAAATCAAACACTGCATATTCTCACTCATAAGTGGAAGTTGATCAGTGAGAACACATGGACACAGGGTGGGGAACATCACACACCAGGGCCTGTCGGGGGTTTGGGGGGCTAGGGGAGGCATAACATTAGGAGAAATACCTAATGTAGGTAATGGGTTGATAGGTGCAGTAAACCACCAGAGCACGTGTATAGCTATGTAACAAAACTGCACCTTCTGCACACGTAACCCAGAACTTAAAAGTATAATAATAAAAAAAAATTTTAAAGAATTTTCACATCGAATTAATTAAAAGTGATTTTCCTACAATACCTTTTTTCTTATTTGTTCCCTAACTAACTAGCTTTGAGATCAATGTTATTCCTGCCTAATAAGGTAAAAAAAAAAAAAAAAAAAAAGAATTGAGTTCACTAAATGCATTGGGTAAGAACTTTTATATAAGAGAAATATACTTGTATATTATATTTTATTAGTGAATATAGGATGGTTTTTACTCAGTTTTCCCTTCTAGTCTGGTGGCAGCCACCATAAACAAGTCAAGCTTAGGGCCCCACGCTAGCTCACCTGTGGGAAGGACATTCCCTTGGTGGCTTTGGGCTTACATGAGTTGCTTGACAACAACTACGGCAGGTCATTGCCTTGTCTGGTCTCTCCTTCAAGAGCCACCAACAAGAAAGTTCCAGTTCACTTCATGGGGGCAGGAGACGTGGACCTGGCAGCCCACATGGCTGAATTTGAGAAACACTGTTGCCAGAATATCTAACATTCTAATGACCCGTTTCCAGGCCACCTGTCGTGCTGACCTACATATTCTAAATTGGGATTATCTTCCTTTAGGAATGAGAGCACCAAAGAATGGCAGAGAAGCTGGGACGATGTTTTAAGATTAAGAAGAAACTTGGCTTCTCAAGCACCTTGATTCATAGCTTTGTTTGACTCTTACTTCAGCAGCAACCTTAGGCAGGTTACTCAACCTCTTGAATATCAGCTTATCCACCTATGAAAATGTTTGTAAGAACGTCCACACCGCACACACACAAACCTCTCACAGTCACTGTCAGTGCGGACTGAGCATGTGTTCATTCTGAGCACCCAACAAGCAAGTTTCAGGAAAGTTTTGTTTTTAAGAAATTCAGCAATGTTTTAAGAAAAAATAAAGATAACAGATGTTATCTCTGTCTTTTCCCCAAATAGGTTTGTGATTAACAGTAAAGGTGAGAAGAACACTCTCGAACATAGGCTATCCATTGAACGTTGAGGAATTTGCAAAAGTTGTACCTACTCAAGAAAGAAAAAGCAGAGACAACTGTAAAGTAGCATTTCCTACATACTCAAAATAATGCTCAGTGCTTTTTAGACTTTATTATGTCACCCTAAACACTAAATATCCTTCCTGTTCCCTTTTCACAGATGAGAAAATCAATGCTCAGAGTTTGGGGCCCTTTCTTTCAGTCAGACAGCTAAGAAGTGAGACAGGAACTTGAATTCTCTTCTGAGACCACTTCTGCTCTTATTTAACAGCGAGGCTAACTTTGGGAACATGCACAAAAAAAGCAGCGAGCAGGGCATATCCTGATTTATAACACATGTAAGATAAACATCGATTTGATGGCAAGGACGCTTTCCCCATCCCCTGGGAGATCTGGCTTTTTGCTTTTAGCATTTTTTTCTCTTTTACCTGGAGGAGGGGAGAGACGTAGGCATATCACTTGAAAAGCTTACAAATGACTCTTGCAAGCATAATAACGCCACTGATCGGTAGACTTGGAGACGGACATGCGCTGGGATAAAATTATTTTTTCCCAAAGGGACAACACACTTAGCAATAAAGTGCCCATTAGCAAATCCTGCCCAGCAGTGAAAAAACAGGCTATTGCCACATGACTAGCGAGTGAGTGCATGGAGTTCTCAGCTGGAATGCAGAATTATTTTATTATGAAAAGACACTTGAAGCGAAATTTTGCTGAGAGAAGGACTTAGCCAGGAGCGAGAAGCACTTTCTACTTAGATTTCTTTATTGCTACACCATTGAACTCAAAGCATTACCCAAACTGTCATTATCAACTCTGCGTTTCGGGGGGTCAGAGCAAGCTATAAAAATGGACTTCATGCAGGCTGCAGCTTGATAATCATCCTCTAAATGGGTAACCGGTTTTTTCCATCATTCCTAGTGGCAACTTAAAAATTAACACTCTTTAGAGTTCCAGATGTTCAAAAGAAAGAGAAAATAGAATCCTCCTTCCAGTCCCCTTCCAAACCCTGTATGCCTCAGGAAATAATGAGGTTTTTATATGGCGTTGAACACATGCCCCACGCCCATGTGTTTGAAACCCTTTTGTAGCTTGCCACTGCTAAGGCCCTGCACAGCAGGGAGGGGCTGGCTGGCTGATGGGTCCTCCGCTTTATCCCTCCTCCCTGGGCTCCAGCCACACTGGTCCTCTGTAAGGGTCAAAGTTCAGCACTACCAAGAAGAGAATCTGCCTCTGGTTAACTTAAGTTAAAAGGCAGTGGGAAGTTACTGCTGGCCTCAAGGCTATTGGAGAGCCCATAGGCCTGATGGGGGCGTTTCAGGACCAGGCTTAGGACAGGGAAAGCAGTCGAGGGAGCCCAGCTGGCACCAAGGCCACCAGATGCCATTATCTCCATCATCATCACCTGAATGAACCCTGAAGTCCCTACTGCACAAAGCTAACATCCCCGCCCCCGCCTCAAAGTCATGAACGCCTCATCACAGACCACAGGGGCAAGGGAGCCAGGGCCTGGCCTTGTCCGGCCCTTTCGTGGGAGACAGGACCCCAGCTCCAAAGGACTCACATGGGGTAGTTTCCCCAAAGCGAAGAAGCAAAACCTTCTTCGGTGCTTTGAACGCTTCACTCTCCTCTCTGCCTGGGACCTTCGCGCCTTTGGTGCCTTCACCCTGGAATGACGTTTCCCCATCTTTGACACATTCCCACCCACCCTTTAGAAGTGAAGTGAAGACTCAGACCAGGTCTACTGGGATCGCTCCAGCAGTGCCCCCTATCCCGTTTCATAGCAACGACCACAATGCAATTCTATACTTACTCACTTTGTTGTCAATTTTCCATTTTCCTAGTTAAAATATAAAACTCATGAGGGCGGGGACCACGTCTTGCTCACTTCGCACCCCCAGGGCTTAGCTTAGTAGCTTTTCATGACGGCCTCTTGACCCTTAAGGGAGAGTGCACATCTGGGCTCTACCAGGCTGAGGACATTCAGGGAGGGGCTTGAAGTGACACCACCTGCAGGAAGGCCCTCTTTTCAATAGGGGTTAAAACATGGAAAATTAGTGAGGCTGGTTGCTGATTAGCCTTTGCTAGTCAAAAAGATGCCTGCAGGTTCAGTAGCTGGTTATTGTGCTGTTCTGTGTTGCTGATCTAGTTACCTATCTCTCTATCCTTCCCTCTATCACATGTACACACAAAGGAAAATTCCTCCATAACGCAAGGAAAAAAAACTCATCACATATAAAACTTGAATTTGCATAATTACAGAGTTAAAACAAAAATTAGAATGAGGCTGTGGAGGAGGATGGGGGTAGTCGCCAATCATGTCATATCCAAAATTATCACCAGGTGTGTTTATACCAGGGCATCGCTAAACATATTTTGAGAAAACCATTTAGTGTAACTCCCTATACTCTGGTGAAGTAGACCCAGGAGGCGACTGAAGACCCAAGCGTGGGTAAAATGCTCTGTGGGGGACAATGTGCTCATCACCTAATGCAGCTCGAGGACATGGAGCAGCTCCTCTGTACTCATCACTGTTCCAGGTGCAGGAAACCCAGAAGTGACAAAGAGATGGACAATAGAACCACTTGCAAAACTCCACTCTGTTCCAAGCTGGGAGCGCGTGTCTGGAATGAGTCGGTATGGGGGCTGCGAATCTGTGATTTCCCCAGCTGAAGGGGGCTGTGAGTCTGTGACTCCCCAGCTGAGCGGGGGCCGTGAGCTGGTGACTCCACAGCTGCCCTGTTTCCCCTGTGCCTCTTCCGGGGAAATAGCTTCCCATACTCTCTGACTCCAGTACTCGAAGATATGTGTTTCTCCTACAATTTGACTCCAAGGTGCCAACCAAGACCTTTCATTTTGGAGAAGAACAGCACCAAATCCAGACTACCTATATTCAAATCTGGACCCACCACTGACAAGCTGTGTGACCTGGGCAAGTTTCTTAACCTCTCTGTGCCTCAGTTCTCTCACCAATCCACGGGCATGATGCTGGCACTTTCCTCAGTGGATTGTTGTGAAGATTAAATGCATTACTTAGGGTATTTTAGAGTGCCTGGCATGTAGTCTGTTTAATGAATATAAACTTCTATCATTTTATATGGGATTCAATAAAGACATGATAATCTGTTCTCAAATTGGAAGGGATTTATTAAAGTTCCTTGTATTTTCCAAAGTGATTTTGCCTCTGTGAGAGATATGCCTTCCGGTCTGGCCACAAACTTCCTGAGAAGGAGGCCCCTCTGAGGTCAGCAGGTGCTCAGCCAGCATGCAGGGGTGTCATGCAGAGAAAGGAAGGATGTCCAGAGACGGGAGACGCCCCTGCGGGCTATAGCTGCCATGCCACGTTTCTACTATAACACCAGTTTTCAGGCAGAAGAAACCTCTTTTCACTACCAGCATCGTATGAAATATTCCCCCAAAACTCACCATCCTCAGTGTGTCCTCTGGTCACTTGAAAATGGTCATTGTTATCCACAAGGATGTGCTGTGAATTCTGGGGATTAAGACGTGGATGGTGACCTCGGCAGAGCAAGGAAAGTCAGGACAAAGCCTTTTGGAAGGAGATGTGTCTCAGGCTGCCTGTTGAGACCTCACATCTGTCCCCCTTTACTCGTGCAAACACCATCCTGATTTTCTTCAAGGCACAGCGTCCCAGTTTCAGATGATGTGTCCTGATGCGTTCAGCGCCTTGGCTTTTAAGTGCAGCCTGAAGGCTGGCAGCAGCAGCAGTCCCTGCAGACTTGTTGGTCATGCAAATTCTCATCCCCCACCCCAGGCCTACTGACCCACGAGTGATCCAGTTCTGACTCTGCAGAGCTCAAAGGAAGTGGTCTTAGAGGAGAGTTGCATGAACGAATCACTAAAAGACATCAGCAACTGCCAGGCCTCAGATTCCAAGGTGAGAAAAATAACTTTTCATTTGTTTAAACTGAATGTCTGTGCCTTAAATCTGGTCACATTCCTAATTTAAATGGAAAGGATGATGGTGCATTTGTTTTTTGACGTGTTGCTATGGAAGAAGCTAAGAGCACTGTTGAGCTCTATTAAAAATGGGAGAAGAACTGAAAATTAATTCAGATAAATAGTACTAACAACAACAAGCAGCGCTTAGTCTTGGCCGGGAAAGCTTCTAAATGCTTCACTCAACTGATTTAACCCTCCAACAGTTCCATAAGGTAGGTGCTATAGATTAGCATTTTATGGACGAAGAAAACAAGATACAAAGAGATTAAGGAATTTAGCCCAGATCATGCAGCTGGACGCAGCTGTGCATGCACTTGAACCCGGAGGGCTGGCCTCAATCTCTGCTCTGTACACCCGTGACTATAATACTTCCTCCCCTGCCGCTGCCCTCCAGCGCTCCAGGAGCTCCTCAAGGCATGGAGGTTTGAATAGCCTTCATTTACATATCGCATTCCTTCTTCTTTTAATTCTCAGCTAATTTAGAGTGGTTCAGTTAGCAGGACATTTAGAGCGCTCTGTAAATAAAATTAAGAATGCTGGTAATGTGGAATGTGTATCCAGTGGTTCTTCAACTTGAGCATGCATCAGGATCCCCTGCTGGCCATGAAAGCCCGATTGCTGGTCTCACCCTGGGCCTCTGATTCAGGAGGCCTGGGGGGAGCTGAGAATGTGCCTTCCGGGTAAATGTCCCAGGTGACCTGCTGCTCCTGGTCCAGGAGCCACACCTGGAGAACCACAGGACTGTCCACAGATTTAAGAATTTGAAGCTCCCACCTGGGGCCCCAGAGCGTTTAGACCCAGTTTATTCGCACTACTGAAGAATAAACCTAGACCACGCAGGACACTCTGTGAAGGTTGCCACTCTCAATTGATACTTCCTTCCCTCTGTCCCCCATGTCCTTCAGGAGGTGGTGGTGTGGACTGGGAGTGAATTGATGGAAGGGACCACGGGAATTTATATATCATTTTGAAACTTATGAAACCTTTTGTCAAAGTTTCAGTTTCTGACTCAGGCTCAGTCCAGGACACTGTTCAATTCCGCTGGTGTAGGCATCATATAGCAATAAAACCAACTAGGAGGCCGCCAGCCACATGGTTTCCATCTTAATTTACTGGGTCCCAGGGCCCACAGGCTACGGATGTGGAGAAAGATCCAGATCCGTAAACATCACCCCCACATCCCACCATCTTGCATTCGCTCATTTTCACTTCAGGAAGCACCAGAATACATGCACGCGTGCTCTGAACTCCCCACCAGAAAGCTGAGTTCTTTACTCATCAGCTGTCCTGTTAAGATCATGATGCAGGCACCAGGTCACTGATTTGGACTGTGTGCATGTAAACAAGAATACAAATTAAAAATAGTTTTCATAAACAACAGAGAGTTTTGTTTTCACACATTTTAAGAATAAGACTCTTATTCAGACCTGTCTAACCATGTTACCCTGCTCAAGGAATGAGTTGTAATTATTTTTTTCTGTTGAAAACTGGACGATCCCTGTTAAATGAATGCCATTTAACAACAGTGGTAGTCCTAGGGGAGATGGGGTGGCATTCTCCATGACTTCATTACAGTAGACCCCCTGCTTATCCACAGTTTTTTTTTTTTTTTTTTTTTTTTTTCCTCCCATGGTTTCAGTTACCTGGTGACAACTGAATTTCGGAAATATTAAATAAAAAATTCCAGAAAGAAACAATTTATAAGTTGTAAACTGTGCATCATTCTGAGTAATATGATGAAATCTCACACCATCCTGCCCTGTCCCACCTGGGATATAAATCATCCTTTGTCCAGTGTGTCATGGAAAGGAGTCAAACTCTGTAAAATATTTAATGCAGTTTATTCTGCCCAAGTATACGTGGCCAAGGCCTAGGGCACAATCTCAAGAGGTCCTGAGAGCATGTGTCCAAGGTGGTTGGGCAGTTTGGTTTTATATGTTTGAGGGAGGCATAAGGCATCAATCAATGTATGTGGGTAGGAAGAGGGAGGCATCAGCCATCAATCAATGAATGTGGGTATGCTTTACTTCCGTTCAGAAAGGTAGGACAACTTGGAGCAGGAGGCTTACAGGACACAGGTGGATTCAAAGATTTTCTGATGGGCAATTGGATGAAAAAGCTAAGTTATTGGCCGGGCGCGGTGGCTCAAGCCTGTAATCCCAGCACTTTGGGAGGCCGAGATGGGTGGATCACGAGGTCAGGAGATCGAGACCATCCTGGCTAACACGGTGAAACCCCGTCTCTACTAAAAAAATATTAAAAAAACTAGCCGGGCGAGGTGGCGGGCGCCTGTAGTCCCAGTTACTCGGGAGGCTGAGGCAGGAGAATGGCGTAAACCCAGGAGGCGGAGCTTGCAGTGAGCTGAGATCTGGCCACTGCACTCCAGCCTGGGTGACAGAGCGAGACTCCGTCTTAAAAAAAAAAAAAAAGAAAGAAAGAAAAAGCTAAGTTAT
Source organism: Piliocolobus tephrosceles (assembly GCF_002776525.5). NCBI lineage: Eukaryota > Metazoa > Chordata > Mammalia > Primates > Cercopithecidae > Piliocolobus > Piliocolobus tephrosceles. The sequence goes on along the minus strand of NC_045453.1, from coordinate 33,124,623 downwards.
TATTGAAAGGGCTGGAATCACTAGAAAGGCATGTCTAGCTCAAGGTAAGGGATTGTAGAGAGCAAGTCCCTCATTGTATAGATGAAGCCTCACAGGTGACCACCTTTGGAGACAGTAGATAGCAAATGTTTCCTATTCAGGCCTCTATTAGGTGCTAGATGCACAGTTAATCTTTTCAGATTGGAGGACTTGGGGGAAAGATCCAGTTGTTTTAATAGAGATTCTTTGCAGAGACAATGGTCCCCTGCAAAAATGGCTTTGCAGGTCATTTCAAAATATGGCAAATAAATCTATTTAGGGGTAAAATATTTTGATTTCCTTCTTTATCTATCATGTGATATGATACCAGAATAGGGTTGGAAAGTGAGCCATGTTAGATAGGGTTAAATAGGACCCCTCTAAAGAGATTTTATAGTTTGTGGAGCAGACTCCCCAGGCCCCTTAGGTAAGAATTCGGGCAAGAGAAGTAAAATATCAGAGTTTAGTCCTCAAGTGTGTCCACACTGTACACACTACCTACCCATTAGTCATCCACATCCTGTGTTCCTGACATTGGTCCATCCATAGGACATCGTCATGGCTTCGTGATCTAAAATCCCCTGAAGCAGATGATCTTTCTCCTGACTTGTGGTCAAAAGGTCAATAGCAGCCTAACAGTGCCTCACAATGCCTACACCATTCACGTCACCTCATCACCTGAGCACTTCATCGTCTCATACCAGCACAAGAAGAAGGGTGAGTACAGTACAATATATATTTTCAGAGAGAGACCACATTCACATAACTTTTACTAAAATACATTGTTATGAGGATTCTATTTTATGTTTAGATATTATTATTGACCTCCTTCTCTGCCTCATTTATAAATAAAATTGTCTCACAGGTATGTGTTTGTAAGACAAAAGCATAGTATATCCACGGTTCAGTACTATACTTGGTTTCAGGCCTCTAGTAGAGGTCGTAGAAAGTAATCCCTGCAGATAAGAGGGGACTAGTCTAACACATTTAGTGAGCACCCACTATGTTAGTGGTCAAATGAGGTTTGCTAAGAAGGTTAAGGTGAGACTTGTGTTCCTAAAGAGCTCACAAGGAGCTGTGGCTGGTACCAATGGGCACCGAGAGCTGGTGTGCAAGGATCTGGCCTAGCTCACAGCCAGCGACCCTTCCAGATGGAGCCTCCCTTACATGTGGAGGAGGAGCACATTCTCCAGGATCGGCCGCCTCTGCACACCTGCGCTGGATACATGAGGATGAGGGAAGTGAGAGGTGATGTCTCCACATGGCCTCCCCAACCATGAGTCTAAATCAGGAGAAACCCCCAGATCCCAACATAAGTGGCACAGTGGACTCCACCTCCCATCCACACAGTGCAATATGAGGGTGGCTGTGAGGCTGGTGTGACTGACCATTGTGGGAAGTGATGGCAGGAGGGGGCCGTAAACTCCCTTTAAACACGGGGCAGTGAACTCCCCAGGAGGGGATTCGGGATGTGGACAATTCATACTTCTACATACCCATGGCTCCTAGTACATGTGCACAAAGAAGACTGCAACACAGAAACACAAACATGATTTTAGCAGAGAGAAGAATATTGATCAAAGGGGCCTGTATTGACTAGAGGAGGGAAAAGCTTCATAGTTGATGAAAATAGATTGATCTAAATCAGCAAACTTAGAGGAAAGGGGAATCTTGAAGAGAAGCCACCTAAATAAGGAGGAAGACGCAGCAGATCTGCAGAGGGTTTGTGTTCTTAAGACCACAGGTGGGAGAAGAGCTAGGAGCAAATTTTGGAGGGTGAAGTGCCGTCTGGACTTTCTCTGCTCTCACTGACCTGGCAATTAAATTCCTTCCTGATGAAAATGAAGTAATGATGAGCAAAACCTTGTGTTTATGGCTCAAAATGCAGGTGAGGCAGGGCCGTGGTGGGGCTTGTAGGGGGCTGGTCACAAAGCATGGGTGAGACGTCAGGTCAGTTCTGGTTTCTCAGGCCCAAGCCACTGCCAGCTGGAAGACCTGCTTTTTGTTAAATTAGTTTTAAGGAGTCCTTTCTCATCAGACAGCTGCCTGTGCAGTCACCAGCTCAGCCTCATCTGCACCTTTTGGGGACCCAGTGCTGGAGCCTGGCTGAGCTCCTCATGGGGCTCATGCTAGGCCACTGGGCTGTGATATGAAGCCACTACCTGCTTCCCCTGCTGTAGTAATCTGTTCTCACACTGCTAATAAAGACATCCCTGAGAATGAGTAAATTATAAAGGAAAGAGGTTTAATTGACTCACAGTTCACCACGGCTGGGGAAGCCTCAGGAAACTTACAATCATGGTGGAAGGGGAAACAAACATGTCCTTCTTCACATGGCGGCAGCAAGGAGAAGTGAGGGAGTAAAAAGGGGAAAAGCTCCTTATAAAACCCTCAGATCTCATGAGAACTCACTAGCAGGAGAACACCAAGACTGTAACCTCGTCCATGATTAAAATTACCTTCCACCTGATCCCTCCTATGACACATGGAGATGATGGGAACTATTTAATACAATTCAAGATGAGATTTGCGTGGGGAAACAGCCAAGCCATATCACCTGCCTTCCCAGGGCTTCCTTCAGTCAGGAGGGATGTGATGACCAGAGCAGAAGGGAGGTTTACAAAAGATAGGAACTCACAACATAGCATCAGCATCCAGGCCGGTGCTGGGCAAAGCTACTAACAGGCAAGCTTAATTGTCCTGCGGGGAGCTCTTTCTGCCCATACCCATCATTCCACAGATGGCCCCAGACACCTCCATATCACAGATCGGATCCTCTGAGACCTCACACTCCCCCACATTTCCCCAAGTAGCTTCTCCCTGGAAGGAGAAGAGGATAATTTGTTGTCATATATGGAGGTGTTTACCTCCGTGAAGGACAGTAGACAAAACTCCATCAAAAGAATTAAAAATATTTAAACAATCCAAATTACTCATCCCACTTGCAGGACCCTAGCCCCAGAAAATAATCAGATGTGTGCAGATATATGGAGATCAAGCAGTGTTTCTCAACCAGCAGCAACATTGCCCCAGGGGCATTCAGCAAGACAAATTTTGGGTGGTTGCAACTGAGGGGAGGAAGGTAGGTGTTTCTGGCATCTAGGAGGTAGGGGCCAGTGGTGCTGCTACACGTCGTACCATGCCCAGGGCAGCTCCCATAACAAAGCATTATCCTGCCCAAAGTGTCAACTGTTGGGAAACCCTGATGTGAAAGGATGTTCATCACAGCAATGTGATAGCAGAGTAAAACACTGAAAATGGCCTAAACGCCCAAGCATAGATGGTGTGAGAGTTAATACAGAGTGTCAACTTGAGTGGATTGAAGGATACAAAGTATTGATGCTGGGTCTGTGGGGGTGTTGCCGAAGGAGATTAGCATTTGAGTCATTGGGATGGGAGAGGCAGACCCACCCTTAATCTGGGTGGGTACAATCTAATCAGCTGCCAGCATAGCTAGAATATAATCATCTGAGATGGTATCTTAGGCTCCTTTGTCACATTTTTCTGCCTGCTTATATTCTAGCTATGCTGGCAGCTGATTAGATTGCACCCACCCAGATGTAAATGACGAGTTAATGGGTGCAGCACACCAACATGGCACATGTATACATATGTAACAAACCTGCACGTTGTGCACATGTACCCTAGAACTTAAAGTATAATAATAATAATAAAAAAAGAAAAAGGAGTCTGGCCTAGGCTCCCAGCCTACATCTTTCTCCCATGCTGGATGATTCCTGCCCTCGGACATTGGACTCCAAGTTCTTCCATTTTGGAACTTGGACTGGCTGTCCTTGCTCTGCAGCCTGCGGATGGCCTATTGTGGGACCTTGTGATGGTGTGAGTTAATACTTAATAAACTCATATATATACATATATATGAGCATATATATGAGTGTGTGTGTGTGTGTGTGTATATATGTATATGCATACATATATATTCCATCAGTTCTGTCCCTCTGGAGAACCCTAACTAATACAGATAGTTTAATGTGTTTTGTTTTTGTTTTTTAAAGACAAGGTCTTTCTCTGTTGCCCAGGCTGGGGTACAGTGGTGCAATCATGACTCACTGCAGCCTCAAACTCCTGAGCTCAAACAATCCTCCTGCTTCAGCCTCCTGAGTAACTGAGACTACAGGTGTGCATCACCACACCCAGGTAATTTTTAAATTTCTTTTGTAGAGATGGGGTCTCACTATGTTTCCCAGGCCGGTCTCAAACTTCCAGCCTCAAGTGATCCTCTCACGGCCTCCCAAAGTGCTTGGATTACAGGCGTGAGCTGCCGTGCCCAGACTGTATGTAACATACTCATGTAACAAATCTGCACATGTACCCCAGTATCTAAAATGAACATTGAAATTAAAAAATATATGTCTTTAAAAATATATATAACAACTAGAGAACATGAAAGTAAATCTTTAAAAAGCTCATTTTTAAATAATATTTAATGGCATAAGAAAATGTTCACGGTATGTTGGAAATAAAAAGATCAGTGGTTGCCAAGGATTCTGGGTGAGGAAGAAAGGAAAGAACAGGCAGAGCACAGGGGGTCTTTACGGCAGTAACGACTCTGTATGATCCTGTAACGGTGGATACATGTCATTATACACTTGTCAAAACCCGCAGAAGTATAACACTAAGAGTGAACCCTAATGCAAACTATGGGCTTTGGTTAATAATAGTGTATCAATATTGGCTCACAGATTGTACCTAATGCAGCATAGTACTGCAAGCTGTTAATAATAGGGAAACTGGTAGGGGGTGAACTTGGTGTGTGGGAACTCTTTGTACTTTCCACTCATTCTTTCTGTAAAACTAAAACTGCCCTAAAAACAAAGTCTATTAACTTTCAAGTAACCAAATAAATAAAGCAGGTTACACACAGCACTGTAGTGGCTATCCCATCATCTCTTTGATGGCATCAAGACTCCGGGCTTAGCCTCTTCCTTCTTCCTCCCCAAAGGTGACTTGGGTCCAAGGGTAAGATACACTGATCTGTACCTTAGAAGAATTGCCTAAGCTCAGGTGTCATGGTTGGACTGCACTTTTAGAGGAAAACTGCGACAAAGGTGGCAGCACGTGGCATCTCTTGTTTTCCTTCCATAGGACCTGTGAAGAAAATCATCGCCTCTCTTTTCCTTTGGATACAAGGCCTTATGGGACAAGTGGTTCCAGGGTCTCCCATTTTGCTGGGAAGACTTTGGCTCTGTGGCTAGCGTGCCCTGCCCCAGTCACCCTCCTGGACTCCATCAAACCAAGGACGCGGGTGGATTTACTGAGGACAACAGGCATTCCAGCAAACCTTGACCAAGTAAAGAAGGCCGCCACTAGTGTGAACCCGCTCACTGGGATCTGTGTTGTTTTGTGGTGAAGGAGTGCCTGGGCTAAGGGAGGATTTGGGTGTTCTTAGGTTCCCTGTGTAAATATCACCATAGTTTCATTTTACCATTTCCCACTCTAAGAGCAACTTTCAATACATCTTATACACACACACACACACACACACACACCTACACACATACACCCACATTAGGAAGGAAATACTACAGACCAAAATATGAACAGAACTGGCAGTGTTTATTTTTGGAAGGCGGAATCAAGGTTAATTCTTCTTTTTATCTCGAAAATTACAAACCTATAGAAAAGTTGAAACAATGAACTTTCATTTAAACACTCATTTGCCACATTGTGTGTGCTTTATGTATCTATATATAGATATTTATATAGAGATATTTTTGCTGAAGAATCACTTATAGCATGCATACACTGTTTTATTTTTCTTTCTCTCTTTTTCTCTACTTTGTTTTTCTTTGCTGCAGCATTTGAGAGCTAGTTCAGACACCATGGGACTTCACTCTTGATACTTAGGTAAGTACTTTCTAAGAACTAGAGCATTCTCCAGCAGCATATGAGTGTGACAGCTTCCCCATCTTGTCTCTGATGGTGACAGGATGGAGATGTAGCTTAGACTCCAGAATCCACCTGTGGGATCAGGAAAGCCTGCTCTGCGTCTGCGTGGCTTTACCTGAGATCACACCCTGCTCGCTTCTCCCCATCCTCGTGCTGTTCTTACTCCCTCCTGCCAATCTCCCCAGGGATCACTTTCTTGATAAAGACCTTGCACAGGCATCCTCTTATCAGGTTGTGCTTCTGGGAGACACACCCTAAAACTCAGCCTCACCAAGAAAGCAGCCACTCTATAACTGAACCGCTGAAAATGGAAGCACTTTTTTCCTCAATCACTTTATTGTATTATCTTATTTTTATATATGTTGAATTTATGAAAGAAAACCAAACTGTACCCAGTAATATGGATTCAGGGCTTCTCGGGGCAAATAACAAACATTATCAACACCTTCAAATATTTGAAGTCGACTCGATAAACATGGAGTTCAATGCCAACAGCTTTCAGAAACAGCTTAGATCATAGATTAAGAAGTTACAGGGAAAGAACACATGGCTATCTCAACATGATTGTAGACTCAGACTTACCATCAAGAATAATAGCAGGCAAGCCTAAATCTGAGGCACAAATCCTTCTAAAATAATCCTCATATGTTCCCAGCTCTGGAGGCAGCGCATTGCTTGTTGAGCTGCTACCAACTGCTAGAAAAGCCTATTTTATCCTGAACTGAATTCCACTTCTATGACAAGACCACCCATGGACACCACTTCTGGTATCTAAAGCCACAAGGAGTATAACTAATCCCTCCTTTCACACCACGGCCCTTCAGAAGCCACAGAAAGCCTGCCTGCTGCATTAGTTCACCTTGCTTCCATGCTAAGCACATGCGGCCTCATCCATACACTGTTCGTTGCCTCTTTCAACAGGCATCCATCCAGCACCAACCACGCGTCGGCATCGTGGCTGGTGCTGAAGACGGAGCCGCAAATGAAGCAGGCAGGCATCTGCCCTCATGAAGCTGGCAAATAAGCACGGTAAACAATGGAACTCCGATTATTATGCTGGACTTTCCAGGGCTACAGATGCACCCCAGTGTGGGGAGAAGATCCTTTTGCATCTTCATCCTTGAAACACTCCCAAGGAGTCCTCTGCAGGACACGTAATCCCCAGAGACACTCTCCAAGCCAGGGTCCTATGGGCAAGTCGGGTTGGCAAAAGCTGCCAGCACCCCTGCCTGGTCAAGTCACAGCCCATGTGTGTTAGCAGCACCACGTTGCCCCCGCAGCACAAAAATCTACTCTACTCTGTTGCAACCAGTGTTTCCCAGCCTATTGGAACCACAATGCTCTGTGTGTTTTGCAGGAAGAGTTTTCTGTTTTATCATTCTCACACTGGAATTCCTTGCAACATATTTGATTTCCTCTACTTTTACAAATAAAGACAAAACTAAAACCCAAGCAGGCAGCTTCCTGGTCCTATTTCCACATGAGTGCCTGTGAGGGGAGGTGCAGCCAGTCATTTGCTGGAACCAGGGCCAGCACGGTTGGCAGAAAATGAATGGCAGAACCTCTGAACAGACCTTGAAGAGTCTCCAAGTAGAGTTCTGCATCCTTGGGAAGCAACAGGAGATGGGGCGACCAGCTGTTCTGAGTTTTGGCTCATGGTAAAGCAGGGGCACCATCTGCTGAGTTAAACCAACCACCTGCCTGAGACGATCCCTGGTGAACACGTTGGGCATCTTGAGCCACTTGGCCCAATGTCACAGGAACACTACCTGCAGGGCTGCCAATCACCTTTTAGAAACACCACCGTCAGCTCCGAGCACCAGGCCAGCATCACAAGCAATTTGTGAAACCAAGACTGGGGAGTGAGACTCAAGACGCATCAGCCAGGGCTCTTTTGGTTGTGACAGAAACCTGATACAAATTGGTCTATTAAAAACAAGAAAATAATTGACTCCTATAACCCAACGACCTAGGACCAGGCCAAATACAGGTGCTCCAGTGTCATCATGCAATTTACATTCATTCCCACTGACTTTATTCTGGGGCAATTTCCCCCTGTATTCCGTTGGCAGCTAGCAGCACCAGCTCACCTGATCAGCTTGTTGTTCCGGCAAACACAGTGCTCTTTCCCAAAAAAGGAGTCCCCTGAGCACAAGCCTCAAGGCTTCCTTGCTTAATGAGTCATGCCCATCCCTGAACAAATTACTATAGTCATAGAAACGGGAAAAACTGGCTGTCTAGGCCAGGTCCAGGGAGGTTCTCTTGTGGATAGGGATGGAGTCAGCCTCTCTCAAACCTCCTGGACTACAAACAGGAGAAGCGTGGTTCCATAAAAGGAAAACACACATTCCATTTCCCAGGTACAGGCAAGCACAGATGTCCACTGCAAGGGAATGGATTACTTCTGCCAGTCCTGTATCTGTACCTAAGATCACGAACACAGGGACACACACATTCTTGTCATCCCTCCTGAACCTGAGTTTCTTTGGAACTGCTGAAGTTCCAACTTGACCTTCTTACTCCCTAATCACCAAATGACAGCATCACCATACAGGTGATCAAAGTTGAGCCCAGGCCTGCGGAGGTTTAACAATCACTTACAGGGCTTATTATCACACTACTGCCCATTCCATGGGCCTCAACTTCAGGGTGCATAAGAAACTCCTCCTTGAGTTAAGCATGCCTGGGTCCTGGGCCCCAGCCCTGGTGTTTCATCTCAGCAGGTCTGGAGACGGCTCAAGCATCTGAAGGCTCGACAAGCAACCCCGGCAATGCTTACGCCCATGGTCCTTAAGCAACATTTTGAAAAAAGCTGGATTTAACCCATGGAGAAGTACCTGAGCCCTGGGAAATTATTCCCATCTAAAGAAGAACAAAATAGCCTGAAGATAAACACATAACCCAAGGAATCAGAGGGAAGGAAGGGTGCAAAGACAGGCATAGAATGACTAGTGCCTCAAAAGGATTGATATCTTTGAAATACCTTACTGGGCCCTGCTCCCAGCATAAAAAGAAAAATCCTCCATCAACAGAAGAAACAAAGAAATAAAGAGAATGGTGAGTCGTGGTGGAGAGAGCCTTTCTGGGAGAACAAAGACTTGGTTTTTTTTGTTTGTTTGTTTTTTTGTTTTTGGCTTTTTTTTTTTTTTGTCTCAGGCAGCTCTGCTCTTAAATCCAAAACCTTGGGTGTATCAAGACCCCACCTTGGGCACAAATTCACTTACTTGACAGGTTAGAAACTTGGAAATCTAAGGACTAGCCACAATGATAAAGTCAGAGTCAGGTGCGTAGATACAGAGGTCTCTGTCTTTTATGATATTTATGTCCACACATCTAAATAGACAAACTTTTTTTTCTCTCTACATGCCTGTACACCCACACACACCCTGGAAGAATGTAGGGACATACTCTGAAACATTACAAGCCTCTTAGTAGTAAGAATTTGGGTAAGTTCAACTAGTTTCTGTCATATTGAAATGTTTATGTTATACTTTATTTTTGCATAAAGAAGAACACAATATTTTTTATTAGTCAGGGTGGGTGAGGCTATGCTATAGTAACAAACAGCTTCCTAACCACAGTGGCTCCAAACAGCAAAGGTTTATTTCTCCTCTAAGCAACATGCCCATCATCATTGAGCGAAAGGACTGCACCAAGGGACTCTCACCCAAGCATGTCACAGGCTGAGTGGGCAGCGCCTTGTTGCTCCAGGCAGCAAAGAAAGGGACAGCTTTTTCAGGTCTCACACCAGAAGGATGTGCTCAGGCATGAAAGCAACACATGTCAATCCACTCACAACTCATTAGCTAGGGTTGGTTACATAAACCCACCCAACCATGGGGTGGGGTAGTGAGAACAACAGAAGTATAATCCTACCATATGCACAAGAGTCAGAAAGCTAGACAGGTTTAACAATCCACACCAATGATTACTGCACTCTTTAATGAAAGGTTTAACAATCCACACTAATGATTACTCCACTATTAACAATGTGTGTTACATGTATACATGTCTGTGTTTCACATGCATGTGTGTGTGTGTGTGTGTGTGGTAAGAGCTTTATCACAGGACTGGGCTCCCAGCAAACGTTTAAAGGATTAGAAATTCCAGCCTGGGCAACATGGTGAAACTCTATCTCTACAAATATACAAAAATTTCCTGGCATGCACCTGTGGTCCTGGCTATAGGAGGCTGAGGCTGAAGGATCTATTGAGCCCAGGAGGTTGAGTCTACAGTGAGCCGTGACTGTACCACTGCTCTCCAGCCTGGGTGACAGAATAAGATCCTGTCTCAATAAATAAATAATAAGATGAAAAATAAATAATGGCTTCAATTCGTGGACCCTTCTGCAGATTCAGGGCGGGGTCAGAGCCTCCACTCACTGGGGACTTCTCAGTGTCATGAGCACTTGCACTTCCTCAAGGAACAGACTGGTATGGATGAATGTTCGGTTTCAGGATCAGGTGGAGCGTTCCATCCTTGCCTACTCGTTTGTTCGCTAACACACAATTGCTGCGAGCTCAGCTCTGTTGGAGGTACTGGTGGGAGCACAGTTTGCATTCTAGTGGAGACCTGGCGGCGCAAAAAAGAAAATCATTCGGCCGGGCGCAGTGGCTCACGCCTGTAATCCCAGCACTTTGGGAGGCCGAGGCGGGCAGATCACAAGGTCAGGAGATCGAGACCACGGTGAAACCCCGTCTCTACTAAAAATACAAAAAATTAGCCAGGCACCATGGCGGGCACCTGTAGTCCCAGCTACTCGGGAGGCTGAGGCAGGAGAATGGCGGGAACCCGGGAGGCAGAGCTTGCAGTGAGCTGAGATCAGGCCACTGCACTCCAGCCAGGGGGACAGAGCGAGACTCCTTCTAAAAAAAAAAAAAAAAGAAAGAAAGAAAAAGAAAATCATTCAATCAGGCACTTTCCAATGGGGACAAAGGCTCTGAAGAAGATTAAAGAAGGCGATGGGTAGGTTGTGAGGAGGGGCAAGAATGGAAAGTTCTTTAGGAAGACAGGCAGGAGGCCTCTCTGGGGAGCTGACAGATGAAGGAGGTGCCAGAACAGGAAGAGCCACTCTATCTGCACCCATCCTCAGAAGAGTGGGCCCCAGAAGGATGTCCTCAGCCCTCCCGAAGCCAGAGGAAGAACAGCCAGGTCTGCTGTGCTTGGTGAGCTCCCAGAACCTGTCTACCCAGATGACTGCCCAACTGGGGCTGCAACCACTTCCTGTCAATTCTTGACCTTCCCCTTGCTCCTTAGGACCCTGGTCAAAGATGTGCAGGACCACATGGTCAGTCCAGAAGGAGCTTTGCTAACCGTCTCCCCCATACTTTGAGTCATTGTTTTCCATTTGAGACAAATAACCACATGGTTTAGCCTTTTCCCAGGCAGCTTTCCATTCTAAAGAGGCTGCATATTAGAGCCCATGATGCATGGCACGGAGGCTACTTAGAGCTTCTTTATGGCCTCATCAGCAGTAGCTGGACGATTACAAAGGCTTCTTCTGTTTTTAAAAACAATGATTTATTGAAGCTCTTCAACTCTTCCTTCCTGAGTATGTGTATTCCATGGACATGTTTTGCTGTAATTAAATTCCTAGATTACTGTCAAGCCAATTGTTTTACCCGTCCAATCTGTAACAGCACATTTTATTGTCTCTTTTTATTTTTTAATTAAGATAGAAATAGATGTATTCTATGAGAACCAGACACAAAATAAAACAGACTACTTCTCTAGTCAGTCAACTCTGCTCACAGGGATGCTTCAGAGTCAGGCGTTAGGAACCCTAAGTGTGTTGTACCTAGTGTGGGAGCAGCCAGACGTTCTGAATTCATTCGTCCTTCATTCAACAGGTATTTATCGAGCACCTACTATGTGCCAGAGGCTGGAAAGGTCACTGCGGATTCAGTGGTGAACAAGACAAAGTTTGCCCATAGTTACCTACATTCTTCTAGGAGAGACATGCAATAAACAAGTCACCATGATACAGTAAGATGCAATATTTTACAATGAAGAAAAGCAAACAGGGTGTAGGATAGAAAGTGATGAAGGATGAGGACCACTAAAAGCAAGTGACCACGGAAGGCCCTTCTGTGAAGATGACAATTGAAATGAGGCCAAAGTGAGGCTGACACAGCCATGCGAAATCCAGGAAAGAACATTAACAGTACAGGGAATAGAAAGTGTAAAGACCCTGAAATAGGAAAGAGCTTGGCAGGTGCTAGATGTGGGCAGAGGGTGGAAAGCACATGAGGAGAGGATGTTGGAGAGCTGGAATAGAGTCGAATCTGCAGGACCGGAGGAAAGGAGTGCCTCCTAGGAGGAGACAGATGAGGAGGATGGGATGAGAGGATCCGTAAGCAGCAGAGACCCCAGCTCTGGCTACATCTTAGGACACACCTGTATGGCGCACCGGCCTTGCGTCCCACAGCTCCCGGCCAATGATTCCTGCAGCCCAGGACAGCACCTGCAGCACAGCCCCTGGACCTCTCTGGCACACAGGCACCTTTGCCTGATGGCAATGGCCAGGGCAGCCTCCTCGACGCCTGGTGCTGCCTAAAACCCTGCAACTTCTGTGGGGGGTAATTCCTCAAAACAAATGAGGTTGCATTTTCTTCTTGCCAGGAAGGATGAAGGCTCAGAGTTTTCAATCCTTAATATAAAGAAAATGAAGGCTTTCAGTATTCTGTGTGCATGTGAATATGAGGATGTTATTCAGCCCTGCTGTATTTGTAGCTTCAATACCTAGAATGGTTCCTGGCATATAGTAGGTACTGCATCAACGATGAATAAATGAAAGGCTGACCTGGAAGGAAGATGTGGCCCTTTCCCGACCCTTGCCACCCATCCCAAGTCCAACGTTCCTTCCCAAATCCACTCTGCAATGAGGGCTCTCTCAGAGCCCAGCACAGCACCTGCCCTTCTCTGGGTCCCTGCAGAGATGGCAGGAGCATGGTCAGTGCCTGTCACGCTTCCCTCTGGACCCCTCCCTTCCCTGGGCCCTCTTGCTTCCTTGCTCCTCAGTCCTTCCTTGGAATTTAGCTGCAGTCTCTGTCCATGGTCCATGCCAGGTTCTCCTCTCTAAGTACTGCCAGGTTGTTCAGAGATTCAGTCTTGAATTAAGAGCTTCAGCCACTGTTGGGCCTGGACTCTTGAGTTCAGACTACATCCAGTAAGGAGGCAGAATGAAAACCAGTGCCCTCTGGGTAACCTCTACACAACTCTCAGTCTTCGTGATGTATCTCTGGGTTCGCTACTGGATGGGGTAGGGGGAAGGCAGTGACGTAAACCAAGGGCCTCGTGGTGATGCAGCTTCAGGGCAAAACATCTAAAGACAGAGAGATCTCATGCACATCCTTCTCCCTGTGATGTGCACAGAATGTCTCTCCATCTCAGGCTTGATCACATAACTAGAAGATCTCCTTTTAGCTCCAACCTCCAGGAAGTAGGAGCAGGGAGATGAAGCTGTCCATTCTAGAAATGCAGACACTGTGGTGACCAACTACCCCAGTTTGCCTGGGACTGTGAGGTTTCCCAGGACACAGGACTTTCTGTGCTATAACTGACATTTTCTTTAGAGACAGGGTCTCGCTCTGTCATCCAAGCTACAGTGAAGTGGTGTGATCACAGCTCACTGCAGTCTCAACTTCACGGGCTCAAAGGGTCCTTCCACCTCAGCCTCCCAAGCAACTAGAACTACAGGCATGCATCACCAAACCCAGCCTAGTCAGTCATCTTAATACATTTACATATTGTGTGTGCATGTTTGTGTATTTATCTGTACAAGCTAGTCATATTCTTAGGCAAATCTCCAATGCTGCAGTGGAGGTGCGTCTCTGGTACAGGTGAGTCAATTCTGGCTGGCTGAAGTAGGCTGCTCTGTGCTCCTTTTCTCATGGAGAAGAGGGGATGGACCCTAAGTGGTCCAAGACATAAAAGAACTGAAGCTTTTCACAAACCCACTGTCACAGAACTGCTCAAATGATTCCAAAGAACACTGGAACCTGCAGAATGCCTCTCCATCGTGTTCTTGGACCAAATGTAAAGCACAGAGAGGTGTGTGTGTTTGTTTTATGTTTTTAAAAATGTATTTGGAGCTCAACCTAAGTGTTCATGTCTTCATGCTGGGAGGCAGTGGGAAGCGTTTCTCTCCTTCAGTCAATTCTCATTTCCATTTAGGGCCTATGTTTGTTCTGGACGTGGCCACTTTCAAGGACCCAGCAGGCTTTTTTTTGTCAAAGCGAAGATATCTTCTTCCTTATCTACTTTTTCTTCTGTGTAGAAAGTTTCATGGATTCCAAGCCGTATTTTCTGATGGCACTCATCCTGCTCTTACAATTGAAAGTCTCAGGTATCTCATAAGAGGGAGCCTTGTGGACACAAATGCTGACCCACCTGCATGAGTTGGGCTGAGAGGAGGAATTTATGTCATTTCTGGAAATACAGATGAACCTGGAAGACCTTATACTAAGTGGAATAAGCCAGGCACAAAAAGAAAAGACACTGCGTGACCTCCCTTCTATGTGGGACGGAAAACAATCAAACACATAGGAGCAGAGAACAGAATCGTGGTTCCCAGGGGCTGGAGCGTGGGGGAATAGGAAGATGCTGGTCAAGGACGCAATGTTTCAGTGAGAGGCGAAAGGATGTTTCAGTGAGGTGAAAGGAGAAAACACATTTGAAGTGATGGATATGTTCGTGAACTTCATTCAAGCATTCCACATGGCATACACGTGTCATGATGTCACTTTGGATCTCATAATATATATAATTATAAATATAATCTCATAAATACACACAATTATAATTTGTTAATATCCAATAAAAACAAATTAAGAAATAAAAAGATAGCTACGTGGTGTCTGGATCCTAAGGAAGTGAGGGCGTACGTTGTGGCCAGGCTGAGGTCCCGACACCTGCAGGCCCCAGCCGGAAGAGCCTTGGGGTTATCTGGGGAAGGAGCCCCCGGGCCCAGTGCTGACTGTAGCATCTCAATGCACAAGGAAGCACCTGATATACAGGAGGTCAGCAGGATGCTCCACTGTTGCAGTCCTAAAGTAAAACAGATAGGGGTGGGGGCTGCAAGCCTGCAGCAGCAAAGGCCAGCCCTCAAGGGACTTTGACAAATCCATCACTCAAACAGCACCGAGGTGCTTGATCATAAAGGGGAGATTTATCACAATTGAGGGACATGAGTATTTATTATTTAGATGGATAAAGACAAGCCCAGAAAGAGCGAAAGCATCTTAATTTTGGCCTCACCTGAGGCCAGAAGGTCAGGTCTCCCCAGGGAGGCTTCAGCCAGATGGCTTGTTTGAATTTCCACAAAACTGCACTTTTTACGTTGGAAAGCGATGGGTGAAAATAAACAAAGGGGTAGGTTTAGAAAGTTCTTGTTCCTAGGCACGGTGGCTCAAGCCTGTAATCCCAACACTTTGGGAGACCGAGGCTGGCAGATCACGAGTTCAGGAATTTGAGACTAGCCTGGACAATACAGTGAAACCCCATCTCTACCAAGAATACAAAAAAAAAAAAAAAAAAAAAAGCCAGGCACAGTGGCACGTGTCTGTAATCCCAGCTACTCCAGAGGCTGAGGCAGAATAATTGCTTAAACCTGGGAGGCGGAGGCGGAGATTGCAATGAGCCAAGATCACACCACTGCACTCCAGCCTGGGTGACAGAGCAAGACTCTGTCTTGAAAAAAAAAAAAAAAAAAGAAGGAAAGAAAGAAAGAAATAAAGTTCTTGTCACCTATATACGTAGTGACTGATCAGGAAAGGAAAGGGAGGAAGAGGGTTTGTTTTCTACTGAGGTACCCTGTGCCAGGCCCCAGCTGTGTCACGGCAACAAGGCAGCTCTGAAACCCCTGCTGGAGGCCAGGACTCCGCACCGGCAGTCCCTGGGCCCCCACTCAGCTCTCCTGGCCCCACTGTCCTTGTGTGTAGACTGGGAAAAGAAATTCTAGTACTTAAAGTGGTCATTGTACAAAGTAAAAGAAACAGTGTAAGTAAAGTGCCTGCTACATTGTACACATACAATAAATGCTAGTTATTACTTTCATTCCTTTGATCTACCAATATTTTTTTTTACTTGATTGATATATTTCCTTCCAACACAATACTTATCTTGTCTATATTTTTACACTCTTGGTTTATTTACAGAGATGTTTCTTATAATCAGAAAAGAGGCATGCAGTATTCTTAAGTTTATCTCTCCTTGTTCTTAGGGCTTCTTGGAAACAGAGTTGCACTGAGACCTGAACAGGAACGTTTTACCTTCATAAGCACATGGGTGACCACCTCCCCGGACCCACCGTGGACTAAGGCTAGCTGGGTCATGGCACAGCACAGGGTGTGGCTGAAGCAGGGAAGATGAGCTAAGGCAAAATGTTTCATTACTATTAGAGATACAGGGAAAGAATCCACAATTTATAAATAGAAAAGAAATATGGTTGGGAGGCCGAGGTGGGCAGATCACGAGGTCAGGAGATCGAGACCATCCTGGCTAACACAGTGAAACCCCGTCTCTACTAAAAACACAAAAAAATTAGCCAGGCGTGGTGGCACATGCCTGTAGTCCCAGCTACTCAGGAGGCTGAGGCAGGAGAATGGTGTGAACCCAGGAGGTGGAGCTTGCAGTGAGCCGAGATCCGAGATCGTGCCACTGCACTCCAGCCTGGGCGACAAAGCAAGACTCTATCTTGAAAAAATTAAAAATAAATAAACAAATATAAGAAATATGGGTTAGCTGGCAGGTATACCTTATTGTGTACTGTCTTGATTAGTTTATGGAAACCTCTTCAGATGTTTTGTGTTCTTTTAATTGTAAGGTGTCATTCCAAAGTACTCAGATCTTATTTTCTCCTTCCCTGCCACATGTCTTTCTAGGCGATTTCTCTGACATAGGTCTCTCTAGACAATGCAAACTCTTCAATGTTTCTACCCCCCAAAGTCTTCAAAGGCCACCATTTCTTCTTCTTTTTTTTTCTTTTCATGACTTGTACCCTTCGGCATGCTGAGCTTCTGATGTCAGGTATCAATTTTTTAACTTTTAATTTTGACTCCACAAAGTAATGTAAAGAGAAATATGAAGGTTAAAATAATACTTCTCATAAGCATACAGCTACAGATTTCATGGCTAAAAATGGAAAATTAATAGTACCTTTCTCTTTTAACTCTTAATGTGATAACCACTTCTTGATTTCTGCCTTTCACTGAAGTCTGTTGGGAAGAGGGTTTGGCTGCCATTGTACAGATTCAGGTTCCAGGACAGGAGTCCTTCTTACCTGGGACATAATAGTGCTAAATAGAAAACACCCCTTTTTAATGCAATGCTTATTTATTTATTTACTTACTGAGACCGGGTCTCACTCTGTCACCCAGGCTGGAAGCAGAGTTGCACCATCATGGTTCACTGCAGCCTTGACCTCCTGGGCTCAAGCCTCCCAAGTAGCCTGGACTACAGCATGCACCAACATTCCTGGCTAACTTTTTGTATTTTTTGTAGATACAGGGTTTTGCCATGTTGCCTGGGCTGGTTTTGAATTCCTGAGTTCAAGCCATCTTCCCACCTCAGCCTCCCAAAGTGCTGGGATTACAGGTGTGAGCCACCGTGCCTGACCAATGTTTTTGGATGAACGTCTAACATCTCTGTTTTTCATCCGTTAAAGATTTCAAATGATCAGTGGGACCTCCTAGTGCCCTCAGGGAGAGGTTAGAGAGGTGGGTAAGGAATTTACCCTGGTTGGTTTTTTTTGCAGCTAGTCCATCAAAGGTTCTCAGATTGGAAAATGAAGGGGCCAGAGGAGAACCTCCCTGCTCTTGCCTCTGAATCGCCATGTCTTTCTAGAGGTCTTGGGATTCCATGTAGGAACAGGCTCTGGGACCACAGAAGATAGAGAGGAGAGAGGGGAGGGGTTGAGGAGAAAGATAGGAAATGCAAGTGCCAAGGTGGAAGGGTCCCAGGGCTTTTCAGAGCAGAGGTGCTTTGATTGATAGGCATCTAGGTCTCATATGGGAAAGCCCTCCAACCCTCTGCATTGTCAGTAAAGCCTATGACACACACAGATGTTTTGTGAGTGAGTGAGTGTGTATGTGTATGTGCGAATCAGACGAAAAGAGCCCGATATCACATTTAAGTCAGAAGAGAGAGACAAGAGGAAGTGAGATTTGGAAAAGAGAAACCCAGCCCTGAAGTGGACTGTAAGGAAGTAAATTTCCAGGGTGCGCAAAAATTTCAGAGCTGATGGGAGCTAGGGGGCTTGAGGCAACGTCTGGGGTGCACTCAAACAACCTTGGAAAACGCTGGGACAAAGGTGACCAGTGAGTAAAAGGCAGAACTGGGCTCTTAGCTCATATCTGTTGGATTTGGGATATGAATATCAAAATAATAATCATGATAATGACCATCATTAATATGGTCAAGCCTGGACTTGTAATCTTCAGAACAGCTCTATGACATGACTCTAAAATGACTCTCACTTCGCACAGAAACACGAATACTCTTGAGAGTTTAAGAAACCTGCGCAAACCATGTAGTAAGAGCCTGAGCCGGGATTCAAACCTGGATCTATCTGACCCCAGAGTTCTTGAGTTCTTGCTCTTTCTCTCTCTCTCTCTTTTTTTGTATTTGAAACAAGGTCTTGGTCTGTCACCCATGCTGGAGTGCAGCAGTGCGATCAGAGCTCACTGCACCCTCAACCTCCTGGGCTCAAATGATCCTCCCGCCTCAGCCTCCTGAGTAGCTGGGAACTACAGGCACACACCACCATGTCCAGCTAATTTTTTTTTTTTTTTTGTATTTTTTATAGAGACAAGGTCTCTCTATGTTGCTTAGGCTGGTCTCAAATTCCTGCCCTCAAGTGATCCTCCAGCCTCAGCTTCCCAAAGTGCTGAAATTGCACACATGAGCCACTAGGCCCAGCTTCTTGCTTCTTCTTAGCCTCTTACTTTACCTGAATGCAGATTAAAAGCTCTGTCTTGGGTTAAGTGGATGAGGATAAGTGAAAAGTCTCCTGTATACCTTGTTAACTTTGTGCATTTTATTAATACTGTCTAATGGGCAGGTTGGCTGCCACCATCTGATGTTAAATAAATAAGTACAAACAGCATCCTAATATAAATATCATCTGCCAGCTTTGACAGTTGCTCTGAAATTGCTCTCAAAGTGCTTGGAGATGGTAGAAGACACAAGAAAATCAGCAGAAAGCTTTCCGGATTGAGCCTTTGATCTCAGCAGGGCTCAGATCAAGGTCCACCGCGCGTACAACGCCTTGGTTTAACCAGCGCCTGAAGGATTAACACAGAACAAAAGCTCAAAGCACACTACCTGCGTAATTTCTAAATGAACACATTCGCTGCTGTCTCTGTATGTTGCAGGGTTTATGCTGAGGTTCATTACTTCTCCCCCTTACTATAGAGGGAATATTTAACTATGCATTTTTCAGCACAGGCTATTTCTCCTCTTGCATAATAATTCAGTAGAAAAACAGGGGCAGAGGGAAAAAAAAATGAGAAAAAAAAACTATTTAGTTTTTATGATTTGTTTTGAATAGACTTTTAATAATTAGCAAATTTAGCAGCTGGACCTAGAGGAGAAGGTGGGCCCTTTCGGGTCAGAAGGCCTGCATTTGCAGTTCAGCATTCAGGTAACCCCGAGCGTATCTTCCTCCAGTCCCAGGTTCCTGATCTCTGGATTTCCAGCCCAGCACTCTTGTTACCACAACTTACTGCACAGATCTCTGCATAACTATGTGAGCAGACACTTAGCGAGCAGGACCATGTCCTTGTGATAAGAAACTAATCATGCAGAACCAACACCAGGGCAAGAGATTTCCAAGGGGAGAGGCCTCTGTGAGCTGGTAGAGACACCTGTGGGGGCAGGAGCTCCAGACAGGCTTTTTTAGCAGGTCCTCTGCCCCACCCACAAATCGATGTCCTTTGCAGCCTTGTACCTTCCCAACTGAAGGAACTGCCATCCTCAATGACTCAAACCAAACACTGGGAGACTGGTCCAAGCATGGGCCTCAGGTTTCTCCTCCCAGCCAGCAGGGGGAAGCAGCTGGACTGTACATGAGGCCTCCCACCTCGGCCATGACCTCACACTGGCGGCTAGGGATCAGCCCGTGGTGGGAGTATTTATACCACGGAAATCGGCAAACCCTAACACTAAGGGCTGTGTTTATTCCAGAGAGCTGGCTTAGCAGCACACCACTGATGTACCCCCAATTGCTTTACCTCTCTCCATCCCCACTGAGACAGGAATAATACAGGGTGGTCAGGTGGTCACCAGAGACTAGAAACTTCCAGGCAGCAGTGTTGCATGATTAGCAAAAGGAAACAGCTGAAATAAGTGCAGAAGAGAAGGGCCAATGAGACCCTGAAAAACAGGATGTGGGCCACGCTGGCTAAGACGACTGGACCCAACGTGGCACTGGATTTGATCTAGGTTTCACCTAGGACCTCATTATATGCTCATTAACCTTCTAAGTCACACACTCATCAGTGCCAGGACAGCTCTGGGAACACACCTGCTTGGTGTAAAAACGAGTAGTACCACAATTTTGAGAAACCTTTACATTTTTCTAGGAATTTTCATGAATATTCCACCCTTCAGTTAGAGAAACCCATAAAGATAGAAGTCCCAAGTTGCCTCGGGTATGACTCTCTCGAGTATTCCTGCACTCCTGTCTTGAGTGCAAGCTTTTCTCTTCGCGATAAATCTCTGTAGTTTTTTCCAACTCATCCTTGAATTCCTTCGTATGACAACATCAAGAGTCTAGACACCGGCTGGGGTCGAGGTCTCACTGGCATTTGGAGACCTCCCCTAGCCCACTGGTATCACCACCACAACCACCTGAGTGCAGGCTACCATCAGCCCTTACCGGGATAACTGCACTAGTTAGCTTCCCCTACTCTTGCCCCCTTCTAGCTCACTCCGCTACAGCTGTAAGAGGAATCTTAAACCTCAAATGGGCCATATGTCACATCCATGCTTAGCTTCTTATCAAACTTAGAAGAAAATCCCAAATCCCTACCCGTCCTGCAGGACTCTGCACGATTTGGTTCTGTTTACCTCTTCCCCTTCTCCCATCAGATCCCTGCGCAGGACTCTGCATGATTCGGTTCTGTTCACCTCTTCCCCTCTCCCCTCGGATTCCTGGGAAGAACTGCACTGGCCTCTGCTCCGTGCTGGACCATCCCAGTTCCTCCCGACCTCAGGATCTTTGTCCTCATCCTCTATCTGCTTCATGGCTTAAATACTCCCTCCTCACGGAGACCTTTCTGGACCAGCATTTTGAGTAAATGACCACCCATTTCAGCACAAGTTCATCTCCATTAGTAATGATTTGGGCTTATTTATAGCCCTTGTGCATTTTATAACTCTACTTGTTCATTATTGGCTTATAGTGTGTTCTCTCTCAACAAACTGTAATCTCCCAGAGGACAGAATCCGTCTGTCTTGTTCACTCAGATGTCACCAATGTCTGGCACCTAATATGCTCTCAGTTGGTGCTTGTCAAATAAATCAGGGGATAAATAAGCATGTTTGTTTTCAGAGCAGATTTGAGAGAATAAGAGCTCTGAACTTGGGGCCCAAAGCGAGGCTTCAGGAAAGGTAGAACCCCTCTGAAATCATGTGGAAAATATTTTATGTCTGTGGATATTTCCTTCTCAGTCCTTTCAAACTGTTGCGCTCCAAAATCAGCCACCTACAGTGAAAACCGTGTGGGCGCTCATGTTGTTTGGACAGCAGTTACATTGGAAACAGCCTCCACATTGCACTTCACTGCCTGGTTGATGCTCTACTCAGTCGTGGGCACAGCAATAACCAACAACGTTCCAAGAAGACCCTTCACCATTGTTTTCATAACTGTTCTTTGTAAGGCAGTGAGTTCTTTAGTCCTGGCCAGATGTCTCCTGGCACCTACAACTCTGAAGACCCTGTGCAGAGGCCCACAGGACAAATGTGCTTCTGAATAAACAGTTCAGGGTATGCACATGCCCGGAGGATGTGGCCTCCTATTGTATTCAGCAGAGCCAGAGAGATTTGAAGCTATTCAGGCTCTTCAGGCCTGTGGCCATCCAGGCCTCAAGGGATGTGGGATGGGGATCCTGATGGCCCTGGGGATGACTTAGAGTCCAAGAGAACACTGCCTAGAGAAGCAGCTGCGGGCTGGTCCCCTTCATGGACTGCTCTGCCTCTTGGATCGATATTAATGCCTATATTGATTGCAATTGCTTTCCTGACTGAAATCAGCAGTTCCAGAAGATGTGGTAAACGTTCCCAAATGAAGAAGAGGAACCAATCTGTGCAGAGGCGCGTGTGCGCGCGCGCGCACACACACACACACACACACACAAAAGGTTTTCTCTGAAATCATAAAATGTTTATTACAATAGCAGATAATGGAGCAGCATTATCTTCAGAACACAAAGGTAGCAATTAAATCTGTTGGACAAAATGTCCCCCACCGCTAGGGACACACACAGAAGCTCAGAGCCAAATCTCCTCTGTTACTTTGATTCCCTACCTCTGTGATTACAGAAACTGCAAAGTCTTGACGGGGGGTGGCAGAGAGACCTCATGTATTAAAAAGTACTTTTTAAAAAATCAGAAAAATAGAGAACAAAACCCAGGAGGGATTAATTATAATGCATCTCCAGACATGGGTGGAAGAGCAGAGAGTGTATTTTGCCAAACCAACAGAGCTCCCGACCTGTAGACCTCTGAGGTCCAGTTATGATTCCCTATGAAGAGGCAAAATTGAGATGCTTTTCTAGAAGATATCATGCCACATCACAGGTGAGTTCTTCCCAGCAGAAAATAGATGTTCACAATAATTGATTTTAATTGTAATATTTCCTTGTGTAAACTGGATATTCTGAGACTGAGCCCCATATTTTTGAATACTTGATGGGTATGAAGGGAGACATGCTGCTATTTTTAAGCTTGCAGAAATTTTTGAGTCCATCCTTAGGAGGAATATCAGTCCTTTATTTGAGAAAAAAAATTAACCAAAAAAAAAATCACAAAGCACATCAATGAGCCTTTTGATTTTGCAAAGAGGAATCCCAAACCCTGCTGAGGAATGGAGAGATTCTGATCAGTGAGAAGTGAAATCACACTGCACAATCATCTGCAGGGCTGTCAGCACTGCGGACAGAATTCGCCTGGAGTTGGTGGTGTGTCTCAGGAGCTGGGCTTAGTATTTGAGTTTGTGTGTATTGGGCTGGGGTGGAGAGGTCTATCTGTTGGTTCCCAAAGATTTAAGGTGGTCAGACCCATAGTAGGAGTTCGGGTTCAAGATGCTTCTGTTAATGGCAGGTGGGAGGTGGGATGCAGTCCTGGAGGGCTGGGGTAGAAACCTGGTATCCATCAACTCGTCATTTACATAGGTGCTGACGAGTTGATGGGTGCAGCACACCCACATGGCACAAGTATACATATGTAACAAACCTGCACGTTATGCACATATACCCTAGAACTTAAAGTATAATAATAATAAAAAAATAAAATAAAATAAAAAAAGAAACCTTGTATCCAGTTGAGGGTTTAGGAGAAGCACTCCTCATGGAGACCGACTCCTATGATGGAACTTGGCTTAAAATCATAGCCTTCCTTCAGCTTCTTCCTGTCCCTCCCACCTTTCCATGAAGTTGTGATAAATACCAAAATAGCATGATTTTAATCCTATTTTGAGAAACTAGCAGAGGCACTTAATCCACATTTAGGATAAATAAATACAAAGATGCTGCACACCTACTAGAGTACCCAACATCCAGAACACTGATGACATCAAATGCTGGCGAGGAAGTGGAGCAACAGGAACACCCGTTCACCGCTGGCGGGAATGCAAAAGAGTTCAGCTGCTTTGGAACACATTTTTGTGATTTCTTACAAAGCTAAACACACAATAGTTTCCTTGGTCCACAGTTTCACTTACTGCTGTTTCAGTCAACCATGGTGTGAAAATAATAAATGGAAAATTCCCCAAATAAACCATTCATAAGCTTTAAATTGCACCCCATTCTTCACAGCATGATGAAATCTCTGGCTGTCCTGCTCTGTCCCCCCTGGCATGTGAACCATCCCTTATCCGTGGTCTCCACACCGCCTATGCTACTTGCCCCTCAGTTACTGAGTGGCTGTCTCTATAGTCAGATTGACAGTCACAGCCTCACAGTGCTTGTGTTCAAATAACCCTTATTTTACTTAATAGTGGGTCCAAAGGGCAACATTATTGATGCTGGCAATTCAGATATGCCAAAGAGAAGCCATAAAGTGCTTTAAGTGAAAACATGAAAGCTCTAGACTTCATAAGGAAAGAAAAAATATAGTATGCTGAGGTTGCTAAGACCTACGGTAGAAAACGAATCTTCTATCCATGAAATTGTGAAAAAGGAAAAAGAAATTCATGCAGTTTGTCATCTCCTGTGAGTCTTGGGACATGTCCCCCTGGGATAAGGGGCTACTGTAGTCTTACCATAAAACCCAGCAACCTCAATCTTTGGTAATGACCTAAATGAGATAAAAATGTAGGACCACGCAAAAACCTGCATATGGATGTTTATAACATCTTCATTCATTATTGACAGAACTCGGAAGCAACTGTGATGTTCCTCAGTTGGTGAATGGATAAACCAACAGTGGTGCATTCAGACAATGGAGTTAGTGTTTGGAAGAAACCTTTTTTTTTTTTTTTGAGATGGAGTCTCACTCTGTCACCCAGGCTGGAGTGCAGTGGTGCGATCTTAGCTTACTGCAACCTCCGCCTCCCAGGTTCAAGCGATTCTCCTGCCTCAGTCTCCCAAGTAGCTGGGGCTACAGGCATGTGCCACCATGCCTTACTAACTTTTGTGTTTTTAGTAGAGATGGGGTTTCACCATGTTGGCCAGGTTGGTTCCGAACTCCTAACCTCAGGTGATCTGTCCATCTCAGCCTCCCAAAGTGCTGGGATTACAGGCATGAGCCACTGCACCCAGCCTTGGAAGAAATTTAATGCATATTACTAAGCAAGAGAAGCCAATCTAAAATGCTACACACTGTATCACTCCAATTATGTGACATTCTGAAAAAGGCAAAAATTTTCAGAGACAGAAAAAGGATCAGTGGTTGCCAGGGCTTAGAGGGAAGGCAGGATGAATAGGTAGCACACTGAGGATTTTTAGGGCAGTGAAACTGTTCTGCATGACACCGTAATGGTGGATGCATTTCATGACACATTTGTCAAAACCTATAGAAGGTCTACCACCAAGAGTAAGCCCTATGTAGACTACGGACTTTGGGTGATAATGACCTATCAATGTAGGATTATCAATAGTAACAAATGCACTGCTTTGGTGAAGGATATTGATAATGGAGGAGGCTGTGCACATGTGGGAACAGGGGATATATGGGGAATCTCTGTATCTTCCACTCAATATTGTTGTGAATCTAAAGCTGCTCCAAGAAACAGTCTATTCTTTAAGAAATAGGAGAAGAAAGAGGGGGTGGGGGAAACAGGGAGATCCATAGGCTCCTGCGGAAGGTCATTGCAAAATGTCGGTGATCCAGGGAAGGCTGGAATGGCCTCTGAGAAAAAATGAGTGTGGCAGATGTCCGCAGATATAATCATCCTCCGCCGCCTGCTGCTCTTCCTTTAATCTTGGGCCTCTGAGCTTCTGTTTCTTGTCTGAACACGTTTGCACACAAGGATTAGCCAATCAGGATGCTTTCTCCCACTGGCAACAGTGCAGACTTCATCCTGGAAAATCACAGCCTTCCCTAGGACTTTTGTTGAACTTTGAACTGTTGGTTGAAATGGTTGCTGTGGAGATGGTCTCAGCCTAGTGGGGCTGCTGTTTGGCTTTGGCCCGTCAAGGGAGAACACATCTGAGAATGAAGAATGGTTGAGGCACTTGTTCCTCTGGTTTTCTCTCTGCTCCAGTGCGGTAGGTTGGCCTTGTCCTTCTTCTGAAGGCCCCATTTCCATCGGGTGACTGGTTCCATGTAGCTGTGGCTCCTCACAGATCCCCTCTCTCAGTTGCCATAACTGCTACCCTCCTTGCTCCTACAGGCACTGGGGCAGAAGTGGTTCCTCCACTATTACCAGCCCAGGGTTCTTTCAACCTGCCTACATCTGGAAAATACCTCCTTACCAAACTCTTCATCACCAGTGTCAGTTCACGGTCAGTTTCTTTCCTGAGCCCTGGCCCACACCCAGGAAAAGGCCAACCTTCTGTGGCCGAGATGAAGCCTCTTCCACTGTCAGCTGGACACTTACAGGGGCTGTGAGTCCTGAAGAATGGAGAAATTCAGGCCATGTGTGTGGCTCTACCTCATGAGAAACAGGAGTTATCAGGCCTGGGCTTTGTTCACAGCACCTGCCATTTCCTGGGAAGAAGTCACATCTGCCTCGAGCTGCCCTGACTGCCTTTATTATGATGCCTACCCATGGCTTGCTTGTGCCAGCTCTGAAAGCACAGGGCTGCCTGAGGGAGCTCTCGTGTGAGCAAGCAGCAGCTCGTGGGTAAGGAAAGCCCCTTCATTTATTAACATTAAAGTGATTGCAGACTCTTACGTGAGACACTTAGGTGTTTGGCTCTGTCTGGATAAGTCACCTGTATTAACTCAGCTGATCCTCTTAACTCCGTAAGGAAGGAATCCTTATTGTCCCCACCTTAAAGACCTGTGAAATGAAACCAGATACTGAATGATTTGCCTGGGATGACTCCGCTAGCACTTGGCACAGCCATGGTGCAGACCCAGTCGGGCTGGCACTGAACACCCATACTGTAGATCCCTCCTGTGTGAGTCAGTGTCTCTGTCTATACGGAATCGATCAACTTAAGGTGCTGGCAGCTGATAAAGACTCGATCTCTAACTTCTGTCAAATGTCTTCATCTAAGTTAGTTTGGGACCAGGGACAGCTTGCTGGGGTCAGCAAACTGTGGCTTGTGGGCCAAATTGAGTCTATTGTTCGATTTTTAAAAATAATTTATTGAAGTGAAATCCATATAACATTAACCATCCTAAAGTCAGCAATTCAGTGGCACTTAGTACCTTCCAAGTGTACCTCTCTATCTAGTTCCAGGCACTTCCAACACTCCAAATAAAACCCTCCTATGGACTCAATGCTCATGTTCCTCTGAAATTCATACACTTATCCTCAGTGTGATGATGTTAGGAGGTGGGGCCTTTGGGAGGTGACTCAGTCATGGGGGTGGGGCCCTCATGAATGGAATGGGTGCCCTTATGAGGGGCTGCAGAGGCCAGAGTTCTCCCTTTCCTCCATGCAAGGACACGTTTAACGTCATCTATGAGCCAGAAAGTGGGGCCTCCAGACACGGAATCTGCCGGCGCCTTGATCTTGGACTTGGCAGACTCCAGAAATGTGAGAAATAAATTCCCATTGTTTAGAAGCCACACAGGTTATAGTATTTTGTTATAGCACCCCAAAGGGACAAAGACAGACCCTTCACCCATTCCACAGCCCCTCCCCTTCCCATGGCTTGTCTTGTAAATAAAGTTGTCTTAGAACACAGCCACACCCATATGTTCATGGATTGTCTGTGGCTGCTTCTGTGCTACGGTGGCAGAGTTGAGTAGTTGAGTAGATACAAGAGAGACCTGTGGTGATACTACGTTATGTATATAAAACATATATAACATATAAACATATAAAACATATAAACATATAAAACATATAAACATATAAAACATATAATATCTGTGTGTGTGTGTGTGTGTGTGTGTGTGTGTGTGTATGTGGGGGGGGTGTTTTCACTCATGGTTCATAACTCCCATAGCCTTTGTTACTGCCTTGCATGCTTTAGGCCTCAGGAACAGGCCTAGAAACAGAATCTCTCTCCTTGCCTTCCCCTTCCCCCTTTTCATTTGCTCCCTTTTCTCCCCAAAGCAGGAATCTTCCCCTGCCTCTCTGTTTTAGAGCTAGGAATAAAAATACGTTATGACCTATTTTGTCTAATTATAGGTCACAAGAGGCCTATTTCAGAATGGGTTCTGTCCCATACTCTGGAAGGAAGAATGTTGTACGGGGAGGCCAAGAAGAATCTGAACTGACAGGCTTTACTGGGGTTCCCTACTCGGCCCATTCGTGTTAGATCAGATCTTTTTGCCCAGTCACATCTCTACATGGTTGCCTACCAAAGTCTCTATAAAAAGCCCAGGAGAACAGGATTTGGGGAGCTTCCAGGAGGCAGGAAGGTGAACAAGAATTCATCCATGTACCCGACAGCTGGTGCATCCCAAATCCGTGGAGACTGAAGCTCCTGCACTCAGACCCTTCCAGACCTCACCCTATGTGTTTCTTCATCTGGCTGTTGATTTCTATCCTTTGAAACATCCTTTGTAATAAACTGTTAGACGTAAGTAAGTGTTTCCTTGAGTTCTGTGAGTCACTCTAGCAAATTCACTAAACCCAAGGAAGGGCTTTTGGGGACTCTGATTTACAGCCCCTCGGGCAGAAGCACTGGCAAAACAACCCGGGAATTGTGATTGGCACTGGAATTGGGTGGGAAGCAGTCTCGGGGACTCAGTCCTCAACCTGTGGGACCTGGTGCTATCTCCACGGAATTGCATTAGAGGACCCCCAGCTTATGCCTGCTGCAGAATTGATAGCTTGCTTTGTGTATATGGGAACCCCCTCCCTGCCACATTTGATCACAGAGGTCTTCTGTGTTGATTGTTGTGAGTGACAGAATAGAAAAAGCACTTTCAATGAGTTCGTGTTTTCCACTCAGACGTGCCAAGTTGAAAATATTTACGATCTGGTCCTTTATAAAAATGCATAACGAGTTAGAGCACTAGCTTTGATAGGGGTTGGAGTCCTGGCTCCTTACTGCGCCAAATGACCTTGAGCGGCTTTTGCCTTTCTGTGCCTCCCTACCCTCCAATGTAAAGTGGGAGCAAATCAGTGCCCTGCCTACAAAGCACTTAGCATGGTGCCCGGGCGTGGCAGGCACTCAATCAATGACAGTCAATGCTATTATCTTGACCCACACGACCTTATTTGATCTTCCAAACTACCAGTAAAGCATTATCCCCATTATCTCCATTTCACTGATGAAGGCGGGTGCCTTAGAATAAATCAGAACTTGCTCAGGTTAAAAGTGAGTGACTAGCACAGCCATGGCAAGGGGCCTTGGGCTCATTTTCTTCATTTTCTTGCTGTCTACACCCACAGGGCAAGCAGCAGAGAGAAAGAAAACGAAGTCCGCGAACCCAAACCCAGCAAGTCTGAACCATGCATGCCTGGCTCCTCGGTGAGCATGTGCAATGCATTCGAGGATGCCTTTGAACTTGTTTCCAAAATTCCATAGATTTCACTTAAAGAGTATCTGCCTTGGAGAACCCCTGGCCTCCCCAGGGTGGGGAAGGTGGAGGGAAACAATATGCTTTCATTTCACCAATGCCCTGGTCTCCACCGCTGCTCCTTCCTTTGTGCCATAGTTGCAAATTAAAGATGAACTCACTAGAAAAATGCTCCCTCTCTAGGCTGGCTCTGTGCTGAGCTGGCTCTCTCGCCCTGTCGGAGGTCTTCAAAGCCACTCTTCAGCAAATCCTTTAAATCCTCTCCCATTTCCTTGCTATCTTCACAGGGCAAGTACTCAAGTGCTCTGGGGTGATTCCAGCACTTTCTGAAATTCAGGGGAAAATGAGTTCAGCAGGCTCTGCAGGTAGTTACCACAGGACACAGCACCAGACCTGCCTTTGCACTGGCACACAGGCAGGATTCGCTGGGAACTGACCGGCTGATACATGACAATGTTTATTTACCTCATATTTGAAGTTTGGCCAGGGCTGGAGGAGACATAGCAGAATTTACCCTAAGAAAGAAGCAAACCAGCAAAAATTCAGTTCTGCTTCTACCCTTTCCTAGGGGTATTTGCACACAGGAAAACAGGAACTGTAAGATTTTTAAACGTTTGCCTAAAACCAGAGGTGCTGAGTTTTGATTTAAACTCAGTGAGCTTCTTACTTAGCAAATGATTTCTCATCCTTCCAGACATATGCCCCCTTCAGCTTTCTCTCAGGAGCTATACCGACAAGTGGCTGGCCAGCTCACTCCTGGAGGTGATTTAAGTGCTTTAGTCACTGGAGTTATAAAAACTGTAATTTTTATTATGTGACTAAGAAAAGCACAAAGGCTTCACGTTACTCTAAATTCCCCTCTGAAGACCCCAGTAGGGGTGTTGATGACATGATTTGCCGTTTCCCCAGCACCAGGTGGGCAGGCAGAGGCACACACAGAATCACAAATCACCATTTGCATCTCACATACAAGGAGGAGAAGCTAAAGCAGTGTGTTTTTCTGTGGTGAAAAGAAACATGGGGGCTTTGGTTTTGGGGATCACAGGGATGGAGCAGAGCAGCTGGTGGGCCTGAGAGAGAGACATTCATGTTCCTGTGGCTACCAGGACAAAGGGCCACAAGCCAATGGCTTAACAACAGCAGAAATCCATGGTCTTGCAGTTTTGGGGGCCAGGAATCCGAAACCAGGGTTGGTTCCTTCTGGGGGCTTTGAGAGAACGTCCCTTCCACGGCTCATTCCTGGGTGCTGGTGGCTGCCGGCAAACCTTGGCATTCCTTGACCTGTAGAAATATCACTCCAATATGCCTCTGTATTCACATGGCTTTCTTCTCTGTCAGTGCCTCTAAACATCCCCTCCTTTCTCTTATAAAGACAGCAAAGAGACCTAAAGCCCTAAAGAGATCATGTCTCACTCTAAATCCAGGATGATCTCATCTGGAGGCCCTTGACATCTTCAAAGGTCCTATTTCCAAAACGAGGTCACGTTCAGGGTTACCAGGGATTAGGACTCAGACATATTTGGGGGGACAATATTCATGCTACTGTAGCAGCCAGAGGGACCTATTTACCCTGGTGCTAGTGCACACTAGTTCACTTTTCTGACCTCACAAGGCAAAAAGGTTATGCTCTTGAAGAAATGTAGGGACAAAAGTGATTCCTACGGAAGATCCAAGCACCTGGGCTGGGAGACCCAGGCTGAATCCTTCCAGCTCTGCTGCTTTCTGGCTGTGGGACCTTGGACTGGTCACCCACCCATCTACTGGTTTGTGGCATTCAGAAAATAGTAGAAACTAGCCAGTGAGTTTTTCAAGAGACTAAGGAACTCATGATGTTCTCTGCCAGAGAATATGCTCAGTAAAGGCTGACGATTCTTGTTTTCTGGGTCATAAGGAAGGCAATGATGGCGCAGTCTATGGAAATGATGATGAGGTAATCTCAAACCGTTCTGTTTATAAGCAGGTGAGGTCTTTGATTTTTGTTTCTGATCCGAGTTAATCATTTATTCATGAGCATTTGAAAATTAGACATAGGCTAATTGAAAGCTCATCAGAAGAATGGGTTCTACACTTCCCATTAATTACCAGCAGGCTGGGAGGTATTTTTACAGACTGTGGAAACTGGAAATGGATCACATTGGCTCTGAGGAAGTGGGCCAAGAAATAAACAAGTTGGGTCTGAGTCTTTTGGCCTCCCTCTGCAAGGGTTTCCTCTTTTTTTTTTTTTTTTTTTTTTTTTTTGAGACAGAGTCTTGCTCTGTCGCCCAGGCTGGAGTGCAGTGGCACGATCTCGGATCTGGGCTCGCTGCAAGCTCCACCTCCTGGGTTCACGCCATTCTCCTGCCTCAGCCTCCCGAGAAGCTGGGACTACAGGCGCCCACCACCACGCCCGGCTAATTTTTTTGTATTTTTTTTAGTAGAGACGCGGTTTCACCGCGTTAGCCAGGATGGTCTCCATCTCCTGACCTCGTGATCCGCCCGCCTCGGCCTCCCGAAGTGCTGGGATTACAGGCGTGAGCCACCGCGCCCGGCTGGGTTTCCTCTTAAAAGCTGCCTCCTTGTTACTCTTTCTCCTCCCCCCTGCTCAGGGATGATGATCCACATATTTTCAAATGGGCGTTCTTCATGGATTAGGGTTGCCTGATGCAATGTAAAAATGCCCAGTGAAAACTGAATGTCAGATAAACAACAAACTTTTTAGCATAAGTATATCCCAAATATCGCATGGGCATAATTATACCTTAAAACATTGTTCATATGAAATTCAAATTTAACTGGATGTTCTGTAGTTTTCCTTGCTACATCTGGCAACCCTAGAGTAAGGGTTGAGCTGGAAACCACCACCGCATTCCTGCCGAGGACTGGCCTTTCCAGGATCCTAAAATAATGTGGTGGATTGTTTTTCCAAAGACGGATGCCTCAGTCTCTCCCATGCCGCAGGTTCTTCTCAGTCCACGCCACTCCTTCATTAGGAGATGAAATCTAATATTCCTCACTGTGAATTAGGGAGGTGGAGGGGATGGTAGCTTTCTTAAAACCAACAGAATGTGGCAGAAATGCCGTGGTGTCACCTCTGAGGCAATGCAGTTTCCACCCCCGTGACCGGAGGCCTTTGGAGCCCTCGGTCACCACACTGGAAGCTCCACTACCCAGAAGCGGCCATATTGTGAGGACACCAAGGCCAGGTGGAGAGACTGGCTGTAGCTGTTCCAACTGTGAGCCAGAAATTCCCATCAAGGTCCCAGGCAATAGCCAGCATCCACTACCAGACACACAGACAAGGTGACTTCAGACGTCTCCAGTGCCCAGCCGTGGAGCGCCCCCTCCATGTGTTAATCTTCCCAGCTGAGGCCTCAGATCTCATGGAGCAGAAACACAGTGCCCCTGCCACACTCTGGCTGAATTCTTGGCCCAGAGATTCTGTGCACATAACAAAACAGTTGTTTTATAACACTAGATTTGCAGGTGGTGTGTGACACAGCAGAACCAAGGGTCCATAGCACCTCCAGCCACATCCTGTTTGGTACCAGATCTTGCAAATTCCCTATAAGTAATAAGCCTTTGTTCTGCACTGCTGTATAGAAGACGGAATAATGGCTCCAAGGATACCTAGAGCCTAACACCCACATCTTGTGGCTACCTCACTCTACATGTAACAGAGGGCTTAGGGTTACAGGAGGGTTTGTTTGTTAAGCTGATTTTGGAGATGAGGAGCATATCCTGGACTGTCTGGGGGTGACCAGTGTGGTCACGGGTCCTTATAAGTGGAAGATGGCAGCAGCAGGTCTCTCCCCAGGGTTGCAGGCTTTAGGAATGGGGGGTGGGGTTGTGAGCCAAGGAATGTGGGCAGCCCCTCAGAGCCAGAGACGCCAGGAAATGGATTCTCCTCGAGGGCCTCCAAGAGGGTCACAGCCCTGACAAAACTCTGATTCTAGCCAGGGATGCCCATTTCCCACCTCCCATTTCTGGAACTGTAAGATACTAAATCCGCACTGTTTGATGCCACTGAACTTGTGGTCATTTGTTACAGGAGCCACAGGAAACTAACACGGGCCTGGTGCCCGATGGCCCCAGGATCAGCACTTTCCCTCCCCTCTTTCCCTGGGCTCCAGCCTCCACTTCCTCACTTCTCACCCAGTCAGCCCACTGGACATTAACAGCTGCCCCGGGCTCTCCCTTCTCAGTCTTGCCTCCCCGCAAGGTTTCCAGCTATTTATTTGTTTGTTTGTTTATTTATTTATTTCGAGATGGAATTTCACTCTGGTTGCCCAGGCTGGAGTGCAATGGTGCAATCTCAGATCACTCCAATCTCTGCCTCCCAGGTTCAAGCGATTCTTCTGCCTCAGCTGCCCAAGTAGCTGGGATTGCAGGTGCCCACCACGACACCTGGCTAATTTTCTTGTATTTTTAGTAGAGATGGGGTTTCACCATGTTGGCCAGGCTGGTCTCGAACTCCTGACCTCAGGTGATCCACCCATCTCAGCCTCCCAGAGTGCTAGAATTACAGGCATAAGCCACTGAGTCTGGCCAAGGTTTCCAGCTCTTAATGGGCAAGGTGCCCACCTACTTGCCTGCCCACCACCTACCTATCTGCTGTGCCAATTCTTCTCACCTGTCACCATCCTTCCCAGGTGAGTTGCCTGGAGTGGCCTCCTCCCATTGCCTGCTCTATGCCCTTTACTCTGCCCAAGAACCTTGCCCACCAACTGTTCATATTTTCTGTGCTTTCTGCACGGGTGCCAGCAGCTCCTGTTCTGAAAATTTCCATCAGCTGCTGATCTCGTGAGCTCTTATTCTGATAAGTTAGGAGAAAAACGAACAGTCTCATGGAGAGAAACAGGTTGAATCCTGATGGTACTTTGAATGAGGCTGCAGGAGGAAATTGTTCTACTGCAAACTAGAATCCCTAACAGAAAAACAAAAGATAGCACCGAAGGACATACAAACTTATTGTGAGCATGCGAACTTATCACATGCAACATGCAAACATGCAAACTTACTGCAAACATGCAATGTTATCCTCTGAAAAACTCCTCTGAATTCATCAGAGGATAGCAAATGCTCAAATCTTGCTAAGTAAATCCACCAATAAGACAGTTGAGAAATGTATTTATCTCAAAATGTGTTGGGTTGAACACATTTGAGTTGTATCCTTCTGATTTTAGGTTTAAATGAGGAGAAAGAGCTATTTTCAGATGAGAGGTTCATTTACTGTGAACTTACTCTTAATTTTCTCTATAAAATGTAAGGTAATGAAATAGTTTACAAATTCAGCTGCTTACATCCAGCAATAATTTACTGAAATGTGTTGGATGAGACCTCACAAGTGACTTGTTTCTCAATCTGCTTTCCATTCCCCTGTCTTTTGAAAATAGACATTGAAAGTCAGTTTTTTAAAAAAATAGTTGTAAATATATCACCAAGACGGAATATTACCAAAGATTCCTGTAAGGACTTGTCTTATATTATTCAACATTTTAAGCAGAGTTGCTGAGGTTAATTAGATTTCTGACCCTGAAAAATTTTAAGTGCCTCTGATGACTTATTTCAAACTGATAATTTTGTGTTAGAAACAGAAAAAGAATAATAAATAGACAGTGAACAAATACACTCTTCATATTCCTTCTTATGAGTGCAGAGAATATATTTCTGAAATTTAATTAAATAGCAAGATGTCCACAAGATCTATAATAAACCACTTTGCAAGACCCCTAAATGTCAAGGAAAAACACATTTTACACAAAACACCCCCTCCCCCCAACTAAATCTGTGAAGATTCAAGACATTTTAAAAACCTGCAGAACCCATGAGTACATATTTTATCTTGAAAGTACTTTTTCAAAGACTGGGGAGCAGCTACTTGTTTGCAGTATGACAGAGTGGAATGTATTTTAATGTATCACAGAGTGGTTTGTACCATTAGTTTTAGAGATCTGCCAGACGGTTTTAAAATAATGCAAGAGCTGTGGAGTTAAAGCTTAAAGTGGTGTAACTTAGTACAAGATGATAAACAATCGCTTCAGTTACTTTTCCACTTTGCTGATATACCATGCTAGGTCCTCAGCGGACAGTCAAATCACATGCAAAAGCAGACAGCCCTTTGGGGAAAACACATAGGGGAAAGAATGAAACATTTGTCATCCCGCTAGCTTTATCGTCTTAATAAATCATAACATCTTAGTGCAGTGGCTCCCTATGTTTGGGCTGTCCCACTTGGGACAGTGAGATTTGAGGTTGGACGTAATTACAGCACTGAACATCACTGAATCCCACAGGGCGAAAGTTATTGCATTTTCAATTATCATTTAATCCTTTTGACATGAAGGACAAAGCCTCATTTTGCTGCTAACTCATCTTTGATGCCTCTTGGACTCTTGCTAATATGTGTTTAGAGCAAAAAGAGGCCTCTGACTCAGAGTCTTCAGGCCCCAGATTCTGTCTAGAGTTGTGCAATGTTTTCTTGGTCACCTTGCTTTCCTCTCACAGCATCTGCTATTGAAGGCAAGTGCTACCGAGTTTCCTTTCAGCTGTGGTTTATGGTTGTAGCCTGGGACCAGATGCAGGTGATTTGGTGACTGGCACGTTAGTATTGAAGAAGCATCAGTCTAAAGTAGGAGTTGCAAACTTTCTCTAAAGAGCTGGAGAGTAAATATTCAGCCTTTGCAGGTTGCGCAGGTTGTGCAGGTTCTGTCCTGACCACTAAACTCTGCTGCTGTAAAGCAGCCTTGGATGATACGGAAATGAATGAGCATGGTTGTCCTATAAAACTGTACTTAGGATCACGTCTGTAATCCCAGCACTTTGGGAGGCCAAGGCAGTGGATCACCTGAGGTCAGGAGTTCGAGACCAGTCTGGCCAACATGGTGAAACCCCATCTCTACTAAAAATACAAAAACATCAGCTGGGCATGGTGGCATGTGCCTGTAATCCCAGCTACTTGGGAGGTTGAGGCAGGGGAATCGCTTGAACCAGGGAGGTGGAGGTTGTGGTGAGCCGAGATCACACCACTGCACTCCAGCCTGGGCAACAAGAGTGAGACTCCATCTCAAAAAAAAAAAAAAAAAAAAAAAAGACAAGTAATGGGCAGCTTTGTTCTGTGGAATGTAGTTTGTCAACCCTGGTCTAAGGTATCCTTGCAAATTGAGTTAAGAAACCTGCCAATAAACCTGTTTCACTTAAAAATGTGAGGTTTTTTGTTTGTTTGTTTTTTAATGTTGAGCAGACAGTAGCTCTGGAGTCCTCAGATATCCAGCATGTGTTGGGAAATGTGGATTTCCCTGGGTCAATGCTCCCACCATGGCCACTTGAAGCCTACCAGTGTGATCTTCCTGAAAACAGATTTAAGAAGAGATGTCACCATCGGCTTCCTCAAACCACGTGAAAAATTCTGAAAATGAATATCCTGTGTTGACTTTGTCCTGCCAAATATCATGTCCACCCAGAACCTCAGCATGTGGGTTTATCTAGAAACAGAATATTTGCAGATGTAATTTAGTTAAGATGAAGTCATCCTGGATTAAGGTGGTCTCTGATCCAATGACTGACATCCTTTTAAAAAGAAGAAAATTTGGACACAGAGCATCTCAGAGGGAAGACGATGTAAAGGAAGATAGGTGAGAAGGTCAAGTGAGGATGGAAGCAGAGCATGGAGTGATGCATCCATAAGCCAAGGAACCCCAAGGATTGTTGCAGCCACCAGAAGCCAGAAGATAGGCTAAGAAGTATCCTTTCCTGGAGCTTTTGGGGAGCATGGTCCTGCTGATACCTTAAATCAAGGTATCAGCAGGTGCTTGATTTAAGGTATCAGGGCCAGGTGCAGTGGCTCACGCCCGTCTTCCCAGCACTTTGGGAAGCTGAGGGGGGCGGATCACCTGAGGTCGGGAGTTTGAGACCAGCCTGACCAGCATGGCGTAACCCTATCTCTACTAAAAATACAAAGTTATCTGGTCATGGTGGTGCATGCCTGTAATCCCGGCTACTTGGGAGGCTGAGGCAGGAGAATTGCTTGAGCCCAGGAGGAAGAGGTTGTGGTGAACCAAGATCACGCCATTGCACTCCAGCCTGGGCAACAAGAGCGAATCTCCATCTCAAAAAAACAAAAAAGTTTTCTGACCCCCAGAACTACAAGATAATGAGTTTCTCTGGTTTTCAGCCACCTAATTAGTGGTAATGTGTTATGGCAGCTCTGGGTAGCTAGTGCAGTGGGACGCAGTGGTATGCGGATATGGGGACGTTTGGGAATCATAGTGTAGGTCACATAGCCAGTAAGTGTCAGAATGGGAATCTGAGCTCGGATGTACACCCTTCACAAGCCCAAGCCCTTAAGTGTTTGTGTGTCTTCTTAGAGAGGAGTGTTGAAGGGAAGGACTTGCGTTGTGCACTGAAAGTCAACAAGATTCCATAGTGGAGGCCGGCAAGTCCTCTCTTAGTCTGGGACACCCAGGACACCTTGAGTTGCTTGGTCAAGCCTACATGGCACAGACGGGACCATCACTGTGGTGCCAATGAGCCCCACCTCCAAGTTCAGGGCACTCACGACTTCCCATGCCAAGTTCCCATCCAGAACTTCCCGGAGAACAAGAAGCCAGCATGTTTCTGCCCACAAGAATTAGCTGCTGGGCAAAGTAGACCTCAAAGATGAGCAGAGAGCTGCCATTGAGACCATCCTGGCACTGCTGGAACTGCTTGCAGGGGTTTTGAACCCCACAACCTCCTTTCCATGGAGTTTATTTTAAAAATTATATGCCAACCTTCATTAAAAAAAAAAAAAAAAATCAGAGGTAGTGCTTCTTTCTTAATTTCTTTCTTCCTCCCTGTTTTGTTCCAGAAGACTTGGCTCTGGAGGTTGTTACTTAGTTTGGAAGGCAAGAGGAAGGTTAATTAGCTTTTGTGACCCAAGGGCTCTCAGGAAAGATGTCAAGTGATTTCCTAATTGCTCCTCAAAGTTCGATATGGTTGGAGGGGCAAGGTCCGGGAGAGAAGATGCTAAGCTGGTTGTTAGGTTGACTACGAATTCCACCCAGCATGGTGGGGAGGACATTTGCAGGGCATTGTTCTCTGTGAGGAGTCCAGATAAATAATTCCTTCCTCTCTTGGGTCCCATCACCTGGTGGCCTCCAGCCCAGCAAGCCATTGTGGATTTCAGGGCCAACACAGGGCACTTCTTGGGTCTGAGTCTCCCACTCAGTCATAGAGAGAATCCAGCTCCCACATCTGCATTGGTTGCATTCTGCTTCCTGAGCTCCTGACAAACATAAACAGCGCATTTCTCTGCTTGGCAAAGGATACCAAGGCAGAGACTCGAGATATGCCAGCCACGGTCTTCCAAGTTCTTAAACCTCCAGACTGTGGTCTGCAAATGTGTATCATCTGGGAGCTCCTTAGACAGAATGCAGAATCTCTGGCCCACCCCAGACAGGCTGAATCAGGATCTCTGGGCATGGGGCCCAGCACTCTGCATGTTCACAGGCTCTCCAGGTAATTTTTTTTTCACTCTTGTTGCCCAAGCTGGAGCACAATGGTGTGATCTCAGTTCACTGCAACCTCTGCCTCCAGATTCAAGTGATTCTCCTGTCTCAGCCTCCCAAGTAGCTAGGATTACAGGCACTCGCCACCACACCTGGATAAATTTTGTATTTTTTAATAGACATAGGATTTCTCTACTAAAAGAGTCAGGCTGGTCTCAAACTTCTGACCTCAGGTGATCTGCTCACCTCAGCCTCCCAAAGTGCTGGGATTACAGGCGTGAGCCACCGTGCCTGGCCTTATCTAGGTAATTCTGATGCACACTAAGGTTTGAGCAGTGCCCTTAAGGACCACAGTCCTTCGTGACTGTTAAAAACCTAGCAGAGAATAAATCTACTCCCTGCCCTCTCCCCCAGACTCTCAGTCAACCAAGACACCAGCTGGGGGATTCCAATGAGAAGCAAAGCCTGCATTAGATTCTCTTGCAGAAACTGGTATTCACTGGTGATTTTCTTCAGCAGTTCCTGAAATCACTGAACAGGTGGATTGTTTCTTCCTGACTTGGCAGTATATCTTCCTCAATTCACTTACTGTTTAGAATATTTTGCTTGCCATGATTGCAAAGTCATTGTGGCAGGCAAAAATGCATTGCATGTCATTCTTCCCCATCTGCACATGGCTCTCAGGACATAAAGAGGATATTAAAAAAAAAAAAAAAAAAAGCAGGACATAAAGAATGGCCCTGCCACCGTCTCCCTCAGTGGAGTCCTCTCTCTGGCCCCGGGTAGCCTCGCCAGGGGTGTTTCCCTTCACTGAGGCTATAAAATTTGCATCCTATTCATAATTATATGAAATCCCCCAAATGCAGGCTGGGGACAGCTGCTCTAGGGCCACATTGCCAAGGGTAGCAGCTACACCAAGAAGTCAAGCGATGGTCAGCTTGGATGGAAAGCACCATGGGGTGAATGTATTCTTCACATGGTGAGAAGAAGTCACCTGTCCAGTCGTATTCTAAGGCAAGAGTGGAAGCTGCCCATCACAGCCCAGACGGTGACCACTGGGGAGAGAAAGGGGCTTGATTCAGATGTGGTTCCTTTGGGGACAGACACAGTGACAAGGCAGGAGCTCCTGGGGTCGCAGGGGTAGGGGAGAGGGGATCGGGTGTCTTTAGCTGATTGAAATCTCTTCTC
This sequence comes from Piliocolobus tephrosceles, assembly GCF_002776525.5. NCBI lineage: Eukaryota > Metazoa > Chordata > Mammalia > Primates > Cercopithecidae > Piliocolobus > Piliocolobus tephrosceles. The sequence goes on along the minus strand of NC_045453.1, from coordinate 33,084,733 downwards.
ATTTGACTGCAGGTGAAGGAGGATCAGAGCTGGATTCACTGCGAGGCCCTCATTTCCATGGGGGCTCCTTCCAAGACTAGGAGGGGCCCCAGTCATGTGTTCCTGTGGCCAGAGCTTTGCAAAACTTGTTGATGGGGAGAGATGTTCACTGCAGTTGGCTGTAGACCACCATCTCCTTCTGCTCCAGCTTCCCGTCCCTAGGGTTTCCCTCACCTCGAGAGCTGTTGCTCTTCTGGAATGCACGTATTTAGGCTCGAGTGGCAGATTTGGATGAAGCCACTTCCACATTGAGTGCCACTGTGCTAGGTGTCCTGGGTCAGTGATGTTTCCAGGAACAATCCTGCTGCCCGTGGCAATAGTGCTCCCAGTGTCCCGCCAGGATCCCAGGGCCAGATGAGCTTCTCATTGATGCCCAGCACCGGAGGGTTTGGTGGAAGAGGAAAAAGAGCAAGGTTTGAAATGTATGGAGCCAGAAGCCAGTCTAAGAAAAACCTTCTTATCATCAGACATGCAATTATCGGGAGAGGATTCAGTTCTCATCATTACCTAGTCAAAATAAATGTTCTCCCTTGTAAGGAATAATTTGTAATGCATATACACAAATGTAAATGAACCATTTTTTTAATGGGATGAAAAGGAAACTAAGGACGGGTGCAGTGGCTCATGCCCATAATCCCAGCACTTTGGAAGGACGAGGTGGGTGGATCACTTGAGGCCAGGAGTTCCAGACCATCCTGGCCAACATGGTGAAATCCTGCCACTACTAAAAATGCAAAAACTTACCTGGATGTGGTGTGTACACCTGTAATCCCAGCTACTCAGCTACTTGGGTGGCTGAGGCACAAGAATCACTTGAGCCCTGGAGGTAGAGGTTGCAGTGAGCTGATATTGCTCCACTGCACTCCAGGCTGGGTGACAGAGCAAGACTGTCTCAAAAAAAGAAAGAGAAAGAATCCATCAAAATTCTTGTGTCCATAGGACAAAACCTTACCCAATGCCACAGTGAGTCTGCCTGTGTGTCCATCTACAGGTTGCATGCCACCAACTATCCATAACTTTAAAAAAAGCTTTACTTGACCACACTAGAGGAATTATCTTTCTGTTCTGTTAAAAGCAATACCAAAAATTTTTGTCATATGAAAAGGCAAAACGTATGCAAGAGAAAAATGTAGGAAAATGTAGAATTCAATCAGGTAACTAATTAAAATATTCAATAATGTATAGTTTTGTGACGTACAGAAACTTAGCAGCTTTTAAGAATTTAAATAAATCCCATTCCTAACTCATTTTGTGTGTGTCATTTTGTGTGTTGTTTTCTTTAGTTCTGAGCCCCACACAGCCTGGATCTGAAAGGGTTCATTCGTCCATGCATTTGTTCAGCAGATGCTTACAGAGCCACCACTGCAGGCACAGGCAGCAATGCAGCCAGCAAGAAAGCTGGTGCTGGCATCAAGGGGTGAACAGCCAGGTGGTGCACAGGATAGTCAGCATGTCAACAAGCACATTCACGGGAAGCTGCAGAGCTGCAAGGTGGAGGGAGGAGCAGAACCGCAAGGAGGAAGGCAAAAACTTGCAATGGGCTGGTCAGAGGACCTCTGAGGAGCTGATGCTTAAGCAGAGACAAGGATAATGGGAAGGGACCAAGTAGGCCAGGAGCTGAGGAAAGAATGGGCAGGGGCCACAGCACGATCAAATGTTCTGAGACTGTGTCAGGGTGGTTGGAGGGAGAGGTTATTATCGTCCAAAAAGAAGAGCAAGGCCAGTGGGGTCAGACAGATGACAGTGAAGGCTGGGTGGTGGTGGAGACGGACTGAAGGGCCCCACGAGGAGACAGCATGCATTGGCATGCTGTCCCCGTGTCTGGGATGAAAGATAACACGTGAACATTACACCAAGCGGGAAGAGTGATTAAAGGCGATACAGAGGCTGCCCTGTTCTCCGCCAGCAAACTTCCTGCTTCTTCCTCGGTCTCGTCTAATTACACACAGACTCCCGTCTTGACTGGTCACCCCAGAACTCATGTGTAAAGCTAATACGCAGAAATGAGGCTTACCAAGGGGCAGGGAGAGCCTTCCAATTAAACATCTTCCGCAGCAAATGGGAAATGGCGCTCTTTAATGTCGACTCCAGCTGCTGCATTCTAAAAGAAAACCAGGCAGAAATACATGATGGTTGGGACACTTCCTCCAAATATCAAAGCTGAATACATTCTTTTTCAACTTCAGCGCAGCGATCCTTCTCTAAACAGCACCAGCCAATGGAAGTCACAGCTCTTCTTACTCCAGAGAGTTATATAGAATCAGTCCCTTTGTATATATTTTTAAGCCGAGGAATTTGCATTCTCCTGGTTTTTCTTTGGAAATGGTGACTCAAGTCTTTTACTGGTCTTGTCCTCAAAGAACAGGAGGAGTGACTGCTCTCACCAGACAGACAGCTTACTCCGAGGGGAGGGCTGAGGGGATTCACCACGTCTCTGGTTCCTCAGCGGAATTCGCACAGTGGCCTGTCCCCCGAGCAGCTCAGGGAGCCTGATGAGGTATCGTCTCAAAGCCACGCCATGGGTGTGATGGAGTCTCAGCAGGTCAGGTCTGGAGAAGCAAAGAGCAGCCCTTCACAGGAGAGCGCGTGGCCTTCCTCCGTAAGGCGGAGGTGACCACCGAAGAAAACAGCTGCAGGCTGCGTCTACAGTGGGTGTCACATAAGGAATCCCCAGGCAAGCCCGGCTGGAATTAGCTGCCACCTGTGCCTGCCCACGGGGCACTCTGTGTACATCCACTACAGCTCACGGTGCTGGAGTCCCTAGTCCCTATGGCTGTCTGTGCTACAGATCTCAAACTCTTAAAAGGCAGGGGGCATGTGTGGTTTGACTTTGCCTGATAAAAAGTCTCCCCCCACCACCACACACACAGCACGTGGCAGGCACTCAGGAGCTATTGAATGAATGCAGTGAGCTGACGCCTTGGCCGCAGGACATGGAAATGCATACACAGGGCCACAGAGCCCCACTAAGCCCATGGCGCTGAAACTGCTGAAGAACCTGCTGACCACAGTTCTTCAGTGGTTTTCTCCAAGAACACATCAGAATAGAAGCACCAGGGCCTCTCTCTCTCCGGGTGTATACATTCACTGCATCAATACACATGGTCCAATTGGTCACCCCAACTGCTCATCGTATCCAGGAAAATCTCCATGAGAAATCCAGCATTTTGGGGGAGAAGCTGAGATTCTCAAAGTAGAAAGCCCACTGGCTAGAGGACACAGAGACATACGTGCTGTGGGGCTGGAACCTGCAGGACAGCTGGGCCTGAGCTGTTGGCTGGGAGTGGAACCAGCTACCTTGGAAGGAAGTGAGGTGTCCATCCACAAGCACCCACACAAAGCCAGAGGGCCTTGTTGTACTGGGAGGGAAGCTGGATGGCATCACAGTTCGCCCCTCTCAGCGTGGGTATGAATCCATCATTGTTTGTTTGTCCTGACAAAGCACATTGCCATATGTTAATTTGGCCACTGCAGTTAGAATGGATCAGGAACAAAACCTCACTATTCCTATTCATTGAGTCATTGCCTGGTTTATTGGTTGTACAGACTTCATGGATAGGGAACCTGAAGATCACATACGAGGATCAGAACATTTTCTGCAGAGGAGATGTAGAGTCCAGGGATGAACCTCCATGCTCACCCCAAGCCTGCTGAGAGGCACCTGCTTTTCACTCCATGACTTTGTGCTGAGTCCTGCCATATGCCAGATGCTGCTTTGCAGTGCAGCAAGAATGGGCCCACAGAACCTATTCTAGCATGGAGATTAACTCTGGTAAAGGAGACCAGCAAAGAGCCAGTGACAGCATGCCCCCAGAATGAGCACAGCTGTGATAGGTAGATAGATAGAGGACAGAGCTAGAGAACTGCACAGAAGGCCAACTTAGGGGTGGGGGGAGTGCAATAAAGGCCTCTCTGGAGAGGTAACATCCAAGCTGAGACCTGAAGAGAAGGAGAACAAGGTGAGCCAGGCAGGGACGTTCCCCAAGCTGAGACCTGAAGAGAAGGAGAACAAGGTGAGCCAGGCAGGGACGTTCCCGAAGCAGGAAAGTATGTGTGAGGGCCCTGTGGTTGGTGGGGAGGGAAACCACAGCCTGCTGTGGGGCCGGAAGGGTGAGCAATGCTGCAGTGGCACCAGGGAGGGGAACCATCAGTGTGGGGTTCTCATGACCAAGGCCCCAGAGGCGGAACACAGAGACACTATTCAGCAGGAACCAGCTTTGATAGGAGACTTGGGGAACACAAGGATAAGGCATTTGAGGTTCTTTTAAAGCTTTCTGCAAAAATCACATCCTCAGAGGTCTGGACATGGGGATTTGGAGCAGGCCTGAGTCTGGCAGGCTGCTGAATTTTTCATGCAGCCTCCTCGGCTGGCCGGCCCCTCGGTGTTGGGCATGGTCTTCCTCTTCATGCATGATTTACAGGGCTCTGCATTAATGCCCCAGCCCCATTTATCCTGGTCTGCTGACCATTAGCATGAGCAACTAAATATACATTTCCAAGAGCCCAGATCCCCAGCCTGAGCCCAGTCTAGCTGACAGCTTTCCACTTTCTCCTAATCACAGGAGTTGGGGGACTGGAGGACAGGGGACCACCTGTTGTGTGAGAAGATTCCAGAACCGCCTGTGGATTGGATGATTTCCCCCCCTTCCAGAATTTTTACCTTAGAAATTCATCATTCCCTCTTTCCCTTTTGGGTGATCGACAGTTCTTTCATGTACTGCTGAGAAGATAATTCAGAATTCTGTTTATTCTAATGCAGTTCAAAATGTCTGTGACTAGCATCTGAAAATAGCTCTGTGTTAAATACTGGCAGCCAGAAAGCTTTTGGAGCCTGTTTCTCACCATCCCCGGGTCCTCCAGCAGGTCCGTCCGTCTGTCTGTGTCTGTGTGAAAAGCAGCTCCTTTGTCTCAGGCTTTGCGGGACTGGGCTCTGTGGGGTGGTTTGGGGGAGGGGAGGGTCATGGTTGGATATCATGTATGGTGCATGTTCTGCGTGTTAAGCTTTGTGCTGGGCCCTGGGAAGGACCCTGTCCTCTTGCAGCTTTCAGTCTGATGGGGAGACAGGCACTGAATGGGGAAATAGACACTAAAGAGACATTCACTGACCATCACCACGGTGATGGGGCTTCCATCCTAGGGGTCCTCAGATTCATTTCATTTGGAGAAGCGATTGCAGTGACTGGGGCTGGAACCAATGTGGCTCACAGGGAAAGGAGCAGCTAGAAACAAGGGAAGTGGGAAGCAGAGAGGTGGCAAGGGAGTGGAGGGGTCCGAGGGCAGAAAGCCAAAGGGTCAGGCTGAGGCATCATGGGTAGAGGTGTAAGTACCTGGGGCAGGTGTCAGGAGGGGAAGGAGTCGGGGGCAGTCACATCAGGGACACAGGAGCTGGCTCCAGTGGATGTCGCCAGAATATGAAGGAGAAATCTGGGAACACAGCAGTCATAAGAACAATGACCAAATCCAGCTCCTCAGTGTGTCTGGGGCATGTAGGCAAGGTGGGCAGGGAAGGCCTCGTGTGCTGTGGTCCTCCCCCCTCTCCCACCTTATTTCTTGCCTTTTTCCCCTTACTCTGCACATTCCTAGCCACAAGGACCTCCTCCCAGTTCCTTGAATTCTACACTCCCTCCTGCCACAGGCCCTTTGCTCAGGCCACCCTCTTCCAAGAACACTGGTTCTTTCTTTCTACTCTCAAAGAAATCGTCACCCCTCCAGGAAGCTGCCTCTGCCCTCTCCTTCCCCAAAACTATCCCAAATTCTTCTATGAGCTACTCTTATAGCCACAGGTACCACATCTCCTTGGGGCTTATTCCTGTTGAAATTTTACACACAGTGATATATTTTTTAAAAAAATATCTTTCCTTCCTGTTAGATTCATGCTCCTTAAAGACAGGAAGGAACCACATCTAATTTTGTTCAACATAGAGTCTATGTAACTGGCATGAAATCAATATATTCTTTTTTTATTTTTGGAGATGGTTTCTCTCTCTATCACCCATTCTGTAGTGCAGTGGCACGATTATAACTCATGGCAGCCTTGAACTTCTGGGCTCCTGCAGGATGGATGGATGGATCAATGGAAGGATGGATGGCAGTATGGATGGATGAATGGATGGGAGGATGGATGGAAGGATGGAGCAATGGGTGTATGGATAGACAGCAGGATAGATGCATGCATGGGAGGATGAATGGGAGGGTGGATGGATGGAAGGGTGGATGGATAGATGGATGGATGGATGGATGCATGGATGGATGGATGGGAGGGTGGGTGGATGGATGGATGGATGGATGGATGGATGGATGGATGGGAGGATGGATGGATGGATGGATGGATGGATGGATGGATGGATGGGAGGGTGGGTGGATGGATGGGCGGATGGATGGATGGGAGGATGGAAGGGTGGATGGATGGATGGATGGATGGATGGATGGATGGATGGATGGGAGGATGGATGGATGGATGGATGGGAGTGTGGGTGGATGGACGGGAGGATGGATGGATGGGAGGATGGATGGATGGGAGGGTGGATGGATGGATGGATGGAGGATAGATGGAAGGAAGGGAGGAAGGGATGGGAGGATGGATTATTGGAGGATGGATGGATGGATAGCAGGATGGATGGGAGGATGGGTGGATGGATTATCCTTCTACCTCAGCCCCCTGAGTAGCTGGAAGTACAGGTGTGCACCACCATTCTTGGCTAAGAAATCAATATTGTTAATGAATAAATGAGAAAACAAGTGAATGTAGAACTCAGACCTGAGAGGAGATTAAGATAACTAGACCCTGCAGTGGCAGAAGGGCAAGTCGTGGATGACAGAAAAGTGCCTGAAATCTCCCTATGAGAATCACTGTAATCCCGTATTCCAGGATTTCAGACCTACTGAACACCCCCCACCCCCATCACTTAGATTACAACAACTTTGCTGAATTTGAGACAACTAAGCTGTCCATCCAGGCATTTTATCCATAAACCATTAGGTAATGCAATACTTGGACTGAGCTCACCTGGGCAAATTGCTTTGAATATAAAAAGTCAGCATCAAAATGCAGCACGTGTGACCTCCCCACTCCTGAGCACACACTTGATCACGTTCCAGGCAGGTTTCTTCCGGCACTTTGTGGCTGGGACAACACGTGAGCTGAAGCTGCAGAGCAGCACCACTGCTGTCTCTCACACAGACCAATAACTCTAGGTAAGAGCTCTCTAGCCTGTGTCTGGCCCCTGTTCCATCTAAGAGGCTGCCAGGACTGAGCATCAGGAACCAGATGACCTGGCCCAGGGCTGCTGTAAGCCTACAGTCACTTGCATTCTCCAAAGTTCAGGGCAGATGAGCCTGTTGCAATGGCAAAGCCCACTGAATATTTACATTGTTTTAAATATCAGTGCATCCCCAAACCTGTGAGTGACTGACAGAACAACAGAAACTTCTAGCGTGGGATCTGCTAGAAAATGGTCTGAATGGAGTATGAATGGAGTATGCTCTAGCCAGTGGTTCTCAAGATACTGCTGCAAAACACATGCTACTGGAGGCAAAAAGGCAAGGGATATGCATGCCAATGGAGCTTGGAGGGTTTCCATCCTATTTAGATCTGTGTCCCCTATGCATCTGCCTAGCAATATGGATAAAGTCAAGCCCTATCCACGAAAGCACCCTTGAGGCAGGGGCTGCTCCCCATCCTGTTCTCTGTATTCACCGTCACTCAGGGCAGAGCTTGGCCTGGGCCAGGCACAGGACCGAGGCCTTTCTCTTAAACTTTCCCAAGGCCTAGATGCCTTGATGGTTGTCTGGACCAGGCAGGCAAGAGAATGATGAAACTCTTTTCATCAACAGGCCTCAGACGAGGTGGTGGGGCCACTGGAGAAAAAATTTAACAATCTCTTCTTTACCAGCCATCCCCATTACCTTCTCAAGCCAACCTCCAGTTTACATCTATCTCCTCTGCATTATACCAACAATCTAAACACCTCTCTCCTTCAGTTGTCAGGGACTGTTTATGGCCAAAGCTTAAATCCTATTGATGGTTAAATAAACAAAAGAATCATGTACAAATGGATGCATAGATGAATGACAAGTGAACAAAGACGGATGGATGGATGGATGGATGGATGGATGGATGGATGGATGATGAATGCATGGCAGGATGGATGGATGGATGGATGGATGGATGGATGGATGGACAGACAGATGGATGGATGCATAGACGGATGATGAATGAAAAGAAGGAATGATGGAGGGAGAAGGGGAAAATAAATGGCTCTTTCAGCTTCCAACAAAACTATGACCAGTCCTGTCTCAGTATTTGTCAGCTGAAAATGAACTAAAGACAGCCTTAATTTTTGAATTATAAGCCAACCTTAGTCTTTCCAATGAAATAATTTCTTTTGAGATGGAGTTTCACTCTTGTTGCCCAGGCTGGAGTGCAATGGCACGATCTTGGCTCACAGCAACCTCTGACTCCCGGGTTCAAGTGATTCTCCTGCCTCAGACTCCTGAGTAGCTGGGATTACAGGCACGCACCACCATACCTGGCTAATTTTGTATTTTTAGTAGAGACAGGGTTTCTCCATGTTGGTCAGGCTGGTCTCAAACTCCTGACCTCAGGTGATCTGCCCGCCTTGGCCTCCTAAAGTGCTGGGATTACAGGCATGAGCTACTGCTCCCGGCCTCCAATGAAATAATTCTATCGTAGACCATCTAAATATCAAGATTCTCTAACATAGATAAAGGTGCAGAAAGGTTCCCCCACCACCCGCCCTTTCAGTTCATTCCAACTTCAACGCTTTTTCTCTTCCCTCTGCCCACTCAGAGCTCAAATGAAGTGTCATCTGCTCAGCGAAACCTTTCTTGACCACACAACCTAAAATACTTGCCCACCTCAATGAACTCTCAGTTTATTTTTCTTCGTAGTTCATGAGGTTTGCTGCTATTGTTCTCTTAATTTGCTATTGTTCTATGTATATCTCCCCTGCTGGCAGTGAGAGTATAGTTTTTTCTTTCTTATTCTTGCTGTATCCACAGCTGCTGTCCTGTTCAGTACCTGGTGGACAGGTACTGGTGGAAAACACAGATCTGCTTATTAGAGGCATGTGTGATGGAAGATCATGTCTTTCAATCTGTCTTGATGGAAGATTGTTAGTGTTTATGGTCTAGAGATCTGGGTAAAATCCAGTTCTTCTACTTGGCATCTGAGTGAACTTAAAAGGGGTCATTTTTGTATGCTTTTGAGCACTGTGCTGGGTGCTATGGACACAGCCACCAGTGGGACATCAGAGGTCCCTTCCCTCCCAGAGATGAGCTCACAGACCCTGTGAACATCATTTTCCTCATGTGGGGATAATAATTGCTACATATGTCTTTATGGTATGGGAGGGTGAAATAAAGTGATGTTGTCATATGTAAACAAGGCTTGTATGTTGTAACATACAAACAAGATTGATTTTTGACATACAAACAAGGCATGGGACTAAAGTTATATCTGAAAGCAGGATAGCAATTAGGGCACTTGGGTTGCCAGTAGCCAGAACAGACTCAGACCAATGTGAGCAAAAATAGAACTCAAGGGGCAGAGATCTGTGAGCTCACAAAATGATATCAAGTTTGAGAATTGAGACAGCTCTGAAGGTCAGAGCAGTAGGATTCTTTTAATTATCTCAATAGACAACTTCCTCTAAAATGAATGAATCCTGGCCACTTTTTCCTTCCCTTGTTATTCCACTCAGCTCCAGAGAGCAAGGCTAATGGGCCTGGCTTGCCTTCTAGCCAGCTCTGGACAGGTGGGGAGGATCCATTGGTTTGATCCAGACAGCCTTCAGTGGTGAAGAGGTGTTAGTTTTCCCAAGAAAATTAGGGGTTCTGTTGTCCAATGAAGAGAGAATTGGTGCCAGAAGGTTAGAAAACAAATTTCCACTGTTAAAATTATGTCAAACTAATTCTGGCCAAAAGTTCCATCAAAACACTTATTTTCCAACAATTCTCATTGAGTATTGATATGGGTTAGCAAATAACATTAAAACAACAAGTTTCTATCTGTTTATATTTTGCCCATTTCAAGTTTAATTAAAGCTACAGGAAATACAAAGCTCGACTGGATGTGTGTGTTGGGGGAAGTGCTTTCTTAGAAGAAACCTACGAAATTCCACGTAAAATCTAGTGGCAGGGAAAACATCCTTAATCAATACTGAAATCTTAGATGTGTAGAAGAGAGAGAAAAAAAGAGTCATATCTGACTACATAAAAATTGAGAGCTTTTGTATAGCAAAACCCTTTGCAAACAATGTCAATAAAGATTTATTTAAAAATCTGCAACACAGATAACAGGCAATGGGTTAATAGCTGTTATATACACAGACCTCATATTAAAATGAGAAAAAGAAATGACCGAGTAGAAAATGAACAAAAGGATTGTGAATATGTAACTCACAAGAGTACTGTATATCCAAATGGCTGAGAAGCTTATGAAGAAAACAATAAACCTCAAACTCACTGGTCATCAGAGAAATGCAAGTTAAAGTTACAATGAGCCATTAATAAACACTCACCAAACTAGCAATCATTTAATAGAGTAATAGCGCCTATAGCTGATGGAGACTCAAGGAGAAGACAGATTTAATGGCTTTGCATGGCAGGTGAAAATGCGTGTGCACCCCATAGTGGGAAGATGGCGGCGGATATTCACTCTGGAAGACAAATACATGAGTCAAAAGGAAAACTGGATGTCTGCCCCTTCCTTCTCATTTTCATTAATGTGGCTTGCACATCCTGAATGCTGATTATGTGGGAGGAAGTCTTTTGGCTTGTTTCAGGCACCCACATATATTTGTCAAATGACTGATTTTGCTTTGGATTTTTCCGGGCACAAGTGTAGAGGCTGTCTCCATTGGATGGCATGCCTGTGGCTACAAACTTCTCTACAATACAAGGGATAAGGGCACCTTGATAGGAAGAAAATGAGATCCCATCCAGCCCTGATACCAGCACATTCCTTCTCTTACAAGCCGGCCAGATGCTCAGGGCTTCTCCATGAGTTGCGGTGGCCTGAGAGTCTTCATTGTCAACCCTTTCAGCAGGGCCTGTGATGCGGGAAGGGATTTAGTGGGTTAGTGGCTTCCCACATCATCAGCTGTTCCCTCCACTGGCTACACCCCACACACTTACAACATATTCATAATCAACTTCCATTCCCAAACTTCAACCCTGCTCTTTCCTCCCAATACAACCCTTGACTTCTCTTCTTCATCTCCAAACTTCTCAAAAATGTATCCTCCCCTTGCTACCTCAGTTCTTTCTCTTCATACCTTCATCACTCTTTACATCTTTGCCTCGACTCTCAGCGGACTCACACGGAGGCCCACCAGAGGACCACCTGCAACTCCCTGTTGTCTACAGCCAATGTCCTCTCCCCCCGCCATTGTCCTCCTTGGCCTTCAAAGCATTTGGTCCAAGAACACAGCTTACTCATCACTGCCTGTAGCTCACATGACTCCTAGCACCTAGGGAGTACAAAATACGTGTTGACTGAGAGAATGATTAAGTAAAGGAGTAAACATATATACAGATAAGAATTTCCAACCCAAGGCCCTGGCTCAATTTCTCCTGTCTAATGTAGACTAGAGAAGACTTTAGCATCTCTTTTCCTTAAGGGACATTTTAAAAATGTCTTTATACTTTTACTCATGGTTCCCTGAGAAAAAAGATGTGAAAAGGGACAGCTCTGAGGTCAGCTTTAAGAAAGTTAATTCTGACCTGGTACAAAGCATTATGGATTTTTCAAATTTAATTCTATAGGAAATTTACTCTGACTGAAGTTTACTTTAAGAAAATACATTATAGGGAAAATTGGAAAGACAGATTTTGAGATATTTTCAGGGCCATCAGAGTGACAGATGCCCCTGTCTAAAGAGGTTGTAAGCCTAATCTGTGAGCAAACTTGATCAGGACACCCACTCTTCATTCACCCATCCATCCATTTATTTAAGAATGATTTATCAGGTGCTTACCCTGTACCTGGTACTGTGAGGCAAGATGATGAGAACTCCTGCCTGGATCCTCATAGGTAGAACCCCAGTGGACAATATAAAGAATTAAAATGCATAATGCATTTGGTTTGACCACAGCTAAAGGGGAAAGCAGAGAACAGAGTGGGCGCAGGGTGTGCGATGGTAAATACGGTGCCCAGAAATGCCCTCACTGAGAAGATGACATTGGACCTGAAAGAAGACAGGGCAGAGGGCAAGTCAAAAGCCTCACTGGCTGGTGGTGGGACCAAGCTCTTGCGTTCTCCCAGGTACAGGTGTTGTGCGTTTGTGGCCCCTGAGCTTTGGTACTCGCCAGTCAAATCTCTCCTGCCTCCTGCTGCCTCACCTGCCTGGATAAATGCAGCAGCATCTGTGGTAGCTCTCTCTCTCTCTAGTTGATGTGGGGGCTAGGCTCCCGCCTGAAGGTCAGCTGGGGCACGGTCTGGTCCTTGTCTCCTTCTTCCTGTGGATGATGGATCCTGCTCCCCTGTGCTCTGTCACAGGCAGAGAACTGAGCTAAACAGACTGACCACAAAGGATCATGGAGGGACCCATTTGACTTTGGTCTCACTTTCATTGTTTGCAGAAACTTCTCAGATAAATGGCCCCAGGCCCCTTTGTTGCATCCATTTATACATTTTGCCCTCCATCCTTGAGTTCTCCACTTGAGGCTTAGACAAAGTGGGCGGGTCCCACTTCCATCTTCTCCTCCCACACGGCCCCAATATTAGGGAGGAAAAATACCCCAACGTGCATGCTCCTAGTCTCCCTGGAATTACGCCTGCTTCCCTTAAGTGTAGGTACCTCCTGTCCTCACAAACACAGCCTATAAGGTGAGCACAATTCTCCTACTTCCAGATGGGGTAGAATGGAGCCAGGTAACTTCCCTAGGTTTGCACGCGTAGGAAGAAGTCGTGGATGCAGAATTGGGACTGAGACCCCTGGACTCCAGGTCTACATCCTCAACTAGCATGCTCCGTTGCCAGCTGGAAGCGAAAACCAGGTCTCTCTTGTGGGTAGTTGTATCTCTGGTGTACCGCATAGCACCTGGTGCATTGTGGCTGCATTTTCAACATTTGGTGAATGAAAGAAGAAGGGAGGCAGGGAAGGTGGTAGGAGGGGAACGATGTAGAGCAGAGCCTGCAGGGGTATCAATCCTCCTGCTCAGAACCAGAGACACAGCTAGCTGGAAGTACCCAGACAGACGCTCCTGGGTCTGCCCCTACCTTAGTCAGATGCATAACTCACTCATAACTCATCCACAGGTCATAAAAGTTGGGGGGGGGGGGTCTGCCTCCATCTTTGAATTTCACGCATAAAATTTGCATGCATAATAACCTCTGCCAGATGTTCACAGGTGACAGACTTACAGCTCTCCTCTCTTTCTGCAGAGCGCACCAGGTCACATCCTCAGGTTACTGGTAAGAAAATCATCCAACTGCCAGGGCAGACATTTTATTCTCTATAATTTTTACCGCTGAGCAATTAAAAAGGAGCCACAGGCCTGCCAGAGAGCTATTCTGAGAGACTTCCCAGGTCTGAGTCCTCATCCTTCTAGCTGCCGTGCATCAATGGAGACAGATGGCCCCAGGGCTGGGAGGCTCCGTTTTGTGGAGAAAGGTCAGCATATGCCACTTTGATTCCCTGTCCCTGACACTTGAGAAAGGAAAATGTTTATGAAGGCAAAGTCCTTCCCAGAAAAATCCAACAGATCTCTGCAGCGTAGGCGCCACTTATCCATGCTTTCCAGTTGTTTTTTTTTTTTTTTTTTTTGGTTTTTTCTTTTGAGACGGAGTTTCAGTCTTGTTGCCCAGGCTGGAGTGCAATGGTGCTATCTCGGCTCACTGCAACCTCTGACTCCCGGGTTCAAGCAATTCTCCTGCCTCAGCCTCCCAAGTAGCTGGAATTACAGGCATGCACCATCATGCCTGGGTAATTTTGTATTTTTAATAGAGACAGGTTTCTCCATGTTGGTCAGGCTGGTCTCGAACTCTTGACCTCAGGTGATCTGCCCACTTCGGCCTCCCAAAGTGCTAGGATTACAGGCATGAGCCACTGCACCCGGCCATGTGGTCTTTAGTGTTAGAGAAGCAACCCAGAGATTGAAAAGAGCCATCACCATGTCCCTTGAGGTAAACTGCCTTGAGATCGCAGAATGGGGGAAACATTACAGAAGAAAACCTCTCCTGATCAAAGAGGGGTGAAAGCTGCATGTCCCTAAGCATGAGTCTAATGCTGGGAGCTGAGGGCTTTGACACAGAGTTGCCCTCTTCTGATTCATATGGAGCCCCCAGAACTCACGTCAAGAAGCTGGGTGCAGGTTCAGCACCCCCACTTCCTCAATCTGGAACCCTGTGCAATCTCTTCTTGCATCTCAACTTCCCCGTCTTAAACTGGGAATAATACGTATTCCAGGATAGTTTGAAAAATTAAATGAGAAAGTGTGAGCTGATGACTACTGTTGTCCCGTATCGTCTCAGTTGGCAGGCACAACAATGTGTATTATCCTTTCACACACTTGACTCTTGAACACCGTGGGGGCTTAGGGGACCCACTGCCCCACTACCCCCTGCACAAGTGAAAATCCACAAATAACTGTTGACTCCCCAAAAGTTTAACTACTAATAGCCTACCCTTGGCTGGAAGTCATACCAATAACAAACAGTTGATTAAAACATATTTGCTATGTTATATGTATATTGTGTTCTTGCAATAAAGTAAGCTAGAAAAAATAAAATGTTAAGAAAATAAGAGAAAATAGATTTACTATTCATTAGGTGGAAGTGGATTGTCATAAGGCCTTCATCCTCACGGTCTTTGCATTGAGTAGACTGAGGAGGAAGTGGAGGTGGTCTTGCTGTCTCCGGGGTGGCGGAGGTAGAAGGCCATCAGCATGGAGGGGGACCCATGCAGCTCAAGCCCCCTGTTGTTCAAGGCTCAACTGTAATTGTTTTTTGATCCATCTGATGAAGAAAGTCTCAGTTTCAGAATAATGTGTCTTTAACACCTCACTTTACTCATTTATCTTCTCAATAAAGAGCACAGTCCTTGGACTCAGAGCTTTTGATAATTAATATTTCACAAAGATGCATTCCCTTTTTATTGTATTAATCATTCCTGTTATCTCCTATTAATACAAATGACACTGGCTTTCCATCTGTGTAACTGGTTCTGTTTTGTTTTTTTTTTTTTTTTTTTTTTTTTTTTGAGGCGGAGTCTCGCTCTGTCGCCCGGACTGGAGTGCAGTGGCCGGATCTCAGCTCACTGCAAGCTCTGCCTCCCGGGTTTATGCCATTCTCCTGCCTCAGCCTCCGGAGTAGCTGGGACTACAGGCGCCCGCCACCTTGCCCGGCTAGTTTTTGTATTTTTTTAGTAGAGACGGGGTTTCACCGTGTTAGCCAGGATGGTCTCGATCGCCTGACCTCGTGATCCGCCCGTCTCGGCCTCCCAAAGTGCTGGGATTACAGGCTTGAGCCACCGCGCCCGGCCGTAACTGGTTCTTTTTAAAATAACTATTCCAGCTTAAAAATTCAACTAAGGAGACAAAAACTAGATCATAACAGAGACAGTACTTAGACACAGCAAAGTCGTAGGGAAGAAATGCAGTGCCAGTGGATGTGGCCAAACCCTCGGGGAGGAAAGTGGCTTAGGCTGGACAAAGGCTGATGTTGGCGACACATGTGGGGCAGCATCAGACATGTGAGACCGGGTGTTTCTCCTGTGTGGGTGGGGGTGGGGCGGGGGAGAAAGAGGAGAAGAGGACCCAGCCCCAGAATCAGATGCCGTGTGGGGTGGAAGGGGTGGACAGGGCCCGCATCCAGGCAGCCTCCTGCCCTTCCCCTCCACCTACATCACCTGTGCATGTAAAGTCTCCCCTGGCAGGCCCCCGTGCAGGGGCTCAGGATGCAAATTGGGCCCAAGCTGGAGGTGGAGGGGTAGGTAGGGTCATCTCCTGCTTTGGCTGTTTTCCTGTTCCCGCTGGTAACGGGGCAGGACCCTAGGTTGCTGTTCAGTTACATTCTGACCTGCATGCACCAGGGTGAGGATAGAGAGGCCACTGAGCCTGAGGCCTCAGAGATAGTCACTGCCTCTCCTGGGATCACAGGTGAAAAGCAGGTGTGCTGACAGCAGTGATGCCCAGTGGCCAACTTCTGATCTCCCGCCTTCTGAGCCATCCTGGCTGTGGCAGTCAGTGCTGTCCTGGCAGGCTTGCTACACAGTATTTGAGAGAATCCGGAGACAGCCAGAGCCCCTCCCCAGCATTTTTAACAATGACCTGTAAGCATCTGATTTCCGGGTCCTGAATCCCTTCCTGCTTGACCCAGCAGAGGGGCTCTGTGTCATGAGTGAACTCTGACAGTCGCCCTACTCCTCTACCTGGTGCGTGGAAGGCAGAAGGAAGGACAGAATTGTCATGGCAATGTCATCTCCACTGGATCCTGGGTGATTTGCTCAGGGCTTAGGAGCATGTGATGACTTACACCTGACCCATCCCTTTACCGCTTACAGGAGATCCCTATCCTGCATCTTTTCACCTTCTTAGCAGTGTCCACCAGGCAAACCCTGGTCAGTTAAAACCCCTGGTCGATTAAAACCCCCAGGAGCCCCGTCCTCACCTGCACACCTGTCCAACTAGAAAAGGCCAAGTGCACATCTCTCCACTCCTGAGGGTGGAAGTTGAAGATGCCATGACAAACACTGGGTCTTCTTTCTAAATGAATTTCCTAGCCTTTACCAATCCTCCCCACCCCCAACAAAAAAATTTAAAACCCCTTTTATTTATTTTGAGAACAGAGTCTCACTCTGTTGCCCAGGCTGGAGTGCAGTGGTGTGATCTCAGCTCACTGCAACCCCCGTCTCTCAGGTTCAAGTGATTCTCCTGCTTCAGCCTCCTGAGTATCTGGGACTACAGGTGCCCACCACCACACCTGGCTAATTTTTGTATTTTTAGAAAAGACGGGGTTTTACCATGCTGCCCAGGCTGATCTCAAACTCCTGGCCTCAAGTTATCTACTGGCCTCAGCCTCCCAAATTGCTGGGATTACAGGCTTGAGCCATCACACTGGCAAAAACCTCTTTTATAAGCTAAAGTGTGAAATCATATTTCACAAAGAAAATACACAGGTAGGCATAGTTTCCATAAAGAAAGAGCGAGGGAGAAGAGAGAAAGAACGATGACTAGATTGCAAAGGGTATTGCAAAGGGCTAATGGGAACTTGATTTTTGAGAAGGAGTCTCACTCTGTCACCAGAATGGAGTGCAGTGGTGCAATCCCGGCTCACCGCAACCTCAGCCTCCCGGGTTCAAGCAATTCTCCTGCCTCGGCCTCTCGAGTAGCTGGAACTACAGGCGCCCGCCACCATCCCAGCTAGTCTTCGTATTTTTAGTAGAGATGGGGTTTCACCATGTTGGCCAAAATGGTCTCAATCTCTTGACTTCGTGATCCACCCACCTCAGTCTCCCAAAGTGCTGGGATTACAGACGTGAGCCACTGCACCCGGCCAGGAACTTAATTTTTTTAGCACTATCAGAATAACCCTGGCTCCCCTCTCCCTCTGGTTTGCTTTGATTAACATTTCCAGGAAAAATCTATGGCAATAACCAACCCCAGGCCCTGCTTAGCCTATTTATTTTCTGTAGCAACCTTGGTATTGGCTCTACCAGGTCACATTTGTAATTAGAACTCCTTGGGTGGCAGTCTCTGATGCTACTGCAAATACATTTGTCAAGCAACACGATGTTATTTATTTCAACTCTCATTTGTTTCTTGCGGCAGTTTCTATCTGGAAGGAAGGCCTGGCTGTTCATTTTGGTGGGAGAACTCAATACAAAGTTAATTACTGAAAAGAAAGAATGTGAGGAAGCCTGGCGACTATCCAGGCCATTTCTTCCAAAACACATTCCAAGGCAACTGGAACCAAGCAAGAGAGGCTCACGGTGCTTTGAACGAGCGAAAGAGGGCACGAGGAGGGACCTGGAGAATTGCCAGATCTTGCCAATCCTTGTTGGGGACTGACACACAAAAGATGAACGGCGGGAACAGGGAACTGGCTGCTTCTCACGCACTCATCATTAAGGCGCTACAACAATTTTTCTCCCGTTTGTTCCTTCTCTCTTCACACTCTAGGAACTGCAGGGGCAGAGAAATTTGGCTGTTAGTTTTCAATATAATTGGACTTCGTTGTGGCATGTGTAATCCGCTCTTTGCTGGTGCTGGGAAGTTTATCTTGAGGCCACTGCTGCTCTGGTGGAGTGATTGGGAACTATGTCAATATATTTTCTCTCCAGGGAAGCAGTGTACTTTTGAAGGGCTTAATAACAGACACAAAAGGCTGGACAATCTAGGAATGGACTGGGCTATGGATTGGCTCTATCCTCCTTCTCTCCACTTTCTCTGGTAATGGGAAGGTTTTAAATAGTGCTGTGTAATCCACATGACTGAAGCTGCAGAATGTGTCTTACAAGGACATCACGTTACAGGCAATTATCCCACGAAAATGGATTTAATTGTTGTTCATATTTGTTGCAGTAAACATGGAGCAGTGAAAATATCAATGCTATCTATGCATCAGAACTGTCCATGCATTTCTAAGGCTCTGACTGAGCATCTCTGATACTTTTGATGCCTGTCACAAATCTCCTGTGCCCCTCACATAGACAACATACAGCTGAGATGTGAGGAAGCTGTAGAAGGAAGCTTTGCAGAAGCTCTTGTGAAGACAGATTTTGGATGACTGCGTCAGGACTATTCCAGAGACTTGGCATTGGGACTCTCAGTGTGGAGGAATTCAGTAAAAATCAGGAGCTTGTCTGGCTCCCAAACTCCAACGGCTAGCTGCCTGGCACATACGAGGCTCCCGATTAAGATGTGGGAATGAATGAGATAACCAATAATCAATAATCTAGACTCCCGGCTTAATGCTAGATTCAAAGGAATCCAGAAGTAGAGAGAGAGAAAAAAACAACAACAACAAAAAATAGATGCAAAGGAAATCCGAGATGGCCTTAAACATAACACTTGAGTTACCGTGGGCTAAGTATGAAGAAAGCCGGATATTGTCTCCAAATTGTTTTATCGTTTTGAGACAGGGTCTTGCTCTGTCGTTTAGGCTGGAGTGCAGTGATATGATCATAGCTCATTCACTGCAGCCTTGACCTCCCAGCTGAAGCACTTCTGCCTCAGCCTCTCCAGAAGCTGCAACTACAGAAGCACACCATCATGCCCAGCTAATTTTTTTATTTTTTATTTTTGTAGCAACTGAGTCTCACTTTGTTGCCAAGGCTAGTCTTGAACTCCTGGACTCCTGCCATCCTCCTGCCTCGGCCTCTGGTATCAATGAGTCCTCTTGTACCAGACTTGCCTTGAACCAAACTGTTTGTTGCAAGGTTGATATCTACCAGTTCAGAACCTTCTTGGAGGTTTTTGGCAAGTTTTCCAAACAGTAAGCTCTTTAAGAGCAACAATACGTCTGCATTGACAGTCTCGGTCCCTCACCTTCACCCCATTCAGGGGCTGAGTGTAGAAGTCCTGGCACAAAATAGCAATAACCAGAGGTCATTCCTAGCCTTTGGATATTCCAGCCACTCTCTGTATTTTTAATGTGTTGGTTTTTCCTAGGGTAGAATGGACTCAATGAGATTTTCTTCATCTGCCATGCTACTCTCTCTCCCCTTCAACCAACCCACTTTTGTGACCTTCAAAGCCTCACTGCAATGTGACCCTGCCCTAAGAAGTTTTCCCTGGCTGGCAATAGAGTGAACTGAATAAAGCACATGCTCTGATATCAGAGGAACGAGGTTGGAACCTTTAGCACCTGCGTACTGGCCGCATGACCTGTTCCTTTCATTATTATTCTCACTGTCTTTTATCTCCCCTTGCTCTGTAGTTCTCCAGCCTCAAGAGCCTGCCCTTTGGTGTGGCTTACAAGGTCCTTCACTTATATTTTCATGTGTCCAGCTGAGTGAGAAAAGAGCCACTGAAGGGTTAGAAGCAGAGTGATGTGATCTCATCTACTTTTTTTTTTTTTTTTTGGAGATGCAATCTCCCTCTGTTGCCCAGGCTGGAGTGCAGTGGTGCGATCTTGGCTCACTGCAACCTCTGCCTCCTGGGTTCAAGCGATTCTCCTGCCTCAACCTCCCAAGTAGCTGGGATTACAGGTGTGTGCCACCATGCCCAGCTAATTTTTATATTTTTAGTAGAGACAGTGTTTCACCATGTTAACCAGGCTGGTCTCAAATTCCTGGCCTCAAGTGATCCGCCTGCCTTGGCCTCCCAAAGTGCCAGGATTACATGCATGAGCCACACCTAGCCCCACACCTAACCCTGTCTACCTTTTAACAGGTTCACTCTGGCTACTGTATAGGCAATGAGGTGGCAGCAGGGCAGGAGCAGGAACAGGAAATCCAGTTTCCAGGCCAGGGCAGAAGCCACATGCAGGATGGAAGTCACGCAGGTTGGATTCTCGACATATATTGAGGGTTGAGCTGAGTGGCATTGTGATGGACTCAGTGTGAGGTGTCAGAAAAGAATGAGTTGAGGATGACCCATATTTCTGGCTGGAAGACCTGAAAGGACAGGGCTTAAATTTCCTAGAACATTTTAAGATAGAAAAGACTTTAGGAAAGTTTGGGGTGGGAGTTCCACTCTAGACATATCAGCTTTGAAATGACCTCTAGACATCCAAGCAGAGACGTAGAGAACATTTAAATATGGAGACTAGAAGATCACCAAGAGAGCGCATGTAGATGGAGAGGAGGCCCACAGACCGAGCCCCAGGGTATTCTAACATTTAGTGGCAGAGAGATGAGAGACATTCAACAAAATGAAGTAACATCTTAGAAGGACTAGCCACAGACTTAGAAGGAAAACTTGTAGAAGAGAAAAACCATGCCTCCAAGCCAGGTTGAGAAAGTCAAGAAGAGGAATACAATATTAACTGGTCAGTGCTTTTGAGAATGGATCACTCGATTTTGCAATGCAAAAGGCACTGGAGATCTCGCAGGGTGGGGACAAAAGTGTGACCATAGAGACTGGGAGGAGAGGAAGCGGAGGCGATGAATACTAAGATTACTTTCCATGTGTTTCATTGTAAAGGGGTGTAGAGAAATTGGGTGATGAGAAAAGGGGCATTGAAACCAAGGGAGGTTTTCTGGTGCATGTTTGTTGAGATAAGAGATGTTTCTGCATATTTTAAGGGATGAAGGAAGCACAATGCTGAGACACGTGGAAGACAAACCCCTGGGGAACAGTGCTGGAGAACACAGGAGGCATAGATGCCAGTGCGCACATGGAGATCTGGCCTCTGGGGTCTTGGGGACAGGGAGGCAGAGTCTTGGGGCTCAGAGTAGTATGACGGGTGGATGTGTTAATGGGATATGTGACAATTATGAGTGTTTGTTTCTTAGTGACATAGGAAACAAGGTCAAGAGCTAGAAACAGATGCGGTAGAGGAGGGGTGAATGGTTCAAGAAGGGGAAGAGGTTTGGAGTCGTCATCTCAGACAGTGGATAATGGGCAGACTCAGGGAACAATATCGGCTTGATGGGCAGAACCAAAGACTCAGGACTCATCTGTGATTTTGCATTTAAAATAAATACAGAACATTGAGTGGTGTGTGTTTGTGTATGTGTGTGTGTGTACATGTTTACTTGCCTGGGTACAGGAAGAAGTAAGTGGGAGGTTGGATTTCACCTGCTTAGACCTTGCCATATTAATGGCTTCAAGAGAGATGAGAGACAGCCGAGTGTCTTCATGGGACTGATCCTAATATTGCATGATGGAGTCTAAACTAGATGAGGAAGGCAGTGAGGATGCAAAGGGGCCTGAGAGCTGAAAAGGGTGAGAAGAATGTAGGTCATGATGAAATTGATGAATTGGAGTTGGGGGAGCTGGAAAAGGAGTAGGTGTAGTTTGGAGAGAGGGACACTGGACATCCAGCTCCAATGGCGGTGCAAGTGAGGAGCAGTGATTCATGACCTTAGCTACCCAATGAAGTAAACTGTGTAGTTTTAAAATGCTGATGCCCAGCTCGTATCCCAATAGACTGTGCTCTAATAGATCTGGGGCACAGCATGCAGAGTGGAATTCTCTAAAGCTCCGCAAGGTTGAGAATCCATAGTCTAGAATATGACCCATGGGACTAAGTGACTGAGATAGGGAAAAATACAATATCTTTGGAGGAGAGAAGGTCACAAAACTGAGAACTTGGGATATTGAAAAGATCATTCAAAAAGACGCAGAAATCACCAAGAAGATAGCAGGAGTTATATGAAGAAAGTGCAGGGAGGTGGCTGCAATCCCCTTCACATATAAGGGAAGGGATCAGGGCATCTGTGGATAACAAGTGGAGTAGTGGGTGGTCTTGCTCTGAGATGTGAATTTCAGTACAGTTAGGGAGAAGGCAGGGACACCCTAGCTGAGTGGCACAGCCACTGATGATGAAAAAAATCATCACAATAATATATATAATGTTGTCAATATTATCCAAACCCCAAATGCGGTCACTGAAATCACATTTCCCTTTAGAGGAACAATCGCTTTAATAATCATTCTGCACAGGCTTTCCCAGCTGGCTTGGAGAGTTGGCTGCAGAGTCTCGGAGAGCTCTGATTGGACTGAGTGTCCACTCCACTCAGTAACAGTTGGTCTTTTGCACCGTACCCTCCACACCAGATGCAGAGTAATGGTCAACAGCCTGACACTGCTGTCAGCAGCATCCCCTTCATACTCTGAGGGGAGGTCTGGCCACTTTGGAGACCCCGCAGCTCCTTTTCCAAACTCAGTTGCTCTCAAAAAGGCAAGAAAAGGTCACCCAAAGAGGGGAAACCAGCACTTTTCACCTGCATCCCTCTACCGGGGCCCACTCCTCTGCATTAAATCTCAATGACACACTAGGAAAATGTGCCCCTTTATGTGCTTCTGCGAATCCCTCATTCATTTCAATGCTATATGTATATATGTGTGTGTGTGTGTGTGTGTATATATAATATATTTTTATAATATATATTTATATAAAAATATATATTTTTATATATATAATATATTTTATATAATATATATTTATATAAATATATATTTTTATATATATATAAAATATCACAGAAGGAGCTCAAAGTTAATCTACCTGAGTTGTATTTTACCTTTTAAAAGATAATGCCTTCTTACTAGACACTTGGTAGGGCAGGCCTTGCATGCAAAATATACCCATACTTCGATGCATGAGTGCCCAGGTGGCAGAATATGGTTGTTTAATTTCAAGAGGCCAATTGTCAGTCATCCTGGAGACCTTACAGATGCCTCATGGGCTTGCCAATCACAGCATGTGACTTGTTCTGTCTACTCTCCCTTTTCTCCCTCAGGAAGTGAGTTCCCATTGTTTCAGGATTATTTTTTAAAATTGATTGAAAGGTAAGTCATCTGTGGGCATATCCTCTAAGGAATAAAGAAAAAATTATATATATATATTAAAAAATATGTATATAATACTTATATACCTATATTATACATACTTTCATATATGTATATGTTATATATAACTTTATATATGTACATTTTATATATAATACACATGCATAATATACAATTTTATATGTAATTATATTTATAATTATATACATGCTGCGGTGCTGAGCAAGTACCGGGCATGGTGGAGACCTTTCCACATGGCTGTCTCATAGGTAGAGACCGTCACTGGTGTTCCAGTTTACAGACCAAGACATGGATGGAGCTCGGAGCCACCCTGAGCTCTTAGGGTGGCTCTTCTTCCAACCACAAACATTCTCAGCCCACGCCCTCTTACCCAACACAACAGAGGGCACTGCTAAAGATGATGCATCTTAAATATGATAACATAAAACAGTTAAACATGCCTCCAGTTGTACATTTACCAACC
Organism: Piliocolobus tephrosceles; assembly: GCF_002776525.5. Taxonomy (NCBI): domain Eukaryota; kingdom Metazoa; phylum Chordata; class Mammalia; order Primates; family Cercopithecidae; genus Piliocolobus; species Piliocolobus tephrosceles. Next base: position 33,060,786 of record NC_045453.1, on the reverse strand, counting down.
TTTGAGGAAAAACAATGTATATATATATAAACCCTTTGCCCTCAGCTCTGGGCCTCGTAAGCGCCACACCCAGGAAGCCACCTCCAGTTTGTTTAGGCTGGCGAGAGAGCGTGAAGAGAATTTGAAGCAGCAGCAGGTATAGCCATCAGCTGGAATTTTGACTTATTTTTCCCTCAGTGCTTTATTGCTGTTTCACAGAAAAAAAAACAATTGAAGAAAGTTTTAGTACCCTACCTTGTTTGAATCTTTCCAGAAATTCAACGTTTATTTATAGAAACAACAGCCTTCTTATTTGCACTCTGATGTCATCGTTCTATGTCACATTTAATGCAGGGTGTAACTACACTAGCAAGTATGACTGGAGTAAACAGGTTTGGGAACAAATATAACCTACTCTTGGGAAGCACATGACTGCACAGTGTGGACAGTGCCGGGCGGCCCGGTGCTCTGGTGCAAGGTGTGAGTGAGCTCAGGAAGTGATGATTCAGAAGCTGCAGGGCCCATCCACGGCGAGTGTGGCGACCACTCTGGAGTCTGCGCCATGGGCCAGCAGAGAGAGCTGCAGGGCTGGTTCTTTTGTGACTGACGAGGAGAAACTACGCAGGAGCAGATCTTGAGATGTTTTTCACTGGTGTTCATCTGAGCCCGGCGTGGAGTGATAAGGTCCTGGTACAGCAGGTGGGCCATTGTAAAAGGCCCCTCGGAGTATGAGTATGTGGCTTTCCTGCTCCAAACACGTCTTTCTCCTGAGCCCGAAGTAGCCCACACTCCCCAGTGCCTACGGAGCCTCCAGGATCCTGCCTGCTTGTTTGCTCCTACAGCCTCCTCTTATGCTCCCCAGGCTACCCACTGGGTGCCAGCCTCCTTGGGGTCCCACAGTTACAGACACACCTGCTATCTGCTGCCTCCAGGGCTTTGCCTAAACTCAGTGTCTTACAACACCCAGGCAGCTCCCACAACAAAGAGGAATCCAGTCCCACTTGCCAGTGGAAACCTCTTCCTCTCTCCAGGTGATACGCGTCCTTCAGCCCTTGGCTTCTTCTGACCCCACAACGCACAGTGGAGTTCCTTCACAGACCCTGCAGCCTCCTGCCCCCAAATGTCACCCCCTTGCAAGCAGTGTGACTGCCTGTCACTTCACCATCCTGTCCTCTGACTCGTGAATAGCTCATTAAGTGCAGGGCTGGGCCTGTTCAGGGTGCCTGGCACACACAAGACCCTTGACAGGGTGTGTGTTCCTTGAAAGCGTGAGAAGCACTAGGCGAGGGGCGAATGAGCACATTTAAGAGACACAAGTCAGGAGCCCACACCCTGCACTCCTGGTCCCCCAGCAGCCGAGCACACGTGTGGCCAGTGCAGTGACTCCGCGGATGCAGAAATGACAGCATCACAGAATGAAGCTCTGGTCCATCCTCAGAGCGGCTCCACCAGGGCTTGCTGGTGAGAAGCTCCAGGTGGAAGATGAGAGGCGAGCTGTGTTTTTACTAAAGAGCAGGAGCCCCCAAGGATCCTCTGTACTGTGAAGAGGTCAGGTTCCAATCAGCGCTGTGTTTAGGAATCTCAGGAGCATGTTGGCAGGGTCAGAGCCCTGGGCTTCTCAGCAGGGAAAACGCTGAACTCTCAGAACATCTGCTCCAAGGAAACCCGAAAGACAGACACTGCAATCCCCAGCAAGAAACCAGTGTTCTCGCCGTGCTGACCGGGGACAAGGCTGGAGCCTCTGGGCCTCCCCTCGAACAGGCAGCCTTACTGGTGGGAGCAGGGGCCTCGGCTCCCAGGCCTTTCCCCTGCCTGTTGCACTGACTCTCTGTGCTCATCAGTTCAGTTTTAACCAAAAGGCCTAGAGGCTTCCCAAACCCTATCCTAGGAAATAATAATCATTATTGTTATATTAACAGCAACCACCAATTTTCCTTGAGCTCTTATGGATGCCATTATTCTAAGTTCTTTGAACAAATGATCTCAGCAGTGGGTTGAAGGCTGCCCCCTCCTCCAGCCAAGAAAAGGTCTGTTCCCATCCCAGCACCTGTGAATGTGACCTTATGTGGGAGAGGGTCGCTGCAGACGAAGTTAAGGGTCTGACGATGTCATCATCGTGGATACCTGGGTGGCCCCTACATCCAATGACAAATGTCCTTTACAAGATCAGAGAGGAGAGGACATCAACACACAGAGGAAGCGGTAACGTGAAGGCAGAGGCAGAGATGGGAGGGGGTGACTACAGCCGAGGATCTCCAGGAGCCACCAGAAGCTAGGAAAGGTGAGCAAAATCCCTTCCCCGGAGCCTCAGGAGTGAACATGACCCCACCGACACCTTGACTTGGGACTTCTGGCCCCCAGAACTGTGGGAGAGTGAGTTTCTGTCGCATGAAGCCAACAAGTTTGTTGTAATTTGTTACAGCAGACACAGCAAACAGTTACAATCTAACATAGCTATTTCCACAGGCATCACTAAGAAACAGCATCGGCTAAACACCTCGCAGTCATGTCATTTATTTCCAAACACCTAAATGCTGCTTTCTCAAAAGTTGATCACTTGTCAAACTTACATATCTTAAAGTATGAGAACTACCCACTGGGTGCCAGCCTCCTGGCTTAAAAGAAAAGCATTCTTTTAAGATGCTTTTAAGCATCTTAAAAGAATGAGAATTTCAAATTGTGTTTACAGTGAAGTAAGTGTAAGGTTCTTTATAAAGGAGGGGCCCTCAACCCCAGGGCCACAGGCGGGTACTGGGCTGCATAGCAGGAGGTGAGCGGAAGGTAAGCAGGCCGTGCTTCATCTGTGTTTACAGCCACTCCCCATGGCTCACATTCCTGCCTGAGCTCCACCTTCTGTCAGATCAACAGCAGTACTAGATTCTCATAGGAGCCTGAACTCGAGTGTGAACTATATATGCGAGGATCGAGGTTGCATACTCCCTATGAGAATCTAACGCCTGACAATCTCTCACCGTCTCCAATCGCCCCCAGCTAAGACTGTCTAGTTGCAGGACAACAAGCTCAGGGCTCCCACTGATTCTACCTTATAGTGAGCTGTGTAGATTTCTTGATATATTACAACGTAATACTAGAAATACAGTGTACAATAAATGTAATGTCGTTGAATCATTCCAAACCATCCCCCTGCCCTGGTCCACAGAGAAAACATTGTCTTCCAAGAAACCAATCCCTGGTGCCAAAAAGGTCAGGGAACACCGTTGTAAAGTACAAACGTTTTATAGAGAACAAGTAAAAGCAGCCAAAGTGGCCTGAGTTTTGTCATGTGC
>NC_045453.1:32822626-33057120 GCF_002776525.5 Piliocolobus tephrosceles | reverse complement strand
ATCTCCTGACCTCGTGATGCGCCAGCCTTGGCCTCCCAAAGTGCTGGGGTTACAGGCATGAGCCACTGTGCCCGGCCACATCTCAGCTTCTTATTCCTCACCTGGGTGATGGTGCCCATTACAGAATTAACCGCTCACTGCTGGTCCTGGGAGTCACGCCCTTGGAGCAGCGCCAGGCACAGAGGGACCACCAGCCACCCCCCCACCCCCGCTTTGCCTGTGGTCATCTTGTCATTCTAATTCTGCCTCCCTCTGGCCCTCACAAGGGACACAGGAACCATGTCATAGACACTCCCCGCATTTTGAAGTCAGCCCACAGAGAGTCGTTTTACAAGAATCTGATTTCCAACACCAATATCTGAGCCCAGGATGAAAGCTCATTAACTTGGGGTGGCAAAATGATTAAATTTCATCATTTTATCCTCGTTAACTTCTGGTTTTACACATCATAATTAAATAACTAATTATGGCATCCATATGAGTGTGACAAATAAGGTTAAGAAACTGACACTGTTATGCCCTTGAAAAGTTGGCCTGGGATTCTGTGTCCCACCCCAAACAGGAAGCCTTTGAGCCCAAATTCTCCCCTGGTGAACCGCTGGTCACTGGAGAGAGAAGGGGACAGCTGCTGTCTTCCCGGGGACTGTGCTGTGGACCCTCCCGCAGATGCTCATCCCCCCATTTCTCATCTGGCTCATGGAATGACATCCCCATTCCCAGCAACTTTCATCTCACCTGTGCAAAAGGAGCACACAAAAGGCCTGGGTGCAGCGGGCTTTGATCTAAGGTGTGCTCGGGACACCGAAAGGGTGGCTTGCTGGAGAGAAGCCAGTGAAAAGTAGGGCTCTTCAAAGTTCAAAGAAATAGCCAACATCACAAAATTCCTTTTGCCATATTCAGCGCATGCACCATTTACAACAAATACTGTTCCATTTGACACGAAGCCTCCCCTCAAACTTCCCATTTGAAAGAACACAAGTTCAGGTCCCAGTGTTACCTTTTTAACGCCGAGGAAGGTGGCCCATGCATGTCAAAGAGGGGAATCCTACCTTACTAGCTGATTTCCAAGTGGAGAAAGGTGGTGAACCAGTAGGACCATTTCTGGTGGGTCTTGTTTCCATCCAAGAGAGCACCTGGTCCAAAGTCTCTACTCCAGCTTGCAAGCTAACTGCTGGGGCCAGCCTGCGGACCCCATCATGAGGAGCTCATGCCCCAGAACTTCCATCAGTCAACACTCACACCTCCCTCACAGACTCCACCATCTCTCCCCTCCCCTGCTTCAGCAGTCTTCCTACTAGCTTTCTTGTCCCGTGAGGTTCCCCTCTACACCAAGCAGGCAAAGGCAGCTTTTCAAGCTGCAGCCTCATCATTTCATTCCTCGGCCTGAATTCTTCAATGACTTATTACTCTCAGGATAAAGGCTCCAACCCCTGCCATGTCTGACCAGCTCCTGCATGGCTGCCCTGGGACCAGCTCCTCTAACCCTGACCCAGAACATACTCATTCTCTAAATATCAGCCATTCTCCGTTTCTTTCCTTCACCGCGAAGCTCCTCCCTGTCTCAGGACCTTTGCAGCACATGCTATAGCTGCTTCCTGGGACACTCTCTCCTAGTACTCCCCACCTCTGCCTCTTGCCAGGTTTTTTTTTTTTTTTTTTTTTTTTTTTTTGAGGCCGAGTCTCTTTCCTGTCAACCAGGCTGGAGTGCAGTGGCACAATTACAGCTCACTGCAGCCCTAACTTCCTGGGCTCAAGTGATCCTCCCACCTCAGCCGCCTGAGTAGCTGGGACTACAGGCACGCATCACCACACTCAGCTAGTTTTACATATTTTTCGTAGAGAAAGGGTTTCACCATGTTTCCCAGGCTGGTCTCAAACTCCTGGGCTCAAGCTTTCCACCTGTCCCAGCCTCCCAAAGTGCTAGGATTACAGGTGTGAGTCACCCCACTGACCACTTCACCCACTTTATTCTCATTGGTTACCTATCAGATTAAATGCCACTTCCTTAGGGGAGTGTCTTCTCACTATCCCCATTCAAACCACGCCAGGCCTGCCTGTTTACCCCACGAGAGCACCACATCCCTCCCTTCACAGCACACACACAGTGGCGACCTGACACGCACTAGTTTGTTTCATTCCTTTCTGCCCTCCCTACTGCTCTGCGTCTGAATTTTTTACTGCTCACTGTTATATCCTAGAGACCAAGACCTGGTGCGTACGAGGTACCCAGCAGCACTCCGTGACCCAGTGAATGCACAAGGATCTCCGTATAAGTTTATGCTATTATTGGCTACTGACAAGGTGGGCACAAGCTTAGCTTGCAATAAGAGAACCCCAGCGACAGAGTTAATACAGGTGATCATTGTAAACTTAATTCAGGTGTTCTAAAACCAGGTCGTGGTGTGGCGTGAGGTCCTAAATACTAAATTTTGTAGAGTGATATCAATCAGCTGGAGGTAGATTTAAAACAAAATGTTGGAGAGATTCAAAGCCAGGCTGTGGGAAACGTGCATGAAGGATGCTTAAAGGATGTGGTAATGATGGAAGGAAACTGCTGCAGGGAAGTGAGTGCCATCTTTGGCCACCCAAAGGTCTGTCCCCCAGGATAGGTCAGGCATGTACTGAGCAAGTAGGAAGCCTGGACTGTGGGTTGAAGTTTGGGAAACCAGATTTCAGACCAACACAAGGAGGAACAAGCACTCTCAGAGGCTGAAACTTTGACACTGTGTGATTGAGAGCATCTTACCCCTGCTGAGCCTCATATTTTACATCTGTGAAATGGCTGACCGTGTTTTCCATCCCACAGGTTATTGCAAAGATAAAACTAGAATAGACATGCAAAGTCGTGCTTTGCAAAGCACCTTGCACAGGAGGGCTCACACCCATGCTCTTCGCCTTTGTGTAAGAGGGGCCACCTTGGCTTCTTCTGAGCATCAGGCCTGGCCCTTATTCTTTGACCAGGATCAAAGAGGCAGCAGCAATTACCAGCAGTGGGTTTGGGATGAACAGGTAGAGAAGCCAAACACCCACCAACCACCACACTTCTGATCACTTTCTTTTTGCTTGTTGTGTTTTGGTTTGCATTTTTCATAATTATTGGATAGAGCTCAGTCAATATGTGTTTTTCAGGTTGCTTATCTTAAAACAGCCAGAAGGAGAAGGCATTTATATCTACCTCACAGTCTCAGGCCTTCCCATAGATTGTGGGGTCTCCGGTCCAAGTCACTGTGTCCTCATCCCCACTTTTCCCTCTGCAAATAGCTTCCATGTGGCAATGTGCATGCTTGTGGGATCCTATGTTCAATGAAGTGTTCGTAGCATTCCCTTTGCCCCTAGCTGTGGATGAGACTTTATGTCCATGACCACCTGTTGTTCCAGTGCTAATATTCAAGGTCACACCCGCTTCTGCATTTCTGGTTAATGCATACATTCAAACAGCAGAAAGTCCTCTCATCTCTGCAGTAATGGGTAACTCTGTTGGTTGCAAAGATACATCTTTCTGCAAAACCAAGCCTGTGGTTCTTTTAACACCATTAGTGAATGGAAATATGTTCAGCGTTCATTAGGATGTCAGATGCAGAACACTCAGTATCAAACAAATAAAATATTTATCTGTCATTTTGGAGTATAACAAATTAAGAGTTTATTTTCAGGAGGAGCAAATGGCATTAATACTCCTGACTACAACAAAAATGGTAACAGTAAGTGACATTTACTGAGCACTAGCTTGGTGCCAGTCATTTTGCACACAACACCTCAGTTCCTTATACACAGAGCAGGAGCTGCCCAAGTTGCCTGGCTTGTAGCTGGGGTCCTCAGGCCACGGGCCAGGCCCAGGCCCAGGCTGACCTACAGCTGCCCCCTACTCTGCCTCCCACGCAAACTGGTTGTTTTCAAACACAGCCAGCTGTAATCAAACCAGAACACCTTGAATAAATCATTAGTCATGGGCATTCAGTTAAATTTTTGTTGACGATTTTTCCCTGCTCCATGCATTTTTTAGTACTTAGCCCTGAGACAAATGTGTCTCCTTTGTTGTTGAGGAATTAAATGTGATTATGAATGTATGATTCTGATTCTGCTCAGGGACGTTCACTTGTACGTGTCCTCTTTCTAGGGGTTGAGCAAACAGGCCAAACCCTCATGCCTCCCTCACGAGACTCACAGCCAGGGTCAAGAAACTCAGCCAAGGCTTAGCACAGAGCACACAGAAGCCTTCAGGGGAACAGGCTGGGTGTCAGGGCACACACATCTGTGCCTGGGTCATGACAGGCCGTCCCTCTTGGGGCAGCACATGAAAGAGCCCCTGGGGTTACGGGGTAGACTCACCCCAGATGGCCTCCTGGAGCTCCCGAAATGTATACCATCCTGGGTGGACTCAGAGGATACGGTCCTTTCTACAAAGAGCAAACGCAACAGCTGGGGTTGGAAGATGTAACATGAAGGGATATATTAATCTGTTCTCACACTGCTAATAAAGACATGCCCGAGACTGGGTAATTTATAAAGGAAAGAGGTTTAATTGACTCACAGTTCAGCAAGGCTGGGGAGGCCTCAGGAAAGTCACAATCATGCTGAAAGGCAAAGAGGAAGTACGACATCTTCTTCACAAGGCTGCAGGAAGAAGTGCAAGCAGGGGAAATGCCAGATGTTTATAAAACCATCAGATCTCGTGAGACTCACTCATCACGAGAACAGCCTGGGGAAAACTACCTCCATGATTCAATCACCTCCACCTGGTCCTGCCCTTAACACATGGGGATTACGGTGATTACAATTCAAGGTGAGATTTGGGTAGGGACACAGAGCCAAACCATAGAAGGGGATGAATGAAAAAAAAACAAAAAACAAAGAAATAAAGATCTATTAATAATTCATTGTTTACAGTGTGATAAGCCTAACCTTGCATCTTCACATCTAATTATCTCAGTTTGCTTTGAGGACAGCCCTACTAGAAAGCTATTAGTGGGTCCATTTTACAGGTAAAGAAACTGAGGCTTAAAGAAGCTAAGTAACTTTTGCAACGTCTTGCATCCAACTTTCAAGTGTCAGGTCTTCTGACTCCAGATGCTATGCACACAGGGCACCCTGTGAACAACAGCATGACCCCAGACATGAGAGGGCTTATCATGGGGCCCAGTCTCTGCAAGGAGTCACATAAAGAAACAGGCTCACACAGTCACACCTCTGAACACTCAAACACAATTTAGATCATTTCAATTTTTTGTTGGAGTCTCTCAAAGAACATCAAAGAGAATGCAATTCATAACCCACAGTAAGGCTTTTATTTCTAAATCCCTATTCCACTCACTCTTGGTCTCTCCCATACCCTGTAGCTGCCCTTGGAATTCTTTCTATTCATCTCCCTCTCCCAACATTTTCCTCTCAAGCTTCCAATCCCACATGATTCTCCCAAACCGAGTACCTTGCATCATTAGTTGTCTCCCCTGTCTGATCCTCTCTCTGTCTCTTTTTGTTTTCCAGTGACCAAATATCCATAATCACTTTCAACTCAATTACTCAGATCCACCTGTCTCCCTCCACTTCTTCTGTCTTTCTACCCATTGTCCTCAACCCAAACCCAAGCTGGGGCCTGAAACTGGCAGAGGATAGCCCAGCCCATCTCAAGCCTAGGGGGAGGGGACATAGTCAGTTCTTCAAAATGGATTTCTTGTGAAGTGGCTGATAAAATTTGAATATTTGTCCCCAACCAAATCTCATATTGAACTATAATCCCACGTGCTGGAGGTGGGACCTGCTGGGAGCGTTTGGGTCATGGGCATGGATCCCGCATGGCTTGGTGCTGTCTTTGTGATAGTGAGTGAGTTCTCATGACATCTGGTTGTTTAAAATATGTGGCACCTCCCCACCAATCTCCCTCTGTCTTGCTCCTGCTTTTGCCATGTGATGTGCCTGCTCCCTTTCACTTTCTGCCATGATTGTAAGCTTCCTGAGGTCTCACTAGAAGCCAAGCAAATGCCAGCACCATGCTTCCTATACAGCCTGCAGAACCATGAGCCTATCAAACCTATTTTCTTTATAAATTATCCAGTCTCAGATCTTTCTTCATAGCAATGCTGGAATGGCCTAATACAGAAAATTGGTACTGAGGAGTGAGGTATTGTTATAAAGATAACTGAAAATGTGGAGGCAGCTTTGAAACTGGGTAATAAGCATATGTTGGAAGAACTTGGAGAACTCAGAAAAAGACAGGAAGATGAAAGAAAGTCTGGAACTTCTTAGAGATTGGTTAAATGGTTATCACCAAAATGCTGATAGTGATACGGACAGTGAAGTACAGGCTGAGGAGGTCCCAGCTGGAAATGAGGAATTTATTGCGAATTTGAGCAAAGGTCACACATGTTATGCCTTAGCAAAGAACTTGCCTGCATTCGGTTCACTTCCTAGGAATCTGTTAACTTTTGAGCTTGAGAGTGAGACCTAAGGTATCTGGTGGAAGAAATTTCTAAGCAGCAAAGCATTCAAGAATTAACCTGGCTGCTTCTAAAATAGCCTAAGCTCAAGTGTGGGAGCAAAGAAATAACTTAAAGTTGGAATTTATATTTAAATAGGAAGCAGAGCATAAAAGTTTGGAAAATTTGCATCCTGGCCATGAGGCAGAGAAAGAAAAAGCTTTTTTCAGGAAAGAAATGGAAGTGGTTGTAGAGCAACCACTTGACAGAGAAATTTACTCATAACTAAAAGGAAGCAAAGTATTAGTATCCAACATAATGGGGAAAAGGCCTCAAATATATTTCAGAAAACTCCCAGGCAGCACCTCCCATCACAGGCCCAGAGGCCTAAGAAAAAATAACGGTTTCACAGGCCAGACCAGTGCCCCACTACCCTGCACAGCCTCAGGACAGTGCTTCCTGCATTCCAGCTGCTCTGGCTCCAATCATGGTGTCAGTCATGGCTCAAAGGGCTCCAGTTACAGCTTGGGCTGCTACTCAGGAGAGTGCAAGTTGTAAGCTTTGGTGGCTTCCATGTGGTGTTAAGCCTGTGGGCACACAGAGTGCAAGAGTGAAGGCTTGACAGCCTCTGCCTAGATTTCAGAGGGTGAATGAGAAAACCTGGGTGCCCAGGCAGAAGCCTCCCTCAGGGGCAGAGCCCTCACGGTAACCTCTACTAGGGCAGTGTGGTGGGAAAATGAGGAGTTGGAGCCCCCACACAGTCCCCACTGGGGTACTGCCTAGTGTAACTATGGGAAGGGGGCCACCATCCTCCAGACCCCAGAATGGTAGATCCACCAGTCGCTTGCACCATGCACCTGGAAAAATCACAGGCACTCAATCTGTGAGAGCAGCTGTTGGGGCTCATCCATGGAAAGGCCAGAGGAGTGGAGCTGCCCAAGGCTATGGGAACCTATCCTCTGCACCAATGTGCTCTGAATGCAGACTATGGAGTCAAAAAAGAGATTATTTTGGAGTTCTAAGATTTAATAACTGCCCTGCTGGGTTTCAGACTTGTGCGGTGCCTGTAGCCCCTTCCTTTTGGTTGATTTCTTCCTTTCATAATGGCAATGTTTATGCAATGTCTGCACCCTCATCGTATCCGGGAAATAAATTACTTGGTTTTGATTTTACCAGCTCATAAGCGGAAGGGGCTTGCCTAGTCTCAGATAAGATTTTAGGCTTTGGACTTTTCATTTCCTGCTGGAACAAGTTAATACTTTTTGAGACCATTGGGAAGGCATGACTGTATTTTGCCATGTGAGAAGGTCATGAGATTTGGGAGGGGCCAGGGGAGAAATGATGTTGTTTGGATATTTATCCCTGCTGAACTCTCATGTTGAATTGGAATACCCAGTGCTGGAGGTGGGGCCTGGTGGGAGGTGTTTTTGGATCATGGAGACAAATCCTTCTGGCTTAGTGCTATATTCATGATAGTGACTGAGTTCTTGTGAGACCTCATCATTTAAAAGCGTGTGGCACCTCCCTGCCAACTCTCTCTCTGTCTCTTGCTCCTGCATTCATGATGTGATGTGCTTACTCCCCCTTCACCTTCTGAGATGATCGTCAGCTTCCTGAGGCCTCCCTAGAAGCCGAGCAAATGCCAGCACCACGCTGCCTGTAAAGCCTGCAGAACCATGAGCTGATTAAACTGTTTATCTTTATAAATTACCAGTCTCCAGTATTTCTTTACAACAATGTAAGAACAGCCTAATAACAGGGGGTGGGTGACAGAAAGCAGGTGACGGACATGGAGAATGTTTTCCTTCCTGACCCATCCTGAGGACAACCCTGTCGACAGGAGGTTGAAGGGCAAGCGGTGACCAGCTGCAAAGCTCCATCCATCCAGAGGCAATCCCTGGAGGCTTCCTGGAGGAGGAGATCTTTGAATTCTTTGTAAAGTGTAGGCAGCATTTAGGTAAGAATAATAAAAAATAAAAAGGACACAGAAAGGTGGGGAATCATGGAGTTAGCTGTCATACCTCCACTCCCTCTGTAATTAACCTGAGTCAGTCGAGTGAAATATTCAAACCTTAACGACCTTTTTAAATCTTTGATCTGGGTCTGAAGAGAACTTGAGGATAAGACAATATTCACATTTCCATCACAGGTTGTTGTTCTTATCAGAAGTACCTATTACCCAACATGAAACAACAAGCTAAAATTGGATGGGAAAAATGAGTTTCTACTTCATAAATACATAATACAAGCAGTTACAGTTTTTAATTGACTTATCTCAGCAAATTGTTTCTACGTTTATGTTTAAAAAAGCTATATTCTGCTTCTAATTTAATTAGTGCAAGTTTTTATTAGAATTATTGACAGAATTCATAACTAGAATTTGAAACACCTTTTTATCCTTCAAGGGACATAGAGTGCAGGACCACATTTGTCACCAGAATGAGCCTTTTGTGACACTTAACAGGCATTATGGTAATTGGAAGGTGATGGCTTATTGGATGGAAAGCATGGGTAGGCACTACTGGCCGATTCTGTTATCTCTGCCGAAATACCCTCTTCCAGAAACCTGAGAGCACAGTGCTGCTGCAAAGACCCCCAAAGCTGGCCCCACTGGGGACAGGTCAGTGGCCGCCTATTCCTCCAGAACAGGAGGAGCCGGGATGGCCACTGTACCTAGAGGGATGCCAGGCCCCCGGTTGCTGGACCATGCTGAGTTTAGTCACTGGACAAAAGATCTAAATGTGAAATCCCAGGCCAGAAGCAGGACCCGACTGGGGGCCACAGAAGCAGAGAGTGATGTCAGAGGGAGAACTTCTGGAATGGACTTCATTGAGAAGTTCCTAGGACCAGTGCTGCAAATATCCTGGGGCCAGAAATCCGGTGGTTGGCCTAAGGGGCCAGGGACAGGGAGACAGGCAAGCCACAACCACAGTCCCACAACCCAGAAACAGTGACTCATTCACTCTTTCCTTTATTCTTCTCTCTCCTCCTTCCTCCCTCCTTCCACCTCCACTTCTTCATTCTCTCTCAGCTTTCTTCCTCCTTCTCTCCCTCTGTCCATACCTCCTCCTCCTCCTTAACCTCCCCCTCCTTTCCTCTCCCTCCCTCCAATCCTCCTCCTGTTAACAGTGGAGGGTCTTGACTACAAGTTGTCCAAGTTATTGGCGTTTTGAACAAAGTATTGGACAAATGCACAAGCAAAGCAATAAAAGTATGAAGCAACAAAACCACAGATTTATTGAAATCAAAGTACACTCCACAGAGTGGGAGCAGTCTCAACCAAGCGGCTCAAGATCACAGGTTACAACATTTTCTGGGATTTAAATACCCTCTAGAGGTGTCTCATCGGTTACTTGGTTTACACCCTGTGTAAATGAAGGAGTGGCCTGTGACCAGTCTGATTGGTTTCAGAAGGTGACCAGTCGGAAGCTGAAGTGAACTTAGAAAGTTATACCCTATGCAAATGTCTGACTGGTGGTGGGAGGGGACCAATCAGAGGCTGAAGTTACAAAGTTACACCCCTATGCAGATGAAAACTAGGCCTGTGTCCAGTTTGATTGGTTGTGGGAGGGAAGCCATCAGAGGTACTTTCCATTTGTCGTCTGCCATGCAGAAAGCGGGTGGGGATTGCAAAGGGAGTAGCTTCTATTCTTTTGTTATGTGGAACGTTGGGTTTTTCCTTTTGATTTAGTTCTAGGAAGTCAATGTGAATTGGCCTTAGGTTCCCTGTCCCCAGTCCCTATTTTCCTGCCTCATTTCTCCCCACTGAGAAAGGGGGAGATGGCCAGGGGTGGTGTCTTTACCTGGAACTGACTGGAAGCCTTGCTGCATGATTATCTGAAGCTTGGTGGTCTCCAGGCAAGAGGAAACAAATTTGGTTAAGAGATTTAACAAACATGGTCCAAAAACCAAGGGAAGTATCATCATTAATGAAGGGCCAGCTAGAGAAAGGAGCCATGAACCTCAACTTAGCATTTTTGATCGGGAGTCCCATGACATGGACAGCTGTTGTGATATATCAGAGGCCCAGTTAGCTAATTTTTCTGGGTGGCATTCCTTACAAATCCTGATTGGTTGACATAAAAGTAGCATTCTTCCTCTAGGAAAAAGACATAAGCCACCTTTTTTAGCATTAGGAGATCCAGTCCCCTCCTATTTTGTAAAGTGACTGCTGCCGAGAAGTCTACCTGATTTTGTAAGGTGATGATACTTTGGGCAATGCGTCCAAGCTTTCCATAAAATCCTTGGACAAGCATTGATAATAGGATAGGGAAGTTGCAAGCCCTCTAACTTCTGCTCCTATTCCAGCTGTTACGCCTAGTTCTACCAAAAGGGGTATGAGTTGACTAGTTAATATGTGCCTGCAAGTTGCAGTCAAAGGTAAAATGAGGAATTGGTTATTGGGAGCTATATTAATTGCCAGGGTTAAATAAACAAGTGTACAGGTTCCAGTCCAACTGGCTGCTAAACATAAGTAGGAACTAGTTCCACACAGGAAAAAAACCTCCTTGTTGTTCAAGACAAAAATTGTTTTCTGTGATGAACATATGGGTTAGCTTGCCATTTTTGTTTTTCCGAGTGGTTAAGGTCCCTGCTAAGATGGCCCCAGTTAAAGGCTGGAAAGGACCTTGGGAAGTATCCTGAGTCACCCCAGCAGTTCTGTTTTCCCAACGGAGTTAGTTACACTTAGTGTCCTCCAACAATCACCCAAAGCTATTTTCATACTGGGAAATCAAAGGGCAACCAGATATCTGAGGATCAGTACAGTCTTCCCAAGGGAAAATGCGAACACAGCTAGTGGGCCTACTTGACAGTACTTAGACTGTATATCCTTTAAAGTGCCCTTAACTCAGGATGATTTCCATGAAAACCATACAGGTTTTCTAAATAATGCAGGTTGGGTAACTGCATAGCTTACATGATTATGTGAGGGATTAATTTCCAGGGTGCAGTTGTCTTGATGATTTTTCAAGGTTTCCAGGGTCTGACAAAAATTGTAGCTTCTTTTAATACAAAGTGGCACCTGGAATTTTAGTTCTGTGTATGTTGATCTTGGCTCCAAAACAGGTTTCTAATGGGATATATCCCCAGAAAGTTTGTTCTGATGAGACTGGAGGAGGTTTACTGCTCATACTGTCATTCTAATCCTTGCCATTTACATAATTTTGAAGTCATATAAGTCATTCAGGCTCATTAATTTGAAGGGAGTTCCTCCCTTATAGTTAGGAATGACAGGGTATTTTCTCAAGGGCCCACGATTGGGCTGGGATTGAGATGGCAAAGTATTTGGATGATGATGGAGATAAACAAAGCCAACAGTCCTCTGCCAGAGTGGGGCTGGTGGTATTTAACAGTCTTTCCAGTAAATTTAAAGTTCTTAATAAATACCCAGAATCCATTAATTGATGGAGAGGTAAAGAGAAACTCTGTTGTAAAATAAAGCTGACTCCCATATGCATGGTCCCAGTATACACAGGCTATGGGTGACTATTATGGAACACAAAAAATACTTATTTGTTATTTTGTTCTATAGAATGGGAACTTCGGGGGGGGGGGGTGGTGGATAACTATCCTGCCAGGAATGATTGTTATAAAAATGGATTACAACATTTTGCTTTGCTTAATTATTAGAAAGGAAATGATTCCATCTGTTCGGAGGAAAGAAATTAATTGTAAAAATATAACAATGGCTACTATTATCCAGCCTGCAGCAACTATGCAACAAAGACACCAAGGAAAGTTGGGAAGTATTTACTTATCTTTTGACTGTCTTTTAAACAGATACTTCAGGTCTTCCACAGGCTCACAGGTGTACTGGCTGATGGCAGCTTCAGATTCCAGGTCCGGGGCTTCAGGTATCTCAGGCTTGACCCTGGAAAGATGTATCCAACCACCTAATCCTAGTATTTTGACCACAGAAGGCATGACCAATCCCACTGAAAATGGTCCCTTCCATTTGGGTTGCAATTTTTGAGCAGGTGATCCCTCCTTCCATGTTTTAACAAGTACATTATCTCCTGGCCTGATTTTGGGTTGCTGGTTAGTTCCTGGTGTGGGGAGTCTTTGAGTTCCAAACTTTTGTATAGCCTGCTGAAATTGTCCTAGGTTAACTAAGTATTTTATTAGGCTGGCCATTTCTGGATCAGTAATGAATCATTAGTTTAAAACGGCCTTCTGTATAACATTTCATGTAGGCTCACACTAATTTTTGTTCTAGGGGAATTATGAATCCTTAAGAGGGCTATGGGCAGATAAGCTGACTCAAGTTTGTGGTGTTTCCTGACATAGCTTAGCTAAAACCTGTTTTAGAATTTAATTAGCTCTTTCCACTTTTCTGGAGGGTTGACGTCTCCATGCTGAATGTAAATAGTATTTCATTCTGAGAACCTTAGCGACCCCTTGAGCTTTTTGGGAGTCAAAAGATGGCCTGTTATCACTTTGGAGGCTTTAGAGTAACCCAAACTGGGGGATTATTTCCTTTAAGAGAACCTTTATAACTTCATTAGCCTTCTCTGTTCTGGTAAGGTAAGTTTCAATCCAGCCAATAAAGGTGTCTACTAGTACTAGCAAAAACTCAGATCCTTTGCAAGCTAGCATATGCGTGAAGTATAATTACCAGTTTTCCTCTTTAACTTTAGCCAATGTGTTCACACACAGAATCTCTTTAACAATTAATTTTTAATAAACCTTCCACAAGTCGTTCAAGCCTCTAGATTTTTCCTATCTCACTTAAAACAATCGTTTAATAACTAAACTTAGGCAAAAATCTACATTCACATGACTTTTATCAAATGTATATTCTACTTTTCTTACACAAGTCCGCTTCATTACTTACACAGACCATCTATGACATGCTTGGACTTTCTGGCTTGTCCTAAACATCCCTCGTTTTAAACAACCAGTCATTTTACTTTAGGACAAGCATTTACCATACAAGATCCTTTCTTATGCAAAGTTATTGTCTCTACAACCTTTTCTACCAAAAACACATCTTCATATACATAATGTTCTTCACATCTCTCTCCCCTATTTACTGGTTCCTTCCTACCTTGTTTCATAAATAACCCCTTTTTAAAGTCCATATTTTGAATTAACTTTTAGATAACTTCTAAATTACACAAAATTGTATTTTCTCTCACTAATAGCACATCTTTTGGCACATTTTATATACAGAATTATGTATTAACTAGAATTCTTATCCTTAGTAACCTTAAATTTTAGTGAAACCCTAAAAAGCAAAAAATACTGAAATATCAGATATGAGCATTTTATAAATGAGAACAATTCCACACTTTTAGAAATATATTTCCCCATATCTAGACCAGCACTGTTTCTCTAATGTTCAGCTCAGGAATCGGGCATCACAGATTCTCAAAAAGCATTTACTCAGAAAGTAAGGGCATGTCTATACCCACCTGCCCACCCGCTCACTGAAAAAAATTTAAAACACCTTTTTTGACATCATATTTATCTCTATTCTGGAATACCAGCTTCCACAAACTTCTTATCCTGCCTGGGGTTTTCTCTCCCCTGTAAATATTTTATGAGGTCAGGAAAGGCACAGGGAGGTTCTGAAGTGGGGAGAGGCAGTTCCACATGTGCCTGACATTGTCCCATGAAGCATTTTGGGGGCTCACAAGGCCTACAGATTCTTAGACAGTGAATCTGTGATTTGTGGTCTATTTCACAGGGTCATCAACTAAATCAAACAGAAATGAAATGTAAATTGCTGGGCAATGATGCCTTCTGGGGGAAGTGCCTCTTACACAGTGCCTGGCACAGGGTTGGTCTCAATGTGTGTTTCCAAACCTCCCTCATTTCCTCTGAACATCAGGATAAACAGAAAGCATGCCTTCAGGTTCCTCCCAACTAAAGGTGAAATGTAGCCCTGTGGCGCTGAGGGTTCTGATGGCTGGTCTTCCCTGTTCCTACCATGTTACCTCGACTCTTTGGGGGCCTGTGATTTAGCAGCATGTGCTCAGCTCAGCACAGATTAATTTTCAAGGCATATACAGTCTTTTGTGATGTGAGAGCCAGATGGGGTTTTTACTGACATATGCCACTGTTGAGCATAATTAGACTGAGGCAAAAAACCACAGAGTCACCCAAGAAACAAGTCAGCAGGGCTGGAAGGATGGGGAAGGGGCCTCGTAGAAGTTCCCAGCAGGAGGGTGCGGCCCTCCAATCTTAGGGGGCTTCAGGGGCCTCTGTCGTTCACCTCATTCCTGTTCAACCACAAGAATTATGCCTTCCCAGGTCATGAGGGGACAGTCTGAGACAAAGTGAAAGATCCATGCAGCCATGCAGCTGCTCCTCCTTGGGGGGCTCTGGAATCTGCTCTGTGCGGAAGTAAAGTCTCAGACTCACAGCTGCCTGGCAGACATCCTACCTGGCTGACTGTCCCTCAGAGCATCCCAGGTCCTCCAGTCACTTCTAGGTGCTTCCAAAGATGGGCAACTCCTGACTCCTTCTTCTGCAGGTTTAATAGTTAGAAAACCCCTCCTGATGTGTATGTCCTTGGAGAAGTGGTCCTAGGACATGAAAAACATCCACATTTGCTAGTGTATCCACTCATCCATGCAGCTAGCCCCTACTCCCCTGCCTGCCCTGCCGTCAGGGCTCTCCCATTCCTGCCCAAGCTCCAGCCTCAAAGGTCTCCTCACAGTGCATTGAAAATGCCACTATCAAGGCTGGGTGCAGTGGCTCACACCTGTAATCTCAGCAATTTAGGAAGCCAAAGTAGGCGGATCACCTGAGGTCAGGAGTTCAAGACCAGCCTGGCCAACATGGTGAAGCCCCATTTCTACTAAAAATACAAAAGTTATCCAGGCATGGTGGTGGGCACTTGTAATCCCAGCTCTTCAGGGGGCTGAGATTGGAGAACTGCTTGAACCTGGGATGCAGAGGTTGCAGTGAGCCAAGATCACGCCATTGCACTGCAGCCTGGGCAACAAAGAGTGAAACTCTGTCTCAAAAAAAAAAAAAAAAAAAAAAGCCACTATCTCCTTCTTCATTATAATAAGTATTAATTTTAAATAGCAAAAATCATATGGGCTATCAGTGCAAACATCCAATAATCATCACCCACAATTAACAAACGTTAACAGCTTGTCATTTGACTTTCTTATCCTGACCCCAGAAGCAGCCACTATTGTGAAATTGGTGAGTATAATTCTGATCCCATATTAAAACTTTGTATGTAAATATAAATGAATAAATTGATTTATATATAAATTATATGTTTACCTATGCACTTTACACATATGTAAATATATGTTGAGTGTTAGAATATGAATTATATGTACATATGTTAATATATACAATACAAAACAATACATGGAATTCTTTTACCCTTTTTTAAAATTGGTGTAAATGGTATCACAATTTTGTGAAACTTATTTCTTTCTTGTAGCCTGTGTTCCTGAGACTCGTTCAGGTTGAAATATTGCAGAAGACTTAGTCAAACTCAGGGTTAGGGGCTCAGCTCTCCAGATGGCCAAGCCAGCCAAGATTTCTGACACACCTTCAGGGGTCTGCAGGGTCACTCTCACTTCTGGTCATCTGGCTACAAAATTGGAGGTTTCCACAACCCCTCAGGATGGATAATTCACAAGAGTGACTCTCAGAACTCAGGGAAGTGCTATATTTCTAATTACAGTTTTATTACAGTAAAATGACACAAATTAGAACCAGACAAAAAGTGTGACAGCTAGGGCAGGTCTAGGAGGGGTCCCACCGGGAAACTTCTGGTCCCATTAATCAATCCCCACAAAGGCCTGGCTGGTGCTACCTCCTCCCAGGTCGGATGCATGAGG
This sequence comes from Piliocolobus tephrosceles, assembly GCF_002776525.5. NCBI lineage: Eukaryota > Metazoa > Chordata > Mammalia > Primates > Cercopithecidae > Piliocolobus > Piliocolobus tephrosceles. The sequence continues at coordinate 33,040,892 of NC_045453.1, read as the reverse complement.
ACACTCCAGCATGTTGCCAGCCAGGGACACTTGCCAGAGCCATCGGTGTCAAGATTTAATGGGGGCTCTGTCTGTGTAGCTGGCCTTGGTCTCCTGTCCTTCCTGCAAAGTCAGGCTGGTATCTTTGTTCTCCAATTCCTTCAGAGGTTGGGACTGATGTGGCATGTACCAAAGCCCTCATCATGAATCACATGTTTAGACTGCAAACACTGGACACCCACCCCTAGAGGGAAGAACATTCCAGGAACCTAGAGATCACTCCCAGTAGAAGGACATAGGCCAGATCTCCCTTTGGGTAAAGTTACTTCTTCACTCTCCACATATAAATCCAGTTCCTCCATTTTCCCTGCTGTGTGGCATTCTGTTGTCCATGCTTTTTCTTAATGCTGCGTCTTCATGCATGGATGGCTTCCCTGGATGCCTCTTCAGGTCTCAGCATGATGGCTACTTCCTTGTGAGGCCCCTCCTCACCCCAGGGCCAGTGTTTCTCAAAGGATGGCCCTTGGTCACCCTCTATCACAGCTATAGTGGAGTGCATGATCAAAATTCAGACTCTTGATTCCATCCCAGCTGCTGGAATATGACAATCAGAAATGTGTATTTTTAATAAACTACACAGGCAATTCTGCTGTACATTAGACATGGAGAACAAGTGCACTAACACACACTCAAAGATTTGTTGATTAAATCTGAATTTTGTGCATTATCTGGCAATACACAAGCAGCAGGTGTTTATCAGTGATCAGTTCTTTCAACCTCCACTAATAATTTCCAATCACTGATCCTGATTTCACATTTAAAAAGCAAAACAAACACACCCACACTTGTGCTCAAATATAAAGTGATTCCCTGTTTCCTCTATTTGAAATTCTCTCGAAAAGACCTTGATCACCCTCCATGGAGAAAGCTCCTGGGACAAGATGAAGAAGTCTGTCAACCCAGCAATCCCATTACTGAGTATGTACCCAAAGGAATATAAATTGTTCTATTACAAAGACACATGCACACACTTATATTCCTTGCAGCACTATTCACAATAGCAAAGACACAGAATCAACCTCAATACCCATCAATGATAGATTGGATAAAGAAAATGTGGCACGTATACACCACAGAATACTACACAGCCAGAAAAAAGAATGAGATCATGTCCTTTGCAGGAACACAGAAGGAGTTAGATGCCATTATCCTCAGCAAACAAATGCAGAAACAGAAAACCAAATATTGCATGTCCTCACTTATAAGTGGGAGCTAAATAATGAGAACACATGGACACACAGAAGGGAACAACACACACTGGGGCCTATTGGAGGGTAGAGGGTGGGAGGAGGGAGAGGATCAGGAAAAATAACTAACGGATATTAGGCTTAATACCTGAGTGATGAAATAATCTATACAACAAAACCCCACGACACAATTTTACCTCTATAACAAACTTGTACATGTACCCGTAAACTTAAAATAAAGGTTAAAAAATAATATTAATAACACCCATTAATAATATTGAAGTTGTTTGGACATATAGCATATTTGAGTGATATAGAAAATATGGACTTGGAAACATCGTTTTGTCCATCTCACTCCTGATCAGACAGTTTTACTCAGGCTCTTCTCTTGCATCTTTGACGTTGTTGCCATCACTGGGGTTACTTTGTGAATGATCAATGTGGTTTTCCAGAGTACACCAGCTTGTCTTACATCTCAGGTGTTTGCGATTAGGTACTTTTTGACTCCACGTATGAATGGAAACCGATTCCTAATCCAAGTCCTCATTCACAGAACAGGAGGAGAGTTTGTTTTTCATTTGTTTTTCTTTTTTTTTTTTTTTTTTTTTTTGAGACGGAGTCTTGCTCTGTCGCCCAGGCTAGAGTGCAGTGGCCAGATCTCAGCTCACCGCAACCTCTGCCTCCTGGGTTCACGCCATTCTCCTGCCTCAGCCTCCCGAGTGGCTGGGACCACAGGCGCCCACCACCTCGCCCGGCTAATTTTTTGTATTTTTTTAGTAGAGACGGGGTTTCACCGTGTTAGCCAGGAGGGTCTCGATCTCCTGACCTCGTGATCCGCCCGTCTCGGCCTCCCAAAGTGCTGGGATTACAGGCTTGAGCCACCGCGCCCGGCCTTCATTTGTTTTTCTTGTAGGAGCACATCAGTTATCTCCAGAGGACTGCTGGCCATGCCACTTTTTAAAGTGGTTCTTCAGAGCCGTGTGCAATAACCCTCAATGTTTAGAAATGTAAAGTCCTGCCCCCAGGGAATAATCACCAAATCTGTGCTAATTTTTATTACTTTAAGAAAACATTTGAATCCTAATTTTGACATGTGCCCTCTATAAGCACCTAAACCTGGAACTGAAAGAGATTGTCTCAGCCAAATGTGTCTTCCAGAGTCAAAACACTGTTCTTTAAAACAAAAAGAGAGCCACATGAAAGGAGAAACATTTAAAAACGCAAACCTAAAGGTACTCTCCTTTTCTGAGGGATGATTTTTAGAAAAATGCTTCTTCTATTCAGGTATATATGATAAATATAAATTCATAATTGACATCCTCTAATCAAGCAGCACAGTGGGGGAAATGCCATAAAAATTTCAATTTGAATTTAAATTTTTAGCTCTACTCTTGAGAAAACAGACAAAAGAGGATAGCTCCAATAAATTAATTAGGTCCCACAAAGCCATGACAGTAAGTTACACCATTTTTATAATCTTCAAATACTATATTGGCTGGGTGCAGTGGCTCACACCTGTAATCCCAACACTTTGGGAGGCTGAAGCGGGAGGATCACTTGAGCTCAGGAACTTGAGACCAACCTGGCCAACATGGTGACACCCCATCTCTACTAAAAATGCAAAAAAAAAAAAAAAAAAAATTAGCCGGGCATGGTGGCAGACGCCTGTAATCCCAGTTACTTGGGAGCTGAGGTGGGAGAACTGCTTGAACCTGGGAGGCTGAGGTTGCAGTGGGCCGAGATCACGCCACTGCACTCCAGCCTGGATGACAGAACGAGACTCCATCTCCAATTAATAAACTAACAAATATTATATAGACGTAGCAAGAGAAATATTGTATTTTTTCCCCTACTATAATCCCTGCAAAGGACTTACCTAGGTAAGTCAGGGTCATGGTCATGGTACGGAGCAAGACAAGAAACCTCCGTCTGTCTTGGGGGGATTCCGGGTGTATGCATTGTGGAGACACGAGGGATCGTGGAAAGATGAACACCCTGCTGCCTCTTGCACCACGCATGGCCACACCAATGACCAGGAGCTGCATTAGGGCATTGACGCCCCATTTTTTACAGAACCCACAACACATCTCTCATTGAGAACGATAATGGTAAAAGGTAAAAGAAAAATCTGGGGAAGAGTTGAATTCTTCAGTGTATAGAGTGCCTGCCTAATGATTATGTCTACGAAGTGATCTACAGTAACGCAGTCAAATCAGAAGCATATTGACACACTACAGTTCAGGGGATACCCCTATAGAGAGTGCTCCCTCTACTTAAAAATACAAGGCATCATTGGGCTGTAGGTCCCAATCAGCAAGGAAAGGGCACCATTTTGAAATGGTCCTTCCATCAGCCCCAGCAAGTCTAAGTTCTGCGCCTCGTATGCTTAGAAATAACCTGGGTCTGTCTGTTTCCTTTGTTGCTCAAAGATCACTCTTACCTGCTTATCATTTTGCCATCCACTGGGGAGCCCCACCACAGCAAGCTTCTTGAAGGCTGCTCTAGTTAGATGTGAATTGACCTCTTCTGTGCCCATCACAGGGTAGGGAGGAGGGAGCTGGCTGGAACAGACCCCAGCATTCTTCTTTGAGAAGCACTGCTTTTTAATTACTTCATATAATTTTTTGATATAACCCAGTTCTGTCTAGGAAGTTATCAGGTAGATGGGACTCAATCTGCTGTACAAACTGAAGACCCTGCTGCAGACCTTCATTAATGAATGGGATAGAACGTACTCAGACATTCCAGATCTTAAATCTCTGCCTCCACACACATTAAAGTCTCTCATCAAATGATTATCCATTAAGGAAATGAACACAGAAAAAAATGCATATAGAACCTGTCTCCGCTGGGTGCGGTGGCTCAAGCCTGTAATCCCAGCACTTTGGGAGGCCGAGACGGGCGGATCACGAGGTCAGGAGATCGAGACCATCCTGGCTAACACGGTGAAACCCCGTCTCTACTAAAAAATACAAAAAACAAGCCAGGTGAGGTGGCGGGTGCCTGTAGTCCCAGCTACTCGGGAGGCTGAGGCAGGAGAATGGCGTGAACCCGGGAGGCGGAGCTTGCAGTGAGCTGAGATCCGGCCACTGCACTCCAGCCTGGGCTTCCAGCCTGGGCTCCAGCGCAGGAGACAGAGCGAGACTCCGTCTCAAAAAAAAAAAAAAAAAAAAAAAAAAAAAAAAAGAACCTGTCTCCAAAGTATCTAAAAGTACCGTTTCTGAACAGAGAAATTGAAGAGTATTTGGGAAACATACGTGTTTAAAGGACCAAAATCTAAAGCAAACATTTAATCAATTAATACCTCTCATTAAAAAGTAATATGTGCTTAAATACCTAGCAAGGAAATGTGCAAGACTATTAATCCTTTCCGCTTACGGTTCTTATCATTTGGTATCACCGCAATCTCGCTTCCCGCGCGTTCCCCAGGGGAAGATCTAGCAAGAGTGAGAAGAAAGGTGAACTCCACAGCCAGGCATTCTAGATGAACTCTCTCTGGCTGAAACTTTGTTTTTAACTGTTACCTCCCACTCCCCAGTCAACCAACTACAGTTGCCTTTATTTGCATTTTAATAGTTACCCTAATTCCAAACTTAAAATTATAGACTTTTCCCAGCTGCTTTTTAAATGCTACATTATAATTTTGAGGAAGCACCATACATAATTACATTTAATAGACACAGAATTGATTGAAACACTTAGCTGGAACAAAAAGCCCAGACCTAATTTTGTAAACATGTTATTGTACAGTAACCCCCAATGAGTCTGTTCTTAAATCTCCTAATTAATTTTTAATTAAAAAGCTCAAAGATGCTATTACACTTGTTGTTGTAAATGGCAGCCTCATGCAAGTAGAAACGACAGAGCAGTGCAGACAAATATCTCCCATTAAAACCTGTGTTAATGAGAACTGCCGTGTTCAGGATTTCTGAGACAGGAAAGGGGCAGAAACCACCATTTAAGGGAATCATTAGATGGAAGCTTTCCGCCCCTAACTTGTAGAGGTATGTGTACATCAAGAGTGATGAGTTTGTATATGACAAGCTGTCCCAAACCTTATTTAAACATATCCTTCTTCTACCCTTTTCAATATCCAGCTAAATATAGCTGGTGCATTCAGTGGCAAATTATATTTAATACTGTTACCAGCCAAAGACGCTTCTGCTTCTTCTGATGATGACTTTCGCTTTCCTGTTCAAATGCCATCTCGATATTAAATTACAGCGCCCCTCCTCACAGCCCCTACACAGGCAGACACTCTCAGCCTCTCCATTTTAATATATCCATCTATCAGCCCAATCTTGCAAGAGTTTTGTTGTAATGCAGTAATTGAAACTCTGTTTCTCTGGGGGTGTAGGTGATGTCACAAACGGAGAATTATTAATAGCACCAAACACTGCAAGTGTCTTTTTCCAATGCAATATCTTAATAACAGGAGGAAAAGTGTTTCGGCAAAGACCAGATCATTCTCCTTGCTGGTAACTCAAACATGATCAGCACATCATCAGACCAGGTGTCCTTCCTCTGCCTGGCTGCTCGGGGAATGAGCCCCGTGGAGGACTGTAATTTAGAAGTTATGGTGCCGTGTTTACTAGCTACACTTTGTAATTAAAAGGAAAAATGTCCGTTGCTGTCCTTGTCATCATTGTTCCTAAAAAGGCAAGATTTATATGATGCATGGGCATCATTCTGTGAGTGTGGACATGTTTCTCCTTTTCCAGTTTTCCAAAGATGGATCCCAGTGCTATCCAAAACTTCTAGGCCGGGGTTCCTTACAAAAATGAATTGTTGACCATTTCATCTTTATGCCGTCTTCCCCTAGACACCAGGGCTTTTCAACCTCAGTACTACTGACACCTGGCTGTGGGAGGCTATCTTCTGCACTACAGGGTGTTTAGCAGCATCCCCGACTCCCACGCACCGGATGACAGCAGCACCACCCCTCCCAGTTGTGACAGCCAAACAGGTCTCCAGACACTGCCAGGTATCCCACGGGAAGAGGATAAAATTACTCGCAGTTGGAAACCACTACGATAGATTGAACAAAGAAGGATACCCTTAGGGGAAGCATCCATTTGAACAAGAGGGTGAATATCGACGTGGCAGGCAGCATTGCTGACAGGAAGACTCGCCATAGGGGTCTCAGATTGAGCCAGGCAACTAAGAAGATGGGCTGGGGTGTGTGTGTGTGTGTGTGCGCGCGTGTGTGTGTGCGCACGCATGTCTATTTGAGAGAAGCCTGTGTGTGTGTGTGCGTGCACTCATGCACAAGTACTCAGGCATGTGTTTGTGTAAGAGGAGAGGGCTGCTGAGCCAATAGGGAAGTTTACAGCTCAACAAGAAGCATTAATTCGTGCTCAGACTTTCAGAAACACCTTCGTGTGATCTTTCGAAAGAAAGCGGCTGAAAGCCAGGAAGGAGCAGCGAGTCCACCTTAGGACTTGCCGACCATGCCATTTACTAACACGCCCCACGGAGGAGCACGGGCACGTGCCTGAAGCCCAGCCGGCAGTGGGGGCAGGCCAGGAACCAAGCACAGGATGTGGGGAGACCCCCCAGAGCCATCTTGCCCAAGCTGCCCAGGCAGAGAAGGCCAAGAGGGTGTGAGGGAGGTCCTCTGAAGGGGGTGGGGTTTGCGTTCTCAGACGTGTCCCTGTCTAGCAAATGGACACACTCTGAGAAGGACATCCTCCGTGATAGTTAACCAAATCACATTGACAACATGCTCTTTTGTTTAAAGAACTCAATGGCAATTCTTTTGAGAAGAGGAAGAAGCATTCTTCTGTTATGTGAACCCTTTCTTAATTTCTATTTTTTCTAGTTTGGATGTTGGGGGGCTTCTCTAGCAAGGACCATTGTCTACAGGATGTAGTACCCCTCAAATGACTGAAAAAAACAGGAATAAATGATGTCCCAGGAGAGAAATTCTAGGCATTAGACAGAGCTAGAAGGCCTGAGTTTGAATTCTGGCTCAGACCTCAGCCACATCACTCAGCCTTTCTCAAGGTAACAAAATCTGTTCTCTTTATCTCAAAGGGTGTGTGAGGATCATATATGCAAAAGGGCTGAGTATACTGTAGATTGTTATTGCAGATGTTATTTTTATTTTTTATTTTTAGCAAGAAAACATTTCTTAGTGGCTGGCAGCAGTTAGATGCCAGTATAGATAACGTACCAAGATGCAGTAGCGGTCTCACAGGTTCCGGCTGCCTCTTCCAAAAAGCGGGGACTTATCCTCATGGCTTCAAGGTCACCTGCAGTCCTTAGCTTTCCCGATAGACTTCTCTCTCCAAAAGTCCTTATTTTTAGCTGTTTTCACAGGGGCACCCAGAGGCAAATATTATACAGAAACTGCCACATTTAGAGTGTGAAAACCCACACCTGCTGGATGGGAAGTTAACCTTTGTACAAAGAAGAGGTTTGGCTGAGTCAATTTATGGCAAGAACAATTTGGAAAAGGTAATGCTGGAACTACTCAAGTCCTTTCTCAAGCATGCTCCAGCATTTCAGAAGCACCTGGCAATTAATATGTTAATTACAACCCGTTCTTACCAGTTCAGGAAAGGGCCCCTGAGGTCTTCTTCCAGGGAAGACTTTCAGCTTTATGAAAGCCACTATATTGGAAGAAATAAAAAATATTTTCCTCCCCTCCATCCTATCCTTCAAACTTGTTCCCATTTCTAAACAATGTCCAACCTCTGTCAAAATTCCTGAGTAGTGACTATATTGCATTTCTTCTGCAAAAAGTAAAAGAAATAGCAATACGGAAATTATTATCCTGATTTATACCCCCTTCCAAAGTTCACCTCTCATTTGTCTGGGAGAATTTTCCTAAATCACTTATATTTTACCTTATTCCTCAGCTGGAGTAGATTTTATATTGGAATTTCAGCACCCACCTCCACTCCCAATTCTCCCTTGTTTCGGTGTTCTCTCTCTCTCTTCGGAATGCCTTGCAGGTATTTGAGCCCAAATTATCTAGGTCACTGCAATCCTGTGTTCCTGGGATTTGAGCTGTAGCTTTGAAATTGTAATAAACGTGTCAGCAATTCTTAAGGTACTAACCTTTGTGAAGTTCATACCAAGCAGGACTGAGAATCAGGTAAGTTTTAACCATGATCAGGCTAAATCTCTGATGTCTAAACTTACATGCACCACTGCACCCCAGCCAGCATCTTGCTTCTTGAGAAAAGTGTTTTGTTTTTGGGGTTTTTTTTATACTTTAAGTTCTAGGGTACATGGGCACACGTGCAGGTTTGTTACATATGTATACATGTGCCATGTTGGTGTGCTGCACCCATTAACTCGTCATTTACATTCGGTATATCTCCTAATGCTATCCCTCCCCGCTCCCCCTCCCCACAATAGGACCCGGTGTGTGATGATCCCCTTCCTGTGTCCAAGTGATCTCATCGTTCAGTTCCCACCTATGAGTGAGAACATGTGGTATTTGGTTTTCTGTTCTTGTGATAGTTTGCTGAGAATGATGGTTTCCAGCTGCATCCATGTCCCTACAAAGGACATGAACTCATCCTTTTTTATGGCTGCATAGTATTCCATGGTGTATATGTGCCACATTTTCTTAATCATCCAGTCTGTCACTGATGGACATTTGGGTTGATTCCAAGTCTTTGCTATTGTGAATAGTGCCGCATGTGTCTTTATAGCAGCATGACTTATAATCCTTTGGGTATATCCCCAGTAGTGGGATGGCTGGGTCAAATGGTATTTCTAGTTCTAGATCCTTGAGGAATCGCCACACTGTTTTCCACAACGGTTGAACTAGTTTACAGTCCCACCAACAGTGTAAAGTGTTCCTATTTCTCCACATCCTCTCCAGCATCTGTTGTTTCCTGATTTTTTAATGATTGCCATTCTAACTGGTGTGAGATGGTATCTCATTGTGGTTTTGATTTGCATTTCTCTGATGGTGAGTGATGATGAGCATTTTTTCATGTGTCTGTTGGCTGTATGAATGTCTTTTTTTTAGAAGTGTCTGTTCATATCCTTTGCCCTTTGAGGCCTGGCTAGTAATGACATGCAGAATCGGTTTCTCTCTGTTGGAAGGGAGAACAGATGGGGTTGGTTGATGGGGTTGTTTTTTTCTTGTAAATTTGACTGAGTTCTTTATGGGTTCTGGATATTAGCCCTTTGTCAGATGAGTAGATTGCAAAAATTTTCTCCCATTCTGTAGGTTGCCTGTTCACTCTGATGGTAGTTTCTTTTGCTGTGCAGAAGCTCTTTAGTTCAATTAGATCCAATTTGTCAATGTTGGCTTTTGTTGCTGTTGCTTTTGGTATTTTAGACATGAAGTCCTTACCCATGCCTATGTCCTGAATGGTATTACCTAGGTTTTCTTCTAGGGTTTTTATGGTTTTAGGTCTAACATTTAAGTCTCTAATCCATCTTGAATTAATTTTCAAAAAGTGTTTTTTAAAAAGTTAATGGTGCTCCAGGCTTCTCCCTTCCAACAGAGAGAAACCGATTCTGCATGTCATTACTAGCCAGCCCTCGAGGGGCACTGTGGAACCCGTCTCTAAAAGAAATCAGTGCTGTGTCCCTATCATGGTTGTCATTAAATCCAGCATTCTAGATTCTGTCACTGCAATGATTCTGATAAACCACCAAGTTTATTAGATCACATACAGATAACAAAGCTGTGCAGTTGCAAAATATCTGCAAGATTTGTTCACCCTTCCCTCTCTGGACCCTCCATGAGAGAGAGGTTGGGCCCATTTGGATTAAGAATTGCCGAGTAATACCTCTCTCTGGGGCAAGGGGTCACTCATGAGGAAGATCCTACTTTATGCAAGTGATTGTTCCTGGAGATATGGAGGGTAGTGCAAAATGTGGGGACTTCGAGTAGCAATTTTCTTTTTCTTTTTTTTTTTTTGATACAGAGTTTTGCTCTTTTGCCCAGGCTGGAATGCAGTGGTGCAATCCCGGGCTCATTGCAGCCTCCATCTCCTGGGTTCAAGCAGTTCTCCTGCCTTAGCCTCTCAAGTAGCTGGGACTACAGGCATGCACCACCACACTCAGCTAACTTTTTTTTGTATTTTTACTAGAGACAGGGTTTCACCATGTTGACAAGGCTGGTCTCAAACTCCTGACCTCGTGATCTACCTGCTTCAGCCTCCCAAAGTGCTGGGATTACAGGCATGAGCCACGGCGCCCAGCCCAAGTAGCAATTTTCCATGGACTTGAATTTCTATTGGAGGTACAATGTATACTCATTTTAAGTGCCTATCAACAATTATATGTTTCTAATGTTAGTTCCTTTATACTCCTTTGTCAAGATTTCAATTCAATATGACAGTCCAATGACATATTAAAAAATAAACACTGGCTGGGTGCGGTAGCTCATGCCTGTAATCCCAACACTTTGGGAGGCTGAGGCAGGTGGATCACTTGAGGTCAGGAGTTCAAGCAGCCTGGCCAACATGGTGAAACCCCATCTCTACTAAAAATATAAAAAATTAACCAGGCATGGTGGTGCATGCCTGTAATCCCAGCTACTCAGGAGGCACAGGAGAATCGCTTGTACCCGGGAGGTGGAGGTAGCAGTGAGCCAAGATTGAGCCACTGCACTCCAGCCTGGACGACAGCGTGAGAATCCATCACAAAAAAAAAAATAATAAAAATAAAAGCTGGACTTTCTGTGTACCAGGTGTTGTGCTAAGCATCTTATGAGTGTTAAATTATTTGATCTTCACAATAGCTTATTTATAGATGAGACTGAGACACAGGGCAGCCTAGTTACTTGCCAAGTCACCTCGTTAGTGAGGAGCAGAGGTGGGAATCTAGCCAGTCTGCTTGCAGCCCCTGTTCTCCTAAGCCCTGTACTAGGCTTCTGAGAAAACCCAAACGCTGTCCACTGATCTTCCTAAAACACTCCCCCAAAGTGCTTCATCTGCTTCACTGGCGAGTGCACAGCCTGGGTGTATGCCTGCCCCTTCCCTCCACACTCTGAGATCACTGGAAGCAACAAGGAGCCTGGAACCACATCTGGAGTCCAGGACCCCAGAGGGATGGCTACCACCTGCACCAAGAGGTAAATCTCCAAGATGCTCCTCGCTGCCAGAATCTCCTCTCTGAAGGTCCCAGAAATAACCTAGAGAAGGTGTCCTCAGCCTGCCGGCCTCTGACTTTTCTCATCAACAGTCATAAGACTTCAGGGAAATCAGAAGTAGTGACTTCTCGGGAAAAGGTTGAAGACCCTCCAGCAAGGATACTGTGAAGGTGCAAACACTCCGAGCTAATGAACCGAGGAGAGACAAAGCAGATTGCCCTCTCCAGCTCAGTCTGCAGTGACCTCCAGGAATTTTCATGACTCTGGGGATAATTGATTTGTGAGTGCTTTGATTGGAAGCAGGCCATTTTTGCCTGATGGAGGCAATCCTGTACGGGGGAAAAAGAAAATGTTTTCTCATGGTTTCTGCAGAGCAGCCCCAAATAAATAAGACACAGCAGAGTAATGAAGTAATGACAGCTTTTGTCTTTGTCTTGAAGAACGTCATTATGCAGGAATAATTCATGGCTTGGTACTGTCAGTCCTATTTATGTGATGCTCAGCTGTCAAGCCCTATGAAACTAGACTCCATGTGAGCCCTTATGTGCCACACTCAATTTACTTAGGCTCCTGAAATTCAGAGAGTTTACCAATTGTCACTTATTTAACAAGGGCCTTAACGAGCTTAACTTTTATGTAGCCCATCAGAAAGACAGTTCCTGCCTCCAAGACCAAGGCTTCTAGGGACTCAATACACTCTGACCCTAAAATGTTGACTCAAGTTACATCAAGATTTGATCATACGCATATGAGGATCAAAGTCTCTTTTCAGGAAAGGTAAAATGTTTCTTCACCCACAATCCATGGATATGATACCATGCTCTACATCGCTGAGAAGAAATGAATTACATGAGGAATTGGGAACGAAAGCGCATTTTCATTAGCCTCTATTGGCTACTGGGGAATTACCAGGTGAGAAGGGAGTCTGCATCCCACAAAGTGGCTAAGAGCTGAGGCTTCACAGAGGCACCTTTGGTTTCTCCCAGATGTTTAAGGAGTGGGTAGCCTTTAGGAGTGACTGTGAAGGGCCATTCAACCCACCTCCAACCAGTTGCTCCAATGCCTGTGTGCAGTGAACAGAAAATGACATTTCTTCTCCCAGAGCCTTGGGCCCACTCTCATCCTTGCACACCTGCCATGCCCTGCACTACACAATGCTTTCCAGGCTGCAACTGCAGAAACGCTCAATTCAGACTAGCATGGGGTAGAGGAAATATACTGGCTTATATATCTGCAAAGTTCAGGGATTCCAGGGAGGTCCCAGTCTATGTGTTCTAAGAACATCCCTGGCTCCAGCCCTCCCTCCTAGCAGGCTTGATGGTCACCAGGGGACAATTTAGGGGGAATCCTGATTGACCTGGCCATGTACACATCTCTGAGCTGATTGGTTCAACCTGGTCATGTGCCTATCCCTGAGCTGATTGGTGAGGTCTAGTCATGTGGGCATCCCTGCACTGGTTGGTTCATCCTGGTCACCTGTGCCTCCCTGAGTTGTTTGATTTGGTCTTGTCATATGTATGTCTCTAAGCTGATTGGCTTTAGGTTGGTCATGTGTACACCCCTGAGCTGCTTGGTTTGAACTGGTCATGTGTGTGCCCCTGAGCTGACTGATTCAACCTAGTCACATGTACATACCTGAGCTGATTGGTTCAGTCGAGGCAGGTCACTGCCTATCTCTAGGGGAAGGTCAGGATATTGAACCAAGTGAAATGTACTCCTCATAGCAAGGAGGGGCCCTTTTAGCAGAGAAGAAATGAATTTTGGGCAGGCAGAAACACAGTCACACTCCATGTAATTTGCAGCTAAGAGCCTTGTGAAATACTTGTTTTACTTGCATGTCATAGGTGGAAAACATGGACTCAGAGAAGTGACGAAAGTTGCCCAAAGTCACAGAGCTGGTCAGTGGTGGGTCCAGGATTCAAACAGGGTCTGTGTGAGCCCAAATTCTAAGATTTTTCTGCAGCCTGCTCCAACATTTCACCCTTTAGCTCTTGATTTTACCCTGCTAATGCCACTAATACTCACACTTAAAAATAGAGTAGGCCGGGCGCGGTGGCTCACGCCTGTAATCCCAGCACTCTGGGAGGCCGAGGCGGGCGGATCACGAGGTCAGGAGATCAAGACCATCCTGGCTAACGCAGTGAAACCCCGTCTCTACTAAAAATACAAAAAATTAGCCAGGCATGGTGGTGGGAGCCTGTAGTCCCAGCTACTGGGGAGGCTGAGGCAGGAGAATGGTGTGAACCCCAAAGGCGGAGCTTGCAGTGAGCCGAGATCACGCCACTGCACTCTAGCCTGGGCCACAGAGCGAGGCTCTGTCTCAAAAAAAAAAAAAAAAAAAGAATAGAGTAGAAAGGCTGTGGCATTTCAGAAGCATCAATATTAGAGGCCCATTCACAATCCCACTTGGACAAGTTTTCTTCTAAACAAACCCTGTGGCAGCCAATAGGAATGGGATGCCTTCTGGAGAATGTGACAGCAGGCTCCAGGGACTGGGCACCTGCTGGGTCACTGGGCTCTGGTCAGACAGGATGCAGGTGGGATTACTAGTTTGCACCAAAGGCCAGTTAAGAAGCAAGGTGCAAGGTGCCGGGGCTGAGGTTGTGCAGAGGCAGGGAATGAAGACTGAGGTTCTTACCGGTGCTGAGACCCCACAGGCTACTCACAACCCACCTTGTGGATTGAAATGACAGGGGTTCTTTCTCACAGCACATGGAGGAGCTGTGGCTTGGACGTCCACATGGAGTGGGGGCCTGGGGTAATCGTTCACCTTTCATGCCCACAGCCTATGTCCTGTGCCAGTTTCCATAGACTGATACGTTTGACCACTGTTTTCCAGCCATGTCTGGTGGCAGCATTGCTACTCCCTGTGACCTGTGGTCCAGACTCCCGAACGCAGCAAATGTTCACCCAGAGCCATGGAGTGATGGGCACACCTGTCTAGTTAAGAATGACTCCCATCCCTCAGAATACTAGTGTAACCTTCGACAGAGACCCTGGCACTGCAGAATCCGAGAAGAATCCATCAACCTTGTGGGTGTCACCATGCCACATCCATGAGAGCCTGCCCTGGTCCCAGCCTCAATCATGGGGGTCCTTCACGAACAGAGATGAGGTCAAGAGCCCAGCCTTTCCCCTGCTCCATCTCACTTTCCACCATCTCTTCCCTCTCCATGAGGCAGGAGGAGAGCCTTTGCCATATTCAAGTGAATTCAATGTGTAGTTATTGAGCGCCTGCAGCATGCCAGGTCCTCAGCAGAGCCCTTTGGATACTCTGATGAATGAATCAAATAGAAATCGTCCTGTCCCCATGCAGAGCTCACAGGAATCACAAGGGGACGAATCAGTGAGCTCGTCTCAGATGGTGACAACAGTATAGAGAAACCAGAACCAGGTAACACGATGCGGAGTGACTGGGAAAAGGTGCCTTTTTGTCAGATGCTCAGGTAAGGCCCATGGAAGGAGCTGACGGGTGACCCAAGACAGAGGACCTGACAGAATTAACCAGAGGAAGAGCTGGGGACTCTGATGGGCTGGGGCTGGGCTCCACCACGCAGAGCCCCGCTTCCCTGTCACCGGGAAGGTAGCAGAGGCATGGCAGGCCCCTTAGCTGCAGCAGATGAAAGGACAGCTGCACAATGGGGAAGTCTTTGGGAACAGGCAGCCTTTTAAGCAGATTCTGAGTGTCAGATAACAGAGGCTGTTTTCTCTGCCCTGGAGCTCATTTCCAAGTATGTGGCAATATCAGACCTCCTGAGGGTCACCAGTATCACTTGATAAGTTGTTCCTTAAACCGCCCCTCCCCCGCCCCTGCCGGGGTGTATTTCCACAAGGAGAGAAGCAGCTGTTTCCATCAGGGAAGGACTCGGGGAGTGAAGGAGGGGCCCTGCGTGCACCACACCCCACCCCACCCGGGAACACAGATCTGAGAAGAGGCAAGGCTCGCTGTGATGGTCAGGTGGGGCTGTGTAGACCCAGGAGAGAGATGAGTGAAGGCCTCCCCGCTGATGCCAGGTCCCCCAATACTGCCTGAGACCAACAGAAGTTCTGAAGCATTGGCAACTTCCTTGGAGGAAGTTGAGCAGCTGACAGTTGGCTCAGAAGCATCAAACAATGGGCAGTGAGGGCCAAACTATGGGGTGCTTTCCCCGGCGAACAGGAAGTGGTGCCCATTGCAAGTGGGTACAGCGGGGAGCCACTGAGGGTTCTTGAGCAGAGGAGGCAACAAGCAGCAGAGAGAGGTTATACTGAAGCATGTACAGCGTGGATGTTTAAAAGCCAAATAAGAACAACAATGATGCCAGCTGGGCCTGCACGTTTACAGGATCCAGGAATAATCTCTCTGCTCTGTACTCACAAGCAGGATTTCATCAACTCCCACAAACCATGAGGAGGAGCCTGAGGTATGTGTTTTTCAGATGAGGCAAGAAGTCACATAGAAGTTAAATAACCTGCTACTGGCAAGTGACAGGCTGGGTCTTCAACCCAGCAACACCTGAAGGGGCAGCCCCGTTATCAATGAGGGCCTCTAGGCCACCACACTGCTGACTTCTGGGACCGGAAGATTCTTGGGGAGGGGATGCTCTGCTGTGCACACACAGTGTCCACGCACCCATGGGGCAGCCCAGGGCTCTACCCACTGTATGCACTAGCAATCCCTCCCACATCGTGACAACCAAAATGTTTCCAGACTTTGACAAATGTTCCACAGGGGCCTGGACAGGGGGCACAATCACCCTGGTGGGAAAACCCTTCACACCAAAGCACCCTGTACTTCAGCCCCAGGGAGGGTGCCTGGACCAAGAAAGCAGAGCAGCACCGCGCAGCGCCACCACATGGTACGCAGAAGAATTTGCACCAAAGACCAGTTGAACATGACAAAAAAAGGCAGGAGAATAAGAGCAGAAAAAGGATTTGATAGCAAGAGAGACTAGCCTCAGCAGGTATTTAACAGATACATGTGCTTATAAATATCTGTGACCCTGTTGTCATAGACTAAGCTCTCAGGAAGAGAAGTGTTAAGTGTCTAAGTGTATTTTTTATAGCACAAGGCCAGCTGCGAGCAGGAGCTCAGTAAAAAACCTTGATGACACTGGAGACCTAACATGGATGGAGGGCGCTGTCAGAAGCCTGCCACGCTCTGAGGCCATCTTCACCCTAACCCGCTGCTGGTCCCCGCCATTCTCCACCTGCAAGCCCCAGCAGATCCCCCAAACCCAGAGAGCTCTTTTCCAAAGCACCCGGTGTCTTCTGGGTTGGCTCACAAGCTCATAGAGAAAGGGGAAATGACACAGACAGGCATCTCATCCTGGAGCCCGTCCCCCACCCCAAGTTTCGTCAGGGTTTGGTTCCTTCAGGAACAAGGTCCAAGCCCATCCTCCTGGGCCGAAGTCATTCTCCTTGAAAGTTTTCTGCCTGTGTAAAGGCTAAAGCAACTGTTTGTTTTCCAGGTGATTTTCCTACAAATACGGTCACCATTTCCATCATTTCCTCTGCCTCTGTCTTCTGCAGCAGCTCTGGGTACATTTTACCTTTCTTACCAGTACCCACGGCTATTTATTCCTTCTAAGTGTTAGAAACACAGTTCCCTCCACCTGTATTTATGCACAAACTGTTGCTTGGCCTGGGAAATACTGAATCTGCAAATTCACCACACAAAGCCTATGGATGTAATGGTTAAAATGTTCTTGTCTCAAGTGGAAACGTTTAGCTTAAATAAAAGAAGAAAAGTGTCAGAATTTTCACGTGAATGTCTCTTCAGTGGAAAAGACACCTGGACACTAAGAATTGGTGTCCCCACCACAGGGTGGTGGGTTATGAGGGAGCTTTAAGGAGCATCAGTGTCTGAGAAAAATAGTTGGAAACCAGTGTGACTTTGACCCTTCTTTGTATATGGCAATAGTTCTGGAATGCTGGGGCTGTCTGCTGGGCCCCACTAAATCAGGGCAAACATGACCAAATGAATATGTTGCAATCATATCCCTATTATTTTTCTGTATCTCCAATTTATTCAGGGAGCAGGAGAGATATTTAACAATTACTTAGCAGCCTTCTTTACAGAACGAGAGGATGAATACAGATAACGCTGGAAAAGATTATTGAGAGCAGAATATTGAATTATCTGTGGATGGGAGCGAGCACATGAATAATTCATTCTCCCCACCTTCTGTAGGGCCCCTCCCGGGCCTGCCAGGCCAGGCTGCTGGGCTGAGCTGAGCTGTGGCAGGGTATGTGTGGGGGAGGCATGCTAACATCTTGGCTCTCCCCATTTTGCAAACAGTGCAAAGCTAGGCGTGGGACTCGCTATGCTAAAGCAACTGCATTTCAACCTTTTTGCTTTTCTGCAGAGCATATTTAATTTCTGCATTGCTGTGGACAGTAATCAGTAATGAAGTCATTAAATGCAAGAGGGGTGGAGAGAGAACTGTCTGCCAACCTCCCCCATTAAATTCAGGTACTTTGGCACATCTCTAATTAAGATCGGGAGGCTTGGGTTCCAATTGACAAAGCTCTTCATTCCCCTGATACTTAGTCAAGAGCGCTCGAGGGCAGAGCTAATACAGCGAGCAGGGTAATGGCTTGGATAATTCCAATAAAGATTTCGAGTTATACTAGATTCTAGAGGTTAACTGGTACTACCCAGAGAAGGAGGCCATTTCTGGAGGTGTTGCCAGGTCTCTTCCAGACCTACAGAAAGATGTGATACTCATGAGACCACGACTAAGCAATTTGCCTAGAGTCTATGGGGGCCACCTTTAGAACCCTCAGGCTCAGGACCTCCTCTTAGTAAACTAATGGTGTCTCCCTCTAAGCACCCAAGATCTGCAGTGTAAAATACTCCCAACTGGCTTCACCCTCGGGAGCAATAAGGAGACGTATCATGTCTATGGAAAAGACCAGTGGCCAGGTAATTCCTAGGGAAGTTATATTGTTTTATTTTTCACTCATTTAGATATTTAAAGAAAACATTCTGACATTTGCTGCTTATTCCAGCTTTCCCCCAAGGAACCAAGCTTGAGTGCATTAATTTTAGATGTGTATTTCAGAAACCCACATCTGATGTATGTGTGGGGAGTGGAGGGGGGGTAGGAGAGGACTCACAATGTTTTGGCTACTGTATCTTCAAGGATTCCTTTCTATTTAGATGACTGGAGACAGAGAGCAACCCAGAGAGAAGGAGGTAGAGAGGAGGAGGATGGGATTCACCTTTAGTGATGTTTGTGAAGTGCAGGAAAGCTCCCCATCCACCAGGGGTCGCTCTCCAAGACAGGCTCATTTTCCATCCAGAGGTGTCTTGCCTCCATGGCCAGCGAGCAGGCTTACCTGCCCACCTGGAACAGATAAGACACCTGCCCAGGTGAGGACTTAATGGATTGTGAAGACCAAAAGAGCTGCAGCCACCAAATACTCAGGTTTGTTCTGTCTCCTTGCTCTGTCCATTTCCAAAAGGCCAATCGCTAAGTCACCAAAAAGCCTCCAGAAATTTTGTCAGTTGTCTTTCCATATGGTTTTCAGTGATGGCCAAGTTGGAAGTCAGTTGCCTGCATTAGATGCCAATCTACAGTGTTAATTTGGGAGCTGGCAGCTCTACCTCTGCCCCACTGGATAATCCAATAATGGAACCCAACAAAACTTCTATTTGAGCTGCAAATTATAGTTAGGTTAAGTGGCCTTAAAAAATCTCTATTAAGCCATATCCCTGGATTCCATGAAGCTCTAATATTCACATATATATATATATTTTTTGACAGAGTCTCACTGTGTAGCCCAGGCTGGAGTGCAGTGGCATGATCTCGGCTCACTGCAACCTCCACCTCTTGGGTCTCAGTTAAGTAATTCTCCTGCCTCAGCCTCCTGAGTAGCTGGGATTACAGGTGCACGCCACCATGCCCAGCTACTTTTTGCATTTTTAGTAGAGACAGGGTCTCACCATGTTGGCCAGGCTGGTCTTGAACTCCTGACCTCGTGATCCATCCCCTCGGCCTCCCAAAGTGCTGGGATTGCCATTAGCCATCTTTTTAATGCACACTTCTTAAAAGTCATTTCACAAAAGACTTCTTATACCTCTGCATCTTGAAGAGCATGGCCTGATTTTTAAAAAAAGGTTATAAAAATAACATTATCAGATCTATAAGTCTTATTTATTACTTAAAACAATTCATTAAAATAGTCTGTGATAGTTATAAATAATTGAAGCCATAAAGAAACATTTCGACTAAAAAGTAAGAGCTGTTCTTCCCCACTACACTCCTATTCTAGTCCTGCCCCATGTCCCTAGGGGGAACTCTATTAAGAGTTGTTCTACAAGTTTTTAGAGCAAAGTTGGAAAAGTTATACTTTTGTCACAATGAAAGAAGTAACTGTAATAAGACATTTTAAAATTTAATAAAGTAACCAAGAAAGCAAGTAATAAAGCAAGAGAAAGGAAATCTTGATAAAATTATCCCAGTGAACATGACCACAGCAGGAATTAATCTAAAACCTACAAAGGCAGGCACAGAAATGACAGTACACAGCCCCTCTCTGGCAAGGGCTAATGAATGTGCACCGTAAGTAACAATAAGTAACAATAGATCTAACGGCTTCCTCAAGAAGCATTGGTATGCTAAATAGAGAATTAGATGAGAATCTTGTCACATGGGGAAATAAAGATTATGGAGATAGGAGAAGAAAATAAAATGAACAGGAAACAAATAAAATGGATTGGTGGGTGGCTTTTGACAATCCTAAAAACTTAGTTCTCTGTGTTTTTAGTGACTGCTGGATTTGCAAGGAATTGCTTTTTTTGGGGGGTGGGCATTATTTCCAAGAAGAAGGCTCTGGGGCAATACCAACCATATCCTTTATCTAATGGCAGAGATGCGTGAAGCTCAGCTCTTCTGCCGGAAGCAACAGCTGCAGGCCGGTACTTTACATGCATTTCTTCCTACCTCCTAACACCTGTTAGTCAACAGAAATAAGTCCCTGAGAAATCCAGGAAGGATCTAAACGCTCAAGACTTTTTAGATGCCCTCACCTTGTGATGCCCAATAACCTAATATCAGTCAGGAGAAGGAACTTGGAGCCAGGTAGATTTTGGTTCAGACCCCAGCTATACCACTCAATAGCCGTGTAATATTTAACAATTTACTTAAACTCTATGATACATAAATTACGCACACACTCACACTCACAAAGGTGGGAGGATTTCACCAATAGGATTTCATAAATGTCTATTTAATTCATAGAGAACTAGAGATTAAATAGATATTTGTGAAAAGTGCCAAGAACATAAAAAACAGTCAAGAAGTAGTGGTGAATACAGTCAACAAAAATTGAGATACATGAAAATGAAATTGAAAGAAGAGACCCATAAAAGAAAATCCCAAATGCTTTTGTCTCCTTGCCCCAGGCATGGACGGACCATGAAGGGACACTCTGGCTTTCCAGCAGCAATATTGCTAAGCACGGTGAGTCCTCTGTCAGCGCTGAGCATTGGCTGAGCTCCTGCTGCTGTCAGACCCTGTCCTCAGCACTCTATGTGCCTTTCCTCCAATCGTCTGAAGCTGATGCTTTTCATCAACTCCATTGTACCGAAAGAAAGCCAAGGAGAAGAGAGGTTAATTTTCACAAGTCCACACTGCTCAGAAGTAGCAGGTGAGCTCTTGAACTCAGGTTTTGGGGTGGTAGGGCTCGAATGCTTCACCAAAACCACATCCCAACACCCAAATGTTCTGACTCCACCCAGGAGCCTGCAGGCACTGGAGCCTCCTGCTCCTCTGCAGTGAGGCACCCTTCCTTCAATGTCCTCGGTCGTGCCTGGCACACACAACAGGCCAAATAAACCACCAGGCTGCCCTCTGAGACCCACCCAGCTTCCAGTGCACCTTCCCCAACTCCCATCTCAATCACATGTCATCTCCACAGGAAGACATCCTTGGCTCCATCTGGGGAAGAGCTGTCCGCACACTGACTGCTGGTTTCCTTGCTGATTTTCATCCTCATACAATTACTGTGATGTATTTGTCTGCTTGCTTGGTTTGGTCTATCCCTCCCACGGAATGGTCCCTGAGGAGGGTGGGCACCTGGGGCTCTTGTTCACTGGCACACAGTAAAGATTATGAAGTGGATGGAGGACCATCAGCTGCAGGCTGCCTGGGCACCTTCCTGATGTATCTGTCTGCCTCGTTCCCAAGCTCTGGAAAAGAATAAGGACATGGGGTCTTGTGTCCTCACAGCACATGGGACCAGGTCAGGTATCTGTCCTAACTGCAGGGACCTGTGTCTAGGGCTACACCAATAGCATCAGCCTGCCCCACAGCAACCTTCAGAGACAGCAGGGGCAGTGGGCATCTCGGACCCTGAAGGAAGCAGCTCAGTGAGGGCTGGTGTTCCTGGGTGCGTAGATCTCAAGGCCAAGTCCCTGGCTTTCCTAGGGATGCTGGGGGCTAACCAAAGCCCTGTAAGGAATTCGTTTTATGTTGAAACTAGCCACCAGCTAGGACAGATTCTACCATTTGCAACTGAAAAGCATGAGTAAGATGGAAAAGCAATGGAAACATTTTAGAAAAGTAAAGAAAATTTGTCAGGTATTCAGAAGGGTGAGAGAGAGACAGACAGAGAAGACAAAATTTCCACAGACTCTAGTATCCAAAATCTAGCCACGAAGCCGGCCAGGCGCAGTGGCTCAGACCTGTAATCCTGGCACTTTGAGAGGCCAAGGCAGGAAGATCATTTGAAGTGAGGAGTTTGAGACCAGCTTAGCCAACATGGTGAAACCTCATCCCTACTAAAAATACAAAGATTATCCAGGTGTGGTGGTAGGTACCTGTAATCCCAGTTACTTGGGAGGCTGAGACAGGAGAATCACTTGAACCTGGGAGGTAGAGGTTGCAGTGAACTGAAATTATACCACTGAACTCTAGCCTGGGCAACAGAGCTAGACTCCATCTCAAAAAAAAAAAAAAAACTAGCTATGAAACCTTTCCTATGATCCTGTGTATTTGTTTCATTTCAGTAAAGGATCACATCTTTTCTCATTGCTGCCTTATGTTTTTCGTAGGAGGCCAAAATCCAGGCTTAACCCTGATCTTTGTCCTCTAAGAAAACCAACAGTTTATACTGCATGCGTGGATTTTCTTGGTAACAGGAATTCTTAGCAACAACAACCAAGAGATTTTATTTCTTCCTTTCAGGTCATATTGCAGCACTTCAGCATGAAAGTAGGGTGCCTAATCTACCCTTAGGATTTCAGGGTCACTGAAAGGGTCCCTACTGATTCCCAGGCCACATAATGGATCTGCCACTCTGGCTTAACAGATTGCCTGGACTTCCAGCATTATGATATAATTTGTTAGAATCAAGTATTGTCATATATAAAGAAAATATTTTATCAAATATGAAGACCCCCGCAACACACACACACACACACCCACACACGGGAACAGCTGAGTAAGTAGCTATCTGCTGTGGGTATCTCCAACCACCAGATGGTCTTGACAGAAACAGGCACCTTTGTTAGGGAGAAAGAGAGGCGAGGATTCAGAGACCACCTATCCCGTTCCTAGTTTTGCCCTTTAGACATATGCAAGGGAAATAGTGAGATGGGTAAATAGTCCCTAGGTTAATAAAACCAAAAGGACACCAACTCCATCTCACCACACACAAAGAAGACTTCGTTCCAGAGATGGGACTGTGTCCTGGCAATCTTCCACAATCAGGATGACCTTGGCAAGAATGCCTGGTCCTCCTGCCCCTGGATGGCCCTGAGTGGGAGGAAGTTGATTAAAGAGTAATTTTTAATGGAAATGCATTGTGTGAATTTCTGCCCTTGGGACAGGAGTATTTGATTAGTTACATGAGCAGGTAGAGACCACTAAAACCTGATTAAAATTCTGCTCAGTGCCACCTTCTCTCCTCCCCACTCCCCTAACCCACATTCAGAGGCAGGTTGACTCTAAATAACACCGCAGCATATTTATCTCCCAAATCAAATCAATAGTTGGGGGCGGAGAGGCAAAATGAGCAGGAACATGGCAATTACGGGTCAGGTGAACCCACACTTGAAGTGGCAAAAATAGATTCATTCCAAGTTTCTTTCTTTCTTCCTTTATTTTTATTGCAGAAAATCTTCATTACCTCTTTGTCCAAGATCCTGGTGGTTTTGCAAAGGATTCTGAGTGGGGGAGGGAGCATTCTTGGGTGTCTCATCTGTAACAGGAGGAGGAATATGTATCATTCAGCAGCTGAAAGTCCTAACAGTAGCAGCCTTGATTCCACATTTTGGTTGGCCAGTGGGGCTTCACCTTGTTTCAGTGAATTAGCTCTTCATCCACCTTCCCACTTTTCCAGTTCACGGTGTTCCATGAAGACTTGTGCTGCGATGCTCGTAAAGGAATTTTTGCTCTAGAGCCTTCTGCTACAGGTGACATTGATGGCTTAGTGCACAGTCAGTCTTTTCTCCTGGAAAGTCTGCTGGCTGCAGATGGCACTGCTGGATCCTGCACTACCCCTGGTGCATGTGCCCCTGGGTTTGCCATGAAGATGTTGCGTGAGCAGGTGCACCCAGGCAAAAGCAAGTGCAGGCAATGCAAGCGGTAAGCATCCACGTCTGCTGAATTGAGTTCCTATAAATAGTCATCAACTCAAATACATACACACATCCAACAGATACAGCAGGTGCAGTGAACCTTCAGGTGTCACCTACCACATGACGTGGTCCAGGAATCCCCATGCTGGAAACCGCTGGCTGCCTGTTGGATTCTCATAAGGGCAGGAGGAAGGTGTTTTTCATATTTGGAATCCCACCTCTTTCATGTTTGGGCATGGCTCCCACAGAGTCACTCACCCTCTGCTGAACTCAGTCTCATCCACCCTCACCTTGAGATGCCTTAACCCCTGGCACGCCAATGTGGCAGGGTGCATTTTTGATGAGTATCAAAATGTTACTGCATTTTGATGAGTAACAGGGCAGCAGTGTCAATGTTTTGAGTGACTCTGGGGAGGGTGAACAAACCAAGGGGATCATCAAACAGTTTGGAGCAGGGAAAGATGGGAGGCAACATTTTGGAGGCCCTGACGAGCTTGCATCTCAAAACAAAGAGAGGGTTCTTTATGCACTCGAGTCCCTGTGTATGCTGGACCCCGCTACACCTCAGCATGGATGTTCTGAATTTCTGCATCAGTTAAAGGCACAGAATTCAGAGTCAGACAGACCTGGGCTCCAATCCCACCTCAGCCACTCCCCAGCTGTGCCACGTCAGAAAGCTCAGTCTTCCATGTCTCAGTTTCCCCAACGACACAATGAGAATCATAATTCCTGACAGAGTTCTCCTAGGATGAAATGAAGCAAAGCGCGGGTACCTTTTATCCTGTTCTGGCCCAAGATTTCTCAGCCTCAGCACTGGGGACTTTCTGTGTCAGACACTACTCTGAGGTGGGGCCATGTTGCGCCCCGTAGGGCGCTGAGCACTGTCCCTGGCTTGCACCCACTAGATGCCAGGAGCACAACCCCCAAATGTGCCAATGACAACGCCCCCAGATGTGGCTGACTGCCTGCTGTGGAGAAGAATCCCCCTTGTTGAGAAGCATTGGTCTAGCCCATCAAGAGTATCCCCGAAGTGTGGCTGCTTCCCGCTGTCATCAGTACCGTGACCACTCACGGGGACGGATAAGGAACAGGGCCACTCTGCCTCACACAGCTCAGTCTGGGCGGCCACTGAGGATCACAGACACTGAGTTCAAGTAGGGTCATTCTAATGCTTTGACTCACCTTGATACTGAGTGCCTCATCCCTCCACTTCCGTCCTTGACCCCAGACCCCATCTCTGCTCGCCATCAGAAGCTCCTTATAAAAACACGGCTCTGACCATGTCATTTCCTGTCTCCAAACCCACTTCTCTTGTCACTCAGATGCAGCCCAAAACCCTTCCTACGCCCCACAGGCTGTGCTTCTCCCACTGTTTCCTACGTCCCAGCTCCTCTTCCACTGCTCCCACTCCCTAACCCCTAATTCATCTGAAGGCGCCTGTCCCCTGGGCCTTGCAGTTTTCCCGAAGACCTCGCCCCACCTAATCTCTAGTCACCCCCTCCAGCCCTGAGCAGTTTCATCACCATAGCTGGCATCTCACAGCACACCCCGTGGGGCTCTCTGCTCCCTTATTTCCTGCACATCTCCTGGCTAGACAGGAGCCCCCTCTGCCCCCCGGGTGGGGACTTTGCCATTTTGCTCACAGCTCTCACCTCAGCACCTAGTGACGTGAGAGTTGTGAGCACCTCATCCATCACAGCTGCTCCGAAGTATCAGCTGAATCCATGAGTGACTGAGAGACCAAAGTTCCCTGGCGCTGAGGGATACAACTTGAGGATGCACCTTCAAGGAATCAACCTCCTTCCCTCCCTGTCTCCCTTCCCCACTCTCTAATTGGTGTTTCCTTCAATCACTCAAATCCTTATCTCGAGAGAAATCCCAACTCAGAGACCCCACATCCCCTGGGAAAGGTTCCTGCAGGTTTTCTGTGTTCATATCTTAAGTGACCTGAGCTTTGGAGAGAGGTGGTCTGAAGTAGGCTCAGCCTCCCTGTGCAGAGCAGCAGGCAGCCAGCTCTCCTTCCACTGCCTGACCTTGGCCCCTCAGAAGAAAGGGCAGATGTCAAGTCAGATGTCAAGTCAGACAGAACGTCCTGACAGGTCTGAGGTGCCTCCATAACCGACAGTTCCTCAGAAGCCCTGGACAGGTGGAAGTGGCAGAGGGACAAGTACAGGAATCAAACAGAAACTGACTCCCTGGATGAGACTCAGACAAGGGGATTGCTAAAGCCTCTCTGCCCCCCAAGAACTCCTCCTCCCACCTGCTGCAGACAACTTGAAGCTAACAGGGGTGGGTGATGACTGTAACCCCTTATGAGTTATTAGCAATACTGGTAACTGCGAAATACAAATAACCATTAAAACACTGTAAGACACTTTGAATTGCAATTCAATTGCAATAATCATTGTTATTGTTATAGTGAGTTAGAAAATGATTTTCTGTTAATAAACCAATGAGTAAAGGGCAATTGCATACTGCATGTGTGTGGGCTTGGCCCTGACCAGTGATCTGAGGATAAGCCCTCATCCCCGGATAGTCAAGGCGTGGGAGGTAGGGTGGGCAGCAGAAGAATGATAAATATTTTTGAATGCACACCCTCCTAGAACAGCAGCAACAAATCAATGGGCAGAGCACCTAGGAGCTGAGAAGGAAAAGACAGGCTGGTAAGATCCAGAGACCTCGAATGACATTCACTGATGCGATGCTGGAGTGAATAAATACCAGCCTGGGTCAGATACTCGGCGCCAGAGCTATTAAGGGGGTGAGTGGAGGAGATGAGAACACTTACAGCCTGTGAGTTTCAGGGGCTACTCTGCTGAGTGCATTCTAGGGGTTCTCTTGTCCCATCCTCCAACCACGCAATCAGTCAGATAGTTCCACTGTTGTCCCCACTTTATAGGTGCCAGCACGGAGAATCACAGAGGCTGAATAACCAGCCCACAGCCCCGCCTGGTAGGTGGTGGATACAGGACTCCAACCCCAAGACTCCAAGGTGCTATGTCCGTCCTAAAAGACAGGGGAGTCGAGCAAGAACAAAAGAGTTGGGTCAAGGTTGTTTTGTGTGATAGGAAAATGTCATGCAAGAGAAAAACCACACACCCAGGCATAAGAAATGGGAAGCATGCACATTTGAGCACCGACAAGGTTAACCTTTTAATACAGAAATAATTCCATGTTAATGTGCTTGTTTTTCAACTTGCTGTGACACTATAGCCAAGGAATTTGCATCTGCAATTTTAAATGTCACAAAATAGATGCATTTGGAAGTGGAATTTTGAAATGATGTGTTTCTGGTTCCCTCCCCTTCACATTCCTTTCCTTTCAAGAAAAATAAGGTGTGGCCCCATACAGCACCTTCTAATGAAATTTTAATGTATTTGGGAGTATTTTCAGCACTCTACAATTTTATAGAGATGAAAATATAAAAGCTCTCAAAAGACTTCAAAACTGAATTAGTCTGCAACATATATTCAAGCTGTATTTCTTTTTGACCCAGTTTATTTTTAAAAGTCCAAAAAATATCAAAGGAGCTTCTTTCTCTTTTATTCTCTCGGTTCTTCTTCATAATTTAACAATTATTGAACACCTAGCATGTGCTGGGCGCCTTACAAGAATAATGTTATTCAATTAAAAGAGCAACCCTGGGAGGTTGGTTGCTCTGTTATTTCTATTTGAAAGGCAAGGAAACTGCACCTCAGGGAGGATGATGGACTCTGCAGGTGAGGTAATGAGCCAGGGTTTGCAACAGGGCTTCTCTCTCTTGATTTGATACAAGTGGGGTCTTTGGTTCTTCCGTAGTTTTCCATTGTTGCTATAACCCATTGCCACAAATTCAGTGACTGAAACACCACCAACTTCCTATCTCACCCTGTGGCAGTAAGAGGGCCGGCATAGGTCTCACAGGTCTAAAATCAAGGTGTCTTAGGACTGTGGTTTCTCTCTAGAGGCTCTGGAGAGAACCTACTTCCTTGCCTGCTCACTGCGTTAGTGGAACACAGTTCCTCACTGTTGCAAGACCATGGTCCCCTCTCCTTGCTGTCAGCTGCGGACCCTGCCCAGTGTCTAGAGGGAGCCTACATTTCTTGGCTTATAGCCCCCTTCCTCCATCATCCCAGCCAGGAGTGCTGAGTTGAGTTTCTTCATGCTTTGAATCTCTTCTCCTTCCTCTCCTGTCTCAACCCTCTGAGCGCTCTTCCACCTTCTTCCAGTTTTAATGACTCATGGCTACATTGGGCCAGGATGATCCAGGAAAATCTTTTTGCTGTTTGTCCTTCCAGCCCTCTCCTTTTTTCTGGTGACACAGCCTCCCTCTGCCCACAGCATGACTGAGGTGGGTCCAAACCAAGGCCCAGTTATTCAGAGCCTCCTCTGGCACGCATATCTGTTGTAGTCACCAGAGAAGATCACCCCACAGCATGGAGCTGCCCAGCTGGCTGCCCTGTCACATGCCAAGAGCCCACCTGTGCTGGTACAGAGTAAAAGCAATGCATAAAGGGAGCCCAGCAACAGAGAGGGAGGCAGGGAGAAAGACGGAGAAGAGAACACGTTGGGGAGGGAGTGTGAGTGGGGAGAAGAGAGAGAGAAGGAAAGAGAGAGCTCAACGAGCATCCTTCAGTCCTTTCTGAACACTGGGCCAATATTTTAATCTACTGATTGATTCATTGTAGGGGTAATTTTATTCAGATTTCAGTGATTTACAGCTGAGAAAATCCAGGGCTTAGCAATGTTTTGTTCAATAAGAGAGAGAAATGGTCAGTCTACTCACCACGCACCTTCTTAGAGTGTGAACTCATTACCCTAAAGCAACACTCCTCAGTGGCTGCCATGCCCACAGCTGGGAGCTGAGCTCTAGGGCTCCATCCAGAAAGCAGTAGAGCAGGGAGCAGAGGTTCCAGAACATGGTATGCACATCAGCAGCATCAGCATCACTGGGGAACTTGATAGAAAGGTCAATTCTCAGTCCCCTCCCCAGACCTGCTGAGGAGAAAGGTCAATTCTCAGTCCCCTCCCCAGACCCACCTCTGGGGTGGGTCCCCCATCCGTGTCTTAAGGAGTCCTTCTGGTGATTCAGTGCTAGCCTGGGAGAAGCGTGCCATGGAGGTGAGGAGCACAGTCTTGCAAGCTGAGTCACCTGGCTCTGAACTGCAGCTCAGCCGCATTGCAGCTCTGGGACCCGGAGGAGATGACCTCAGCTCTCTGAGTTGCAGCTTGCTATCAATGAAATGGCCATAGTAATTGTACTACCAGGACTCTGATTGTAAATGACAGAACTGAACTCAATCTGACTTACAGAAAAAATGCTAGCTCATGTAAATGGAATTTCATGAGACACATGGAACTGAAGCGAGGCTGACTTTGTGTTCAAATGTTCTTGACATGTCCCCTCCCTTGCCTCCTGGACTGCTTTCCTGGGGATCACCTCATGTCCAGACAGTCTTTTCTCCGTGAGAGGGAGGGACAAGCACAAAGCCCCCGCTTCCATGAAGTTTATGGTTCTGATCTCACAGCAGAAGACCTTCTCTCCTACCTCACCCCCATGACCTATTCTTATGGGGCATTTGGGGTCTCATGCTCATCCTTACACAAATCCCAAGACCAGGGGATGGCCTGTGCTGATTGAACTTGTCTGGGTGGCAGCTCCTCTGATGGGAAGACGGGCAGTTAGCCTCATCCCAAACCCACTGAATGACTTCCCAAAGAATCAGGGAGTTTATACATGTTAAAGAAAAACATGGCACATCATAAAATTTTAGCATATGGATCAATTACTACAACTCTACTGCTATCATCACTGCTATTTTTGCTATTATTACTAAATATAACCAGAAATTTATGAAATTTCAAGAGAAAGAAATGTGTTTCAGGAGAGGGATGAAAGGAGAAGAGTCTTTTTATAAAGACGTGTCAATCAATAAAAGCCCATGCCTACTCTAAAGAACTGGATAAAAATATAGAGGAGACCATTTTTGCAAGGCTGAGTCCATGGAATCAGGAGACTTTTCCTAACACAGTCAAGACTGTGGTGAAACCTGCACCAAAAGACAGTACAAGGCCCAAATGAGTTCTAGGAATTTAGAAAATCAGTAAATAAGAAATCAATATTGATGTGGTTTATCTCCGTGTCCCCACCCAAATCTTGCCTTGAATTGTAATAATCCCCTTATGTCAAGGGAGCGACCAGGTGGAGATAATTGAATCACAGGGCTGGTTTCCTTCATGCTGCTATTGTGATAGTGAGTGAGTTCTCATCTAATGATTTCATAAGGGGCTTCCCCCTTTGCTCGGCGCTCATTCTCTCTCCTGCCACCCTGTGAAGAGGTGCATTCCACCGTGATTGTAAGTGTCCTGAGGTCTCCCCAGTCATGCAGAACTGTGAGTCAATTAGACCTTTTTCCTTTATGAATTTATCCCATTTTTATAGCAACGTGAGAACAGACTAATATAAATATCAACGAACTTGGGCAATGGAGAAAAAGCTTCCTTCCCTTACTTTCTTCCTCCTGGAAGAAGATGGGCATGCATGTAAATACCACAATGGGGTGTGTGTGTGTGCACGCTCATCTGCGTGTGTTCACAGAAATATTATTTATTTGATAGCACAGAAACAAGGCCTTCGCCCCCAAATGTTAGTATTTAAAATCCTAAGAATCATGATTCTTGGGGTGCATGCTCTGCTAGACCCCATGAACAGGGTTCTGAGAGGAAAACCGTTGAAAACTTCTCAATATACCTTACATTGGGATTACTTCTCTAGAAGAGCAACATGTAAAGAGAGCCCAGTGACAAAGAGGGTGAGAGGGAGACAGAGAGAGAAGAGAACCTATGTGTTTGGACGAACCGAGGCAAGACGGTGCACTTCCGGGTTCTTCATCCCCACCCCTAACTCTTCCCGCGCGCGAAAATGCAGCCGGCGCCCAGGGAGGGTGCAGGCCAACTGGGCATGCGCCAGGTGACGTCAATCCGAAGAGACCAAGATTTACCTGGTGGCACCTGCGGAACGCCCCTGACACGCCCATGCCCCACCTATTGCCCTCCCACTCCTAAAAAAGCCGCTCTCCGCCATTGAGCCACGCGGCCTTCTCACAGCCGGCGGCCTTCTTGCAGCCCCACTCCTGTCGGGATGTCGGGACTGTGGGAAGTCCGTCCGAGAGCCCCACCGCGGGGGGACTCTGCCGGCCTCCTTTGCCGGAGGCCGACAGACTTCTCCCGCACACCTTAGGTTACCAAAATAAACGTGCAGTTTTGCTGTTACACTTGCCTACCCGCTGGTTCTTTTGCGCCCGCTCTGGTGGTCTTAGAAAAACAAGACACTATGGGAGAGAGTGGGAATGGGGAGAAGAGAGAGTGAGAAAGAAGAAGAAGGAAAGGAAAAGAGAGAGAGAGAAGGAAAGAGAGAGTTCAGCCAACGAACATCCTACCATTCTCCCCAAACACTGGACCAATATTTTTATCTATTGCTTGATTCATTGCCGAGGCAATTTCACCATCTCTAGAAAAATGGTCTGAGAAAATTACGTCAAAAGATGTTATTTAGTTGCTCAGTGTCTTCCTTTCCAGAGGGTTCCAAAAGGGGCGTGTTTGGAGACAGGCAGAGCCAATGAGAAGCTGCACCACTTTCTCTAAGGGGTCCTGGGAGCCCAGAAGCCCAGCAGCATCTCTTCCAGAACATTATCAAAGCTGTCACAAAAGCCCACCCAGAGCCTAACAGAGGGGACATGAGACACCACCCTTTGAGGGAGCGCCAGGTGCTCTAAGCCCCTGTGGGACAGACATCTCGCCGTGGCCACTTCTGGAACATGCGGACTGCCAGGCAGCCCCGCCTTCCTCCCTTAGCCTCGCTCCTGCAGCAGCCAGCCATCTCTCCCCTCTACTTGCCTTGCTTCACCCCAGCTCAAGATGTCACCTAATTCCTGGCGCTTTAGAACTCACTCTCCAAGCAGGTGTCCTTGTCACTCTAATTTAATTTAGACCAGCAAACTGGCCCATATGTGAAAGATGTGTTGAATTACTTCTCACAGGTATCTCAGACCCATCTGGCTGGTGGGGTGCTTGGGAGGAGAGCCCTCTGGGATTAACAGAGAATGAGGATACACAATTGCAAGCACTCCAAAATGTCCCCCGCTGCACCTCACCCCACTGCCAAGGCGTTATTTTAAGATAAGCATGTAAGCAGTGGATTGCGCCTATAATCCCAGCACTTTGAGAGGCCTAGGCAGGTGGATCACCTGAGGTCAAGAGTTCAAGACCAGCCTGGCCAACATGGTGAAACCCTGTCTCTACTGCAAATACAAAAATTAGCCGGGCGTGGTGGCAGGCACCTGTAATCTCAGCTACTTTGGAGGCTTAGGCAGGAGAATCGCTTGAATCTGGAGGCAGAGGTTGCAGTGAGCCAAGATCGTGCCATTACACTTCAGCCTGGGCAACAAGAGCGAAACTCTGTCTCAAATAAATAAATAAGTGAAAAAATAACTTACCTGATACCACAGAGTTAAGGGTCAGAGTGGTGGGGCTGGGGTTTGA
Organism: Piliocolobus tephrosceles; assembly: GCF_002776525.5. Lineage (NCBI taxonomy): Eukaryota > Metazoa > Chordata > Mammalia > Primates > Cercopithecidae > Piliocolobus > Piliocolobus tephrosceles. The sequence continues at coordinate 33,008,509 of NC_045453.1, read as the reverse complement.
ACCTAGGCAATTTGACTCCAGACACAACATCCTAATTCCCATCCAGTGGCAACATCATCAGTGAAAAGGCCTTTGTATCCAAACATGTCCACTTTGAACCGCTATTGTTAAAACACAGATTCCTGGGCCCCACCACACAGGTCCAGGGTGGGGGCTGAGAATGCACATTTTGAATTCCTCTGACAAGCTCCCCAGGGTTACTTTGGGTGCTGCTGGCCCACAAACCTCCCTTTGAAGGGCCCTGCACTCTATTGGCACAACAGTGACACAGTCTCCGGCCCTCACGGCATGACTATAAAAACCAGAGAAGAGAATTACAAAAGGAAAACCCTTACTTCTTTCTCTCTGAATACAGCAGCAAATTCTTGCATGATAATGAATGTAAAAACAAAAACTCTTTTGTTAAAACTCTTAAATGTGTATGTTTATGTATACATATATTTTGCAATATATATTCTTATTTTGCGAGCAAAATTAGTTTTTCTTTTAATAAAAACCATATGCAGTTTAAAAAATAATCAAAGAAGAGAATATTGGTGACGATCCTAAACATAATAGAGCTGTTTGAAAAAGTAAAGGGTGGCTATTTAGATTATTGATCTTGGTGTTATCTTATGGGTCTAATTCAACAAAATTCCCAGCCCGGTCTTCTGAATACCTGGGTTACAAGTTGGAGTCTGTGCAATTATGAAATCCCAGGCCACGTCTCCGTCAGAGTTCTATTTTTGCCATTAATATTCTAATAAGAAGGGCTAAATGGCATCAATAGGAAGCCATGTGAATTGTCTGCGGAAAAGACTACAAAACTTTTTTTATTGTTATTATTTCAGTTTCTAGACATTTCATTGTAATGGGAGAAATCAGAGGCCTGGGCTGAGACTTAATCTGTATTTTGCGGTACAATGAGGAATATTTTCCCCTCCTAATCTCTACTTAAAGTATAAGTAAGAGTGCCTCTATCCGTCGCTGTGAACAAAAAGCACAAAAGGATTCAGAAAGTAATAACAAAGATAAATAACTTTGCAATAAAATTTCAGCTCCAGTAATTTTCCATTTATATTTTCTCACTGAATCATGTAGTCCCAAGCATTGCACTGTTAACGTCTGAGCTGCATCATGCAAAGTAATTTCATATCTAATGCTTCCCAGAGAGTCCCAAATCTAACGCCCCATGGCCCCGCACTGCTGTGCAGCCAGTGAGTCACGCGGTTCACCCCAATAATAGGACTTCCCATGTGATTTCATTGTCTTTCCCAGGCAATCAGTCTCAACATCTCAGAGAGAACGAATGGTCAGGAAGCCCCTCCAGCAAAGGGGGGTCCGATGCTATTACTTATGCCACTTATTGTTGGAAGCTGAATGCTGAACGTGGTTTTACTGGGTGAAACCGCTGATGTGGTTTTTGGCCAGCCAGTGTAAGCCTTGGTTAGCAAGGCAATAGTGAAGTGCATGAGGGAACCTCAGAGAAATTTCCCGAGAGGAAAGGGAGGTGAAAGGGTGGGATGAAGAAAGGAGGAGGAGCAGAGCCGTTCTTCAGGCTCCAGATAGGGAGCGCACTCTGCTCTCTTGAAAGAAATCTCCCTCTCCCTCTCGCTCTTTCTCCATCTCTCTCCACCTCTGTCTCTGTCTCTATGTCTTCGTTTCTCTCTCCACATCTGTCTTTCCCTCCTTTTTACCCTCTCTCTCCCGCCTCGCCTCAGTTCTTTCTCCCCTCCTCTCTCGTCATTCTTCCTCCCCCTCTTCTTTGTCTATAGAGAAATGTTCTCCATCCAGCCTTCTACCTTTTCTTCTCCTTTCCCATCCATCCGTCTCCCTGTCTCCTCACTCTCTTCCTATTGTCTCCAGTTCCCTTTTGCCCTTTCACCCCTCCCATTCCTCTCTCCTCTCCCCCCACCTCGCTCTGGACATTTTTGTCTCTGAGCTGACCTAAAACAGATGCAGCAAGGGCTGTGGAGGCCACCCTACATTAGCCTCCCCAGGTGCCTGTGGGTCCTCCTTGGACCCCGTGTTCATAGAACTAAGTCTATCTGTGGGGTGGGGCATGTCTCCTGGAAGCTCCTAGAAGATCTTGCTGTATGTAGGTCACTGAACTGGATGTTTCTCCATCCTCCATCCAGTGCACCTGCTAAACCCTACATATTCTCTCTTTTTTTTGTTGTTGTTGTTTTTTGAGACGGAGTCTCGCTCTTTCGCCCAGGCTGGAGTGCAGTGGCCGGATCTCAGCTCACTGCAAGCTCCGCCTCCCGGGTTTACGCCATTCTCCTGCCTCAGCCTCCCGAGTAGCTGGGACTACAGGCGCCCGGCACCTCGCCTGGCTAGCTTTTTGTATTTTTTAGTAGAGACGGGGTTTCACCATGTTAGCCAGGATGGTCTCGATCTCCTGACCTTGTGATCCACCCGTCTCGGCCTCCCAAAGTGCTGGGATTACAGGCTTGAGCCACCGCGCCCGGCCACATGTTCTCTTCTTTCTGCCCCTTCTCTCTCCCTGGCTCCCAGCCCTTCCAGGGCCTTTAAAATAATTTCGATGCACAACCAGTGAGAATACAGCTCCTGGCCTCAGGCAGGAGGTGAACACCTGCTTATGTCCACCCAGGGCTGCTCCTCTCCTTCACCTGGGTTCCTGGACTTTCTCGCCTTCACCTCTTCAGGCTGGGCCAGCTTGCTTTCTCATGTGAGCTCACAGTATCCTTTTTAAAAAGTCCATATCTTTGTAATTATCCATTGGCTGCTATTTGTTTAGTTAAGATCTGCACACACACACATACGCACCCGTTTGTCTGTAAGTGCCTTGAGGTAGGGTCTTGTCGATGTCTTCTTCTTTGCAACCTGCACTCGATAGAATCGTGTCCCTCAAAGATTCTGAGGTCCTTCCTGGAACCTCAGAATGGGGCCTTATTTGGAAGCAGGACTGCTACAATGAGGTCAGTGCAGAGTGGGCTCTTAATCCAATACAACTCGTGTCCTTATAAGAAGAGGGAAGCTCAGAGGGATGCATGGAGAACACTGTGTGACCACAGAGACAGAGACCGAAGCCACGCAGCTGCAAGCCAAGGAAAGCCATGAGCTGCCGTCAAACACCAGGAGCTGAAGACGCAAGGAAGGATCCGCCCCTAGAGCCTTCCAAGAGAGCATGGCCTTGCCTATGCCTGGACTTCCAGCTTCTACCCTCCAGAACTGTGAGATGGTATAATACATTTCCATTGTTATAAGTCACTCAGTTGTTGATACTTTGTTGTGACAACCCAATACATCGAGTCCCCGTGCCCAGGGTCTAGCACCACGCCTGGTCTGTGCTAATGGCCATCCTGGAAATGACATGTACACATAGTATCCCATATTGAAGTTCAAGCTTTAGTCAATAGTCCCCTATTCTCAACTTCACAAACCACACATGTCTTCATTTGGGTAGCCCAGGAGCAGACCAAGGCTAGGATTCCAAGGGCAGATATTTTAGCAAGAGGTGACCCTGGCAAACACCAGCAGGGCTGGGGAAGCAAGGCAGAGGAGGGAAGGCGTCAATGGGGTGCCCAGCAGAGAGTTTGAGGTTACCTGTGTGGGCCACTAGGGCACAGACTCCCTGGGGACCTCTGGGAGACAGGGTAGACAGTACTTCTTAGAGAATCCCACCCACGCAGCGGAAGAGTGCTGGCTGAGAACAGGGACAGAATCTGATAGCACCTGCTACAACTCTGGAGACATAGAAGTGTCACCTCTTATGTTGTCAAGTTGGAAAAGAATACATGCAAATTCCATTTAATGCCTCTCCATAAAAGGAACATTTAACATTACCAATGTCAAGATGATCATTTTCGAATAGAAGGAGTTTTTTACGTTAAGTTTCTGCTAAGGTCTTTCTGTCTTTGTCTTTATTTTGTCACTGTTGTTAGTGTGGGTTTTTGGATTTTTTTTAGGGGGGAGGGTAGTAGATTGCGTAACTAAACTTTTATCGTAGAAAAAAAATTTATACTTGCAGAAAAGTTGCAAAAACAGAGAGTTTCTATATATCCTTTACCTGGCTTCCCATAATGATGACATCTTACATAATCATAGTACTGCTGTCAAAACTAGTAAATTAATATTGAGACAATACTATTAATTACTTGGTTCTAACTTTTAGACAGTTCATCACTAAAAGTGATACCAATCCACAGATTAGCATCTGGGAGCCACTGTCTTAATCTATCCTGAATAAGTGTGTCATGGTGCAAGTCTCTTTGATAAATTTCTGTCTTGCTTCTGAGCAGTTGACAAGTTAAAATTGGCCTCCATCTGTGGTTGGGACCCACAGATCAATCAAGAATTTCTTAGCACACAAAGGCCATGCCCTCAGCCTCAGTAGCCCATGCAAGTTAAAACAAAAAGGCAATGCCTACAAATGCCTATATTGTATGCAATATACATAAATGCATGCATTCTATATAAAAGTGTCCATGGTACTCTATGTGTACAAATGGACACTGAAGGACAGGTATTCATCATCAGCTATACTAGTGGCTTTATTAAGATTTCATTTACACAACATAAGTGTTTACTTGTTCAAAACATACAATTTAATGCTTTCTGTTTTATTGACACAGTTGTGTCAGTATCCCCATAATCTAATTTTAGGACGCTTTCGTCATTCTAAAATGGAGGCTCATAGCTATCAGCAGTCATTCCCCATTTCCACTTTCCCTCGCTTTTCAACCACTAATCTGCTTTCTGTGTCTACGGACTGCCCTATCCTGGACATTTCGTATGAACGGAATCATATAATATGTGGCCTTTTTTGTCTGGCTTCTTTCACTTAGCATGATGTTTTAAGGTTCCTCCATGTTGCAGTAGGTATCAGGACTTTATTCCTTTTTATCACCAGATAATAATATCCCACATATAGCATATATGGATATACTACATTTTGTTTACCCATTCATCAGTTCATGTGTATTTGGGTTGTTTCCACTTTTGCATTATTATGAATAATGTTGCTGTGAATATTCCATGGGTTAAATTTGATCAAAAATAGTGAGAACTTGGATCTGCAGGAAAATATTCATTCTACAGTAGAAGGGCAGCATGAACAAGCCATGACCTCAGAAGACTGGAGATCTGCGGATCTCAGAGAGACTTTATCTATCAGCAACACAACTTTAAGGGATGTCTGCGCTGAGACTTACCATGTGTAGGCAGCTGTGTGCTGGACTCTGCAAGGAATATCTCATTTGATTCTCCCTGGAACAATTTCATTTTACAGATGGAGAAACTGAGGCTTGCTCAAGGTCACACAGGAGGAAGGGGTAGAGATCAGATTTAAATCCATGTTAGCAGGACTCCAAAGACCACTTTCTTAGCTGGGACACCGTACCAAGATGCTGGGGCGGGGACCACAGGCAGGGGAAATGTGGACCCCGGGACGTGTCTGCACTGTTTGTCTCTTGACTGTTTCCTATCCGCTTTGCTGCTGAGTCACCCATCGCCAAATCCCAGCCTACTGTGGAAAACTGGCTTCAAAGGCAGGAGTTTAATTCTTCCACAAGATAGTCTCCCCGAACCAAATCTCATTAATAAAAGATGATAAATAAATTTTAATAAAGGATTTGCCGAGATACTTCTGCAGCAGCACATACTGTCAAAAACTTTTCTCCCCCTTGAACAAAAAGGATTTTTCTCAGCAGGGCAAAATAATCTCCACTCCTTTATGGCAAGTCTACCGACTGCTGGTGTGGAAGGAGCCCCGGCTTTAGGTTTGCATTTACATGTGCTGTTGTTCATCTCCCTGGCATATTCAAAATATGCCATTAATTACTGAACATCGTCAGGTTTGGAAAGGAAAAAGAGAGCACATAATTGGAGACTCCCTTCCACTCCGAAAATGTTTGGAGGGACATGGGAGGAGATCATTGCAGTGTGACTGGTTGTCACCCCTGAGCCGGCTGATGACAGCAGATGTCAGCACCGCACAGCAGAGAGCATCCTCCTTGGAAGGCAGCTCGCTCAGTGGAAACGCTGCCATGGCTCAGGGCAGACCATGGCTTGGCATTGATGATGTTGCTTTGTTTTATTGCACGGTCTGAAAATCTGCCTCTGGATTGTGGAGCCAAATTGCACAGCCCAAAAGGCACCGGTCCAGCAGGCGATACAGGAGCCTGCTCAGCTCCGGCAGCAGCTGTGCCAAAGCAAATCTTCCTAAGCCAAACAGTTCAAAGAGTGCCAGGGTCTTCCCTGCTCACAAGTCTTCAAGAGGCTTGCTTTGCACACGTCTTCTCTCTGTAGTTTTGCAGTTTCAAGTTTACTTAGGTTTGTTCCCTACGTGGTTGCACAACAGAACAAGAGGGCTCAGTCAGATCCCTCCAACTCTGATCAGAGGCAAGCCAGGACAGGACGCCATGTTTTCTTGCTGCCGGCAGGTTCAGAGAGCAGGTGCGGTGCTGTGACCGTAGCCATGCATGGTGGGCAGTCCTCGAAGGAGACGCTCCTTTCGTGTAGCTGCCATGCCTGCTCTGTGTTTTGCATTTTGTTCGGAGTCTGTGATGTGTGCTGCACCCTGCGAAGCCAGGGGCTGGAAGATATCACTGCAGAGTGCTTAGGAAGGGACAGCAAGGAGAGCTCACAGAATCCTCGTCAGTTCCGAACAATGCTGTAAAGCAGTGTGGGCTCCAAGCAGCTCAGATAAATTGGAAATCACATCCTTTCTCCAAGACAAAAACCTGCCACATCCTTCATTGTTAGACAGTGATGCTGGGCTGTGTGATCAGCCTTAAGTCGTGGCAAGGATGCAGGTGGCTATGAATTGAAGCCTAGATCTGTCTAGACCAAACATAAGACGGGACAACCACCCTCAGGCTTTCCCTCCAGACCCCGCTCTCATTGCCACAGCACCCTGATTTCTCTGAGGACATTTGGGGGTTCTCATTAAGGGTGACCCACTTGTCCTGATTTGCCTGAGACTTGCCTGGGTTTAGCATTTGAAGTCCTACATCCTTGGAAATGCCTCAGTCCCAGGCAAGCTGGAGCCGTGGGTCACCACATTTGTCTTTGCAACCCTTACTGGCCAATTCCCAATATATTTTTGTTCATCCGTGTAAGACTTACTCTGTGAATATTTAGTGAGCACCTACTGTGTGCCAGGCACTGTTCCAGGTGCTGAAGATGGTGTCAAAGCAGGCAAAGTCCCTGCTCACACAGGAAAGAGACAGCGCCACTGAATCAATGCATCGCCAGCATGCTCTAGGGTAGCAAAGGCTGGGGTTCTAATACAACTGCACGCAGGAGAGACAGAGTCCTGGGGTGGGATAAAACCATGTTAAATGTCCAACAACAGCCTCGGGAATGAGCTGGCATTAAAACAAAATCAAGAAGAAAGGGAGAGATGGGGCCTTGTGGTCATACAGGGGCAGAGTGGTGTGTGCTTGGAGTCCTGGAGGAAGACAGGGAGGCCAGGCATGTCTGAAGCAGAGAGGATGTGGGGAGGATTCACAGGGAGGAAGCAGAGCGGTGCAGAGGCGTCTTTGTCCATCCAGGCCGCACCGTAGCCTGGGTGGCTCATAACCAACAGAAAGTCATTTCTCCCAGGCTGCAAGCTGGCAATGCACCATCACAGCTGTGGCAGATGCAGCGTCTGGTAAGGGCCCTGGCTTCTGGCTCACAGACTTGCCTCCTCTCTGTAACCTCACACGGTGGTAGGTACAAGGGGGCTCTCTAGGACCTCTTTTAAGAAGGCACTAATCCCTAATCACCTCCCAGAGGCCCCACCGCCAAATATCATCACGTTGGCAGATAGGTTTCAACATATAATTTTTTGGGGAATGCAAACATTCAGACCTTAGCATAGAACTTAAGGGATGTCAGATCATGATTCAGTTTGATTAACTTAGTTAGTTACATGTTCTTTGTAGCAAGGTAGTACAAAAAAAAATGTTATTCCAAGAGCTGGTAACTATCTTTTCTTAAGGAGAAATATGTCTTTGTTTAGAAAAACTACCTCACAAAGCCACACGGGTAGGTGAGACCCTGAAATTTGGTGAATGGAAATGAAGGAGTGAAAATGGTCATGCAGTTGCTGTGCGTGAGAAGGGAACAGAAACATGGAGGTGAGAGAGACAGAGGAGCAATGAGGCTGAAAGTGGGAGAAAAGAGAGGGCCGGGGTGACCACACGGACAGAATGATTCACTGAGGGACTTCTAAGACTTGGAATGCCTGATACTCAGCTGGCAGTTGTCAGGATGCAGAGCTGTAAAATCTTCCCGTGACTTCCTAAATGGAGTAAACTAGCGATGGTGTCAAGTTCATTTGTACCCGCTGAGAGTTAGGGTCCTCCACGAACCTGTGCAGGCTCTCTGGCTGCCTGGCCAGCAGAATAAAGAGCAAGTGATACAGGCTCTGCTGGCTTCTGAGTCCACACCTAGGCCCTGACACTTGCACTTCTGCTTTCTGTGCCTTGGACTCTCTGTTCTTAGAACCCAGCCCCCGTGCTGTGAGGGGGCCTGAGCAGCCCCATAGAGAGGAGACATCTGCCTGAAGAGGAATCAAGGCCCTGACGAACAGCCCTGTCTGACCTCCCAGCCCCAATTCTCCAGCCATATGAGTGAAGCATCTAGGAGATTCATGAGGAACATTAAGAGTTGTTGATGTTTTCGGCCACTATATTTTGCGTGGTTTGCTCCCAGTTGCAGGTAGCCAGGGCACTGAATTGTGAAGAAATCACCTTCACGACAGCCTGGAGGAAGTTGTGTTGTGATCACTGAGGAAAGAGACTGAGTCCTACACCCAGGGCCAAGTGATACAAACCTGAGCAGCCTAGGCAGGAATGCTGCAGGGCTGCAAAAACTGAGTCATCTGGGTAGAAGCTGGAGGCTGGCGTCAAGAACTGGCAGCCCCTGGCAACTGGTGGAGATGGGGGAGGGCATCAGGTTTCTTATCTGTTCTTGAGATAATTTTGTCAAGAACTCAAGAGGCACGGTGACCTCATCTGATATTTAGGTTCCCACTCCCTGCTGAGCAGAACCCATCACGCCAGTCCACTCAGGTTGGGCTGTTCTTGGGCAGTGTCCATCCCAGATCTCTAGGCACTCCTCGCCAGGCACACAAGATACCCACGCTCTTCCTTATACCTGGTCTTTTAGGAAGTGCTCTACCAGCTGCAAGACAATGGCTATGAGGGGCACCAGGACCATTTTATTTGGTACAAATGCACCTGGACAGTGTCCAGTGAAAAGAAATAGAGTTCCTGCTGCACTGTGTGAGCAAACAGAGCTGAGCATGTGGAATTTCCCTAAAGTTAAAGCTTCCATTTCTCCTGTTCAACCAAACGTGAGTTGAAGATTTACCAAGAAAGAAGACACTTGCCAAGGTTAAAATGACTGTATTCGTTCAGTATTCTGAGCCCTTTCATATGACTCCTAATCTTCACAATAATCCTCTAATATGCCAACTTGATTTTGTAAGCGAATTTATCAAAATTTATAAATTTTATAAAATAAAGCCCCAAAAGAATGAAAACCTAGCTCAAGCTATGTATCTTAAGGTGGAAGACCCAGGGTTTGAACCCAAACAGCCTACATTTTAAGCGCTTTCTAAAGCACCATAAAAATGCATTAATTTTGGATAGTTTCTAAAACTAATTTCAGTGGATTCATGTCTATTTAAGTTACAACTGTGTATATAATTGCATAAACTTTCCAACACAAATAAATCTAAGCACGCCAGGCTTTGCAAGGAAACCTCCAGCCTCGAAGAAAGCATATTTCATTATACAAGTAGTCATACTGTAAGTGGTATGAGGAAAGCAAAAAGACCATCTCAATCAACACTCTGCAACTGGAATTCCCCTGAAATCTCTGTACTAAATCAGAAATTATCTAAACCATAAATGAGTTAACTAAACTACAGATCAAGTGTCTAAATACAAAAGCATTAGAACATCAGAGAGCAATACCATACAGGTAGATATCTGCTTATTTATTCCTGATGCTGTGACAGCATTTATGTCTATTTTTTATTGAAGGAGCTTTTTTCATAGATAATTCAATACAAATTATTTGAAAGAAAATGTATTTTGTTATTACTTGGAATAGAAAAAGGCAATCATGTTGGAATGGAATGCAGATAAAAAATAAGATCATATAATAAAGGATACAGCATTTGGCAATTTAAGTAGAGTCATTCAAAGGTAGGTGATTCATGAATAAGCTGAAAAGTGGTTTGACTAATGTTTTTGGACCACCTACTATGTACTGGGAAAATGCTATATTAGCCTTCATTTTAACTGATAATGCAATGCTATAATTTGTAAAGGAAAATATTTATTTTGCAGGAAAGTCCCTGCAGGGGACATTGACGTGGGAGGAGCTCACAGGTGCTAATTCTCCTGAGGCTGGCACACCTTTCTTTTCACCTATACCATCCAGGCAGAAGAGATGCTCCCTCTCTGAGTGCCCTCTGTGTTTGTGGGGAGGGACATGTGCCAGAGTTCCGGCCAACGCGATGTTAAGTGAAGTCTTCTAGGTATTGGGTCCTGGGATAGAAATGACTGGCACAGATCTTCCCTTATTCTTACTGCCTTGAATGTCAATATGCTGTCTGGAGCTACAGCAGCCATTTTATTACCATGAGGAAGAGATTTGCAAAGATGTAGACTCTTACATTGTTGATCTACTAAACCAATGCCAAGAACTGACTACGTTCAGCTTTCTTGTCATTTTAGAGAAATAAGCCTTTAATTATTTAAGAAACATTGAGCACAGCTTTGTTTTTGTTGTTGTTGCTGTATGTTTGTGTAGCCAAAACATTCTTAACTGTGTATCCCTTGTATTATGTGAAGGGGATACAATGGATATTTATTCTTCTTTATATTGACAACTATAGAAATGAAGTTTGGCTGTTTTCTTAACACTTAAAGATAACCATTCATGGCCATTAAAAATAGGACATATGACTTCAATATTATGAAAAAATGATTAAAGGCAATATAATCCATACAGCAAAGAAAAAAAGAGGCATAAATGCAGAATACAGAAATAGAATGACAAGAAGATCAAGTATATCATATCCATTGCAACAAAACTGTAAATGTGTTAAACTTTCTATCAAATGATAAAATATCTCCTACTGGTAAATATATATCCAATTATATATGTCTAAAAGACACTCCAGTATAAAGTGATAAAGAAAAGTTAAAGATAAAAGGAATACTGAGAGAAGTACTTCTATAACTAGAATAATGCATCTTATTAGAGGTTAAACGGGAAAATCCTGTCATCACCTGCTACATGGATGTAGGCATAGAAAGGCATCTGATACTATTCAATGTTCTTTTCTGACAAATTCTCCTAATAAACTCAAATCGGAAGAAAATTTGCTGTCATGGTAAAGACTAACTATCTTCAGGGAGTACCACTTGAAGCATTCCATTATTGTCTATATAAAGGTAAAAATCCCCATAAGCTTCATATTTGTCATTGTTTTATCAAAAGTAATTAAGCATCCTAAAATGGTATGTTAGAAAAATAGAGATGATCCTTATTACTTTCACACAGAAAAAAAAGTCTACCTGGAAAACAGAAGAGCTACTGAGATACTAACATTAATTCATTAAATGACCTGTTAACAAATAATAAATCAATGCGTGTCTTTACCCACAGTAACCAGTTAAAAAAATAAAATAAAGATTCCAGGTGTAATAGCCACAAAAATGTAACATACCTCAGGCTAATCTCAAAAAGAAATGTACAGGACTTCATAAAAATATTATAGCACTGTACTGAGAGATATAAAAGACAATGAAGAAATGGAGAGGGCATCATAGTCTTAAGTAAGAAGGTCTGATGTAGTAAAAGTATCAAACTTTAAACTATAAATTTAGTGAAATTCCAATGAAAATTCTTCTATAAGGCTTTTTGAATCTTAATATGATTTTAAAGTTGTTCAAGAAGAAAAATTGGATAAAATCAGTCAAAAAGTTATGAAAGAGAGAAAGAGAGAGAGAGAAAGGGAGGGAGGGATAAAACAAGAGAGGAAGAAAGGGAGGGAGGGGAAGGCAGAGGTGGGTTGTCTTAACAAAATATGAACAGTAAGTTAAAATAGTCTCTTATTATCCAGAAATAGCCACAAATATCACCAGGACAGATTCAAAACTTAGAAGCAAACCCATGAATAGTATGTGATAAGAATGACATTACAAATTGATGGTACAAGGTGATGGATATGTTAATTTGGTTGATTGAACCATCCTAGGTTGTATACATATACCCAAACATCATATCGTACTCCGCGACTGTATATAATTATAATGTGCCAATTAAAACAATATTAACAGTAAAATTATTTTTAAAACTAACACTAAGTGGTTAATTCAACAGATGTGAGATCATTTATAATAAAACAAAGTTGGATCCCTACTCGCGGCTTGCACCAAAATAGAATCCATGAGTATGAATGATCGCAGGGTCAAAAGGGAAGTAATAACTTGGAGAAAATATCTGCATTATATGTGTATGATATTCTTAACGCCCAAAGAGATCTTCTAAATAAGAAAGTGAGAAGCACCTCAATAAAAAGATGGTTAAAAGATATGATTAGGTAATCACAAAAGAAGACGCAAACGTTTGAAATTACCAGAAGTGGAATGAATTCTATAGCAACGTTCCGTTTCTCACTTAGAAGCTTGGGAGATATTTGGAAAGTTGTGATGATGTTTGGTGATCAAGGAAAGGTGGAATGGAAAACCCATCAGGCCGGGGAGTGTAAACTAGTAGATTTTACCATGGAGAGTAATTTGATGTTATTATAGCAACCTTGCAGGAAAGTATCCCAAGAAATAATCTCAGATGAAGACAAATTAAGAACAAGGATGTCAGAGATGTGATAGTTACAATAGTGAATATTGAGGAAAAAAAAAACTTAGGAGGCCAAGAATAAAGGAGTGGTAGTCCAAATTAGGGCACCTCCATTCGAAGGCATGCTATGCAGTTATGAATAAATGTTTTTAGAGAATATTTCATGGCATGGGAAAGAAAGGTGAACAAGAGAAGGGTACACTATCATATAGATGAACAGTGTCAGCAAGGAAGAAGAGCAGGAGGTGGTGGGGAAGGAATGGCTGGAATTCAGTTCTCTTTCTCTCTTACAGGAAATGGATCTCCTCAGGGTCCCCAGGATGATAAGTCTGGATAGAACCATTGAGTCATAGCATTTGGACAGAGACCTCAAGTGAAGGATTTTTTTCTTCAGTTCTTAGAGGTAGTTATGCTTGTTTTTCCCCCGCTTAAAGATGGAGGCTAACCCAGCCGGCTGACAGTGTGTATCTGAGGCAATTCTTCTCACCGTGACCATTGGTTTGTCAGATTTATTTGCAGCAGTAATTCATACCAGACAACTTAACACCATTGCTGTTTCCTCCCTGGCAGTTCAGGGACATTGAGATGAATCTTCAAAGTGGCAATATAGCCCCAGATGCTGGGCACTGTCCCAGAAATGGGCCATTTGTCCCATGTGGGCGCCTGCAGAAGCTGACATTGCCCAAGCTCAAGCCACACCCATGTGTCAGGGAACAGGTTGGCTGGTGCTTCTTGAACTAGAGTTTGTAGAGTTTGATTTGAGAGAAGTCTACAGTATTTGGAGGAAATGTTTTTTTAAAGAAGACTCACAAATCATCTGTGCTGACTAGGCATTGGATACCTGCCCAACAGGTACATATAATCTCGTCCCAGTACATAGACATAAGGGTCATTTATACGAATCTCCTATCTCCTACACCCTTTTAATGGATGAAAACCCCATCCTTTATTGCACTTTGCCATTTTTGCAACACTTGTTATATAACTATATTCCAGGCTGCAAAGAGAGGCTAACAAAGGCAAGTCAAGAAAACTAAGACATGATTCCTGCTAGTAAGCATCCCACGGTCTACTTGGAAAAACAAATCTATAAGCCAATAACTAGAACTCTGAGTACAGTGAAAAGGATGTGAAGGAAGGGTTATGGGAATTGGAATGTGATGCTCAACCCTGCCCCCAGGGAGATCCGTCATAGAGACAGTGACATCTGAGCTGTCAATACGAGTCTTCAAAACAGACTGGCACATTTCCCTTGAAAGTCACAGCATGTGCAAAGATGCAAAGATGCAGAAGTGGGAAGAGCACAGAACTTGGTATCTGCAGGCACTCGGGCCACCTGGGTAATATTACATTGATTTCTGGCATCCCTTGACATGACCATGAAAATCCAATTTAGTATAGGTTGCAGTTTTTAACCAAGGACTCCTGGAGCCGAGAGAGGCCTGAGCAGACTCTCCAGGGACCCTGAAGCCCCTGAAAGCAGGTGTATTTTCCTGGTCCACAGTTTTCATGAGATTCTTATGGGTCCATCACTCCCAAAGGTTCCAAGGGTCATGTAGATATGGTTAACTCTTGTGTTGCTGGACTGTGTCTCATGGAAAACCTTGAAAAGAGAGAACCACAGGAGTTCCCCAAGACCTGCTTACATTCAGGCAAGGTTGATATCTTTGAGAATAAAAGTCCTCTCCTTTCACAACTGCAGTCCCATCAGTCCATGTCAAACTTAGGTTCTGAGTGCTGAAAGAAAGCTCACCCAGCAGAGGTTCCCCCCAAGACTCCTCTAACACTAGGCCCCGGGGAAGAGATGCAGTGCAGGGGTGCAGAAGCAGCATCCAAGTATCTACCCTCTGAAACTGCCAGTGTCTCCGAGGTGCAACCAGCTTGGATCGTCACCTGCCAGAAAGAGCAACCCCAAGCGCCTCTTACAGGGTTATGTAAGGACCAAAATAAACCACATGTATGAATGTATTTTGAAAAGTATCAAGATGTGCTCAGCTATCACACTGTTGAAGGGCGAATGTAAACAGAGACAGGAGGCTGTGCTCCAGGCACACCCACATGGTGACCTTTTGGCATCTGAGAGGGCAGAGTGCTGGCTGGATTTTGGTGCTCCCCTTGCCCCCTTGTGCAGTGAGCAGCCTGCATAAAACACCTTGGACTTTTTCCTGAGGGCAGGCTGCTTGGGCAGCATAAAATGATAATAAGGTCTTTATTTGTCCAGTGTTATATACTATCCATGGGTTTTTTCTCAATTAATCTCATTACTATCCATAACCCCAACTATATTGATAGATAGTTGAACAGGCATTAGTATATTCACGTAAGCAAAGGGAAAAAAATAAGGATTGGTTCGCCAAAGAAGTAATACAGGTGATCATGATCAGTAAACATGGAAAAACCAAAAAGCTTTGCCTCCCTAGTCATTCAGTAAATACAAATTAAAACAAGATACTACATTCAACCTGTCACATTGGCAATATCGGCTTTGAAGGCTAATGCTTGTTTGATACATTGCAAAATTTACTGAGTAACTACTAGTTACCAAGAAGTAAAACGGGCAAAGAGGATACAGAGTACCTCTGTACCTGCACCAGTATGACCAAGTCCCTGTCCTCAGTGGGCTTCTGGTCTAGAGCAGGGCTGCTCAGCCTTGCACAATTGACATGCCATGCCAGGTCATTCTTTGGGTGGTGTGTGTGGTTGAGGGGAGGGGTATCCTAGGCATTGTAGGATGTTCAGCAGTGCTCAGCCTGCACCATTCGTTGCCAGTAGCACGCTCTCCATTTTTGGTGAGGATAAACAAAATTGTCTCCAGACATTACAAAATGTCTCCTGGGGGGCAAAATTGCACTTGGTTGACAACCACTCATTTAGGGTTAACAAGAAAACTGCAAAATCATATTTATGAGCTGTTTGTGGGAGGAGTATGTTAACTGAAGGGCAACGTGAAATGAAGCCTTAAACTTCCTCATACATATCACTCAAGCAAGTGAACTTCCACCAGCACAGGTAAACAGCAAGAGACCCTGGCACTGCTTGGCTCTGAATAAAGAAGTCAAGCCTTGCTAGAAATTCTAACCCAAGTCTACACCATCCAGGATACAGAGTTCAAGTTTGCACTTCATCTATAGGGCAGAAATTCCAAACCAAAATGAACATAACATTTGCATTCAGGCTGAGGAAAAGTGGTCTATAGGGACGAGTTTGTGTAACCAAAGTTACACAAAATTGTCACAATATATAGCCTCACCAGCTGAAGATAAAATGAAAATTAAAAATTCTAACCTAGATGAAGAAAAGCTGCATTGTAACAGAGAACCAGCATATACAACAAAGGTAACTGATCTATCCAATAACTTAGAAAAATTGAAGAATTAAAGGGAGTAAAGAATTAAAATACTCCATTATGAAAGAACAAAATACTATAAAAGAAAGAAATGATGGATTTAATTTTTAAAAATCTAGAAATGAAAAATATAGTCACTAACATGTAAAACTCAACAGATATTAGACATAGCTGGAGAGCAGAGCTGAATAAATCACTAGTCATGCAACAGAAATTTAGAAGATGGAAGTCGTGGCAAGAATTTCCAAACATAAACAATAGAATGAGAAGGCCAATGTATAGTCAAAACAAGTTACAAGTTATAGTCAAAACAAGAAGATAACAGAGATGGAAGAAAAGCAATCTTCAAAATGAAATCATTTTGAATTTTTCAAAATTGAGGATACAAATAAATCCTCTGTTGAAAACATATGAAATATATACACATTCCTAGATGCGTCCCAGTGAAATGAAGATTACCAAAGACAAAGAGAAAACCTTCAAAGGAGCCAGAAGGACAAGCAGTTCTCTACAAAGGAGCAATAATGAGAATAGCAATCAACTTCTCAGTAATAATAAAGACCACACAAGAATGGAACAATACATTTATGGACTATGAGAAAAAAATCTAAAACTTAATATTAAAATAAGCCGTTGTTTAAGAGTGAAGGCAAAAATTAAGACATTTTCAGACAAAGACTGAAAAATTAACTACTCACAGACCCAAAGTGAAAGAACTATTAAAAGAAGTTTTTGACTAATAAGAAACAAGTAGCAAAGAGTGAGAGTCAAGAAACAGCTGCGGCCGGGCGCGGTGGCTCAAGCCTGTAATCCCAGCACTTTGGGGGGCCGAGACGGGTGGATCACGAGGTCAGGAGATCAAGACCATCCTGGCTAACACGGTGAAACCCCGTCTCTACTAAAAAATACAAAAAACTAGCCGGGCGAGGTGGCGGGCCCCTGTAGTCCTAGCTACTCAGGAGGCTGAGGCAGGAGAATGGCGTAAACCCGGGAGGCAGAGCTTGCAGTGAGCTGAGATCCGGCCACTGCACTCCAGCCTGGGCGACAGAGCGAGACTCCGTCTCAAAAAAAAAAAAAAAAAGAAAAGAAACAGCTGCAATCCCACTATCAGTAAACATGTGGGGAATTAAATGTTCATTGATCATAAAAATAATCTTGATAATTACTAATTTACAGAGGTTAAAAATATGGTGACAGTGTAATACTAAAATAATATATCTCAGAAAATAGAATGAGTAATCAAATTTAAAAGTTTAGAGCTGGGTGCAGTGGCTCTTGCCTGTAATCCCAGCACTTTGGGAGGCCAAGGCGGGTGAATCACCTGAGGTCAGAAGTTTGAGACCAGCCTGGCCAACATGAAACACCATCTCTACCAAAAAAAAAAAAAAAAAAAAATACAAAAATTAGCTGGGCGGGGTGGCACAGACACCTGTAATCCCAGCTACTTGGGAGGCTGAGGCATGAGAACGACTTGAACCTGGGAGGTGGAGGCTGCAGTGAGTGGAGATCATAACGCTGTACTCCAGCCTGGGCAACAGAGCAAGCAAGATTCCGTCTCAAAAAATAAAATAAAATAAATGAAGTTTGAATGCCTTCATGTTGTTCAGGGGGATAAAAATGATTAAAATGTTCATTAAGTCTAGAATTCATTTCATTAAATCTAGTGTGCATGTTATAAATTTCAAGTTGACCATAAAAATAATTGTAATCAAATATGGACTTTTCATACCAAAACAGAGAAACCAGGGAATAAATGAACTCTGAATGACTATTCAGTCTGTAATAGAGACTAAAAAGAGGAGAAAAAATATTTTTAAAAAGACAATAAATTAAAACCACAAAATAACATAGTAGAACTAAACTCAGTAATCACAGTAGACATAAATTGGAAAAATACTAAAGTTAGAAGACAGAAATTTTGAGATAGAATCTATCCACCTCAATGCAGTTAAAATTAGAGCCGTAATAACACCAAAATGATGAAGGTGGGAAGGTGAAAAGCAGAAAGATGCCAGCAATTTGGCAGACACGTTGGGGCAAGCACAGAAAGAACTTACCCAGCAGCCTGATCTTGTCACCAAAGCCACATACAGCCTGTCCTGCGAGGAAGTCCCAGCATGCTCAGAAACCCAACGATCATCTCTGAGGACCTGAGTTTTGAAGTTCTCTGGCTCCAGTGAGCTCCAGGAACCCTGTGAAAAGAACCAGTCAAGCTGCATTCATAACACAGCCCAGGAACCTGAGCCACAGACACAGAGAAGACCTGCCCCTGCCGCCAGTGAAGACACACAAAAAAGCTCATCAAACTGAGCATTTTCCAAAAGAAAACCGTATTAAACAAACAAAATGGCAGGTAAATAAATGTCCTAATGCAGTGTGTCTAGGAGAGAGAGCTCAGTGGTCGAGTGTTGGTCTCAGGGTTTTCCTGGAAGTTGACGAGCAGCTCCTGTAATCCACATAGACAAGTTCCATGAAGAATGATTAAGACAGTTTTGGAGAAGAATGTGAAAGGCAGTATTGACCACTCAGTTATCAGCTATTAATCCTACATGAAATTAAACATGCATTTTTGTCCTAGGGATAAAAAATTAGGACCTTGGAACAGGGTAGAACAGAAATTAATATCTGGAACCCCAATATGGAATCGAATTAGCCTTAAAAACTAGCAGTGAATACACGGATCGTTTGATACCTGACAGTGGGGCAGTAAGCCACTCATAGGGAAACAATCTCATTAGATCCCTACCTTACATACAAACAAACTCCAGGTGAATTTTAAGGCAAAATCACTAGAAGGAAAACTGAGACTTTTAGGACAATGATAATCATCTAACTTTTCTTGAGTGAATATCAGATACCAGGCACTTTTTAGGACTTGACATAGGTTAACTCTGTTAAAGCTGCAAAACAAATTAACAAAGCAGGTACTATTATTACCCCCTTTATATAAACCAAGAAATCTCAGTCCAGAGAAAGATCTTTCTCCAAGTCACAGAGCTACTCAGCATGAGTGCTTACCAGCGGATTACTAAGGTATAATACAGGTGAGTGTCTCCACAGTGTTGCAGTAGGTATGTACTTCTTAAGACACCCACAGTATATAAGACACCAGTAAAGAAAAGGGCCAGACACAGCAGCTCACACCTGTAATCCCAGCACTTTGGGAGCCCAAGGCAGGAGGACTGCTTGAGCCCAGGAGTTCAAGACCAGCCTGGGCAACACAGCCAGACCCCATTCCTACCAAAAAAAAAAAAAAAGCTGGACATGATGGTCATGCTTGTAGTCCCAGCTATTCTGGAGGCTAAGGCAGGAGGATTGCTTGAGCCCTTATGATTAAAGCTGCCATAAGTCGTGATCATACCACTGCACACGAACGTGGACAACAGAGTGAGACCCTGTTTCAAAAAAAAGAAAATATTGACAAATTTGACTATTTAAAACATTAAATTTTTCTTTGACAAAAGACATTATAAACCACATTAAATGATAAGTTCGAATCTGACAAAACAATGTCTTTGCAAGGCATGTACCTGGCAAAGAAATCTTATCTAGAATACATAAAGTAGTCCTATAAAATAATAAAAGAAGTCTATTCAAATCAATTAAAAAAATTGACAAATTGTAGAAGAGGAAATGGGAGGAGCAAATGGAAAATACGTTCCACTTCCTGAGTAATAAAGGAAATGCAAATGAAAACAGTAGGACAGAATTCCCACATATTCAGATTGGCAAAAATGTGTCATCTGCCAGTGTTCTGCCCAGAAGGCCCTGCGGGGGTTGTGAGTCGGAGCAGCCCCTTCGGAGGCGAGTGGGTGCCCCTGCAGCCGCACATCTCACAGAAGCCTCTCGGGGTCTGCAAGCAGCCTGCTTCCTGTCCCATCTCTGGGTAGACAGCTTCCTCATACTTTGTCATCACAAAACCTTATTTCTTCCCCGTGTCTGTAGGTGCCATTCAAAGCCCCACGGAAATTCTCCCACAGAACACAATGAGCCATTAAATGGAACGTTGAAGATGAATGTTTAACCACACGGAAAAGCATTCACCATATATGGTTAAATGAAAAGGGTTTGAAAACATTTTGTATAATTAAGTTCAATTTTTAAGTAAAGAAATACATCAGCAAAGAGAGAATATGCAAAAACTATACACTAAATATGCTCCCTGTTTACAGTTGTCTCCTGGTATCCAAGGGCGATTGGTCCCAGGACCTTCTGCGGATGAACTAGCATAATATTTGCATCTAACTTAACACACATCCTCCCATAAACTTTAAATCATCTCTAAATTACTTATAATATATAATCCAGCATAAATGCCATGTGAATGATTGTTACAGTTTATTGCTTTTTATTTGTATCATTTTTAAGTGTTACATTTGTTACTTTTTTTCTAATATATTTGATCTGAGGGTGATGGAATCCTCAATGCAGAATCTGTGGATTACGGAGGGCTGACTGTACTGCCATATGTTTATTTCTAATTTGTTTTATATGTACTTTTTAAATTTTTCTTTCTTTTCTTTTTATATGGTCTACTTTCAAAAAATTAAATCTTCAGGATGAAATAAACAGTGTAACTTTTATAATTAAAGTGGATTTTAATAAACACTGTTATATCATATACATACACACACACGTACGTATATATGAACGTTTTGTTTTTCTTCCCTATTCTAGGCTCTGTGTTAAGTGCTTCATCTGCCTGAACTCCAGGCCCACTTCCCAGGTGGGGAGACTGAGGCTGAGCAACATTACATAGCTTGCCCTCGGTCCAGCAGCCAGGACTCAGAGCGGGCCTGGCTGACATGGACACCCTTTCCCTCCTCCATCATGCTGTTTAGCCAATGACCCAGCTGAACCCCCAAGCCTAGGCCTTCTCCCCCAGGCAATGCGAAGACACAGGCGGGTCTCCTGGCTGCACCACTCTCCCTCGCACCTCCGCATACAGGTGCTACCTCGTGTTCCCAAAGGATGAAACCTCAGGTTTGCAATGAAGCTAAATATGTCTCATGTCATGGTGGAAGAATTCCCAGACTCTCCTCCTTTCAGCAGAGAGAATATCTCGAGGGAAGACCTCTGCCTAGATGGACTATCAGCAAAAAAGGCCACGCCATGGTTATAATGTGGGGAGACCGTAATGTTAACTGAGCATTTACCGTGTGTCCGACAGACGCTCTGCAGGCCTCACCTCCTAGGAGGCCAACGGACTGAGTCAGGCCTGCCTGAGCTTCTGTGTTCATTTCCTAGAGGTGCCTTCATAAAATACCACCAACCAGGCAGCTTAAAACAACAGAAATATATTCTCTCCCAGTTCTGGAGGCCAGAAGTCCAAAATCAAGATGTCAGCCAGGTTGGTTCCTCCTGGGGCTCTGTGAGTGAGTCCTCCCCTGCCTCTCATCCAGCCTCTGGTGGTCCTTGGAGGTAAGTGATGCTGATGGTCACAGATCCCAGGTCCCATGGCCAGGTTTGGTCTCCACCAGCCAGGCCTGTCACTTCACCGAAGCTTACAACAGATCCCTCATAGGATAAAATAAGATGGTATCATAGTCCAAATAAACAACAAAAAATGTATTTCTTGGCTGAGCACGGTGACTCACACCTGTAATCACAGCACTTTGGGAGGCCAAAGAGGGAGGACCGCTTGAGCCTGCGAGGTTGAGGCTGCAGTGAACTATGATCGTGTCACTGCACCCCAGGCTGAGTGACAGAGAGAGTCCCCGTCTCAAAAAATGATAACAAGACAAAACAAAATAAAATAAAATATGTATTTCTCACAGTTGTGAGGGCTGGAAGTGCAAGACTCAGATGCCACAGATTCAATGTCTAGTGAAGGCCAGCTTCCTGGTTCCTAGATGGCTGTCTTCTTGCTATGCTCTCAAGTGGAGGAAGGGCCAAAGAGTCTCTCCAGGTCCTTTTTAAAATAAAATTGCTAATCCCAATTACATTAGGGATTAAGATTCAAAACATAAATTTGGGGAGAACACGTTCAG
Source organism: Piliocolobus tephrosceles (assembly GCF_002776525.5). Classification (NCBI taxonomy): domain Eukaryota; kingdom Metazoa; phylum Chordata; class Mammalia; order Primates; family Cercopithecidae; genus Piliocolobus; species Piliocolobus tephrosceles. The sequence goes on along the minus strand of NC_045453.1, from coordinate 32,986,360 downwards.
GCCATAGAAGATGACCTTGTGAACTGCTTTCCACAGGGCCTGATACAAAATAGGTGTTCCATTATGATTTCCTGCCATTAGCTGCTGCAGCAGCATTTTGTCATACCTGGGTACAGCCGCCGTGTCTGGTCATGACAGTGGGACACCTTGGGTTTGCATCTGGCCCGGCTCAAACATTCCAACGCACTAGAACACTCTCTAGCACTCAATTTAACTCAGCAAATGCGTACTGGGTGCCCGCACACCCAGCACTCTGCTAGCGCTGAAGTTACTGAGACAATGAGGGCTTGACCTCAAGGAGGAGCTGGAGAAACAGAGACACAGCTGTCCAAAGAGATGGAGGCTGGAATCCCAGGCTACCTTTCACCAGCATGACTGACTTGGCCAAGCTCCTGAAACCTCTCTAAACCTCAGTTTCCATATCGGTAAGCAGAATGTACAGGACAACTCTTACCTTGTTGGGAATTGGCAGGACCCGATAAAGCAGCACTTTCAAAACTCTTGATAAAAAGTAACCATTTAATAAATGCTAGTGATTATCATCATGAGCAGAGCAGGAGAGGAGAGTGGGGTGGACGGGAGATGTGGAAGGAGAGGCGCTGGGGATGGCTTTGCCAAGGCAAGCTCTACAGAAAAGGTAGACAGTGAAGCCAGGCATTCTAGGGGGCAGACCCCCTGGGAAGGTGGTGAGGGACACAATGTGCTAGGTACCCCTGACCAATGTGACGGGCCATCACATAGTGGGGAATACAATATACGGGAGAACAGAGAGATGTTTCCAGGGGCAGAGCAGGACCTAAGTCCAAGCTGAGGTTTTCCTTCCGGTTTCAGGGAGAAAGAACTTCAGGTTTGACCCTCTCTGGGACTTTCTAGACATGAGATTCTCTGAAAGGACATTTCCATTCCTGTTCCTGAAGTCTTATCTCCAGGAAAAAGAAAAAAACAAAAAACTGTATTAGGACTGTTGGGACTGGTGGTTCTTTATTCTCTGAAAGTAATACAAATTTGAATATTGCTTTAGCATTTACAAAAACTATCTATGACCCTGAGATCGCGCCACTGCACTCCAGTCTGGGCAACAGAGTGGGACTCGGACTCTGTCTCAAAAAATTAAATTAAATTAAAATTTAAAAGTGGGTATAAATATGACGGCAGAACTGCCCTGAGCTGCTACTCTCAGCACACTGCCTATGAGGTGGCCTGTTCCGTGGGAGCAGTCATGGGGCTGTAACACTGCCATCTCAAAAAAGCATTTTCTTCTGCCACTGGCTTACCCTCAAATTCTTTCCTGGGTGAAGCCAAGAACCCTTTTGCTCTAAGCCCCAATTTGGGGCTCATCTGCCCTGTATCAATGTAATTTTTAGGAAGCTCCATTTTTTCATCTACAAAACATGGATGATAAGGAGAGTATCTACCACATGGGGTTAAATTGAATATTATATATGAGACCGTTAGCACACTGCCCAGCACGGAGTAGGTTATCAGCAAGTGGTGGCTATAATAATGTATGTTATGATTATTATATTTCTGCTTCTAAGAGATCTTAAATCCATGCACATTCTCTCCAATGCCATCATCTTAGTCTAGGCCACCATTATTTCCAGGCTCTGGAATGGCCCCTCAGTTCCACTTTTCTCCTCTAATACAGTCACCATATCACAGCAAGAAGAAAGAGCCTATCACACAGATTAGATTGCTTTTCCCATTGCTGAAATCTCTGCAATGGTTTTTCCATTATTTCTGCAAAATCCCTCCCTCTGGGATGCACAGCTTGTGCCCCCGCCCATGATCCTTTCAGAGTACTGAGCCACAATCAACTTCCTTTACTCCCTGGAAAATCCTATTCATGCCCTGCCCCAGGGCCTTTGCACAGGCCACTCCCACTCCTTGGAGCTTGCTCCCAGGTGTTCACTATCTTGGAACAATTGCCTCCTCCTCATCCTTTCCAAGCTTCTCAGAGATGCCTTCTTTGTAACAACCACCTCCAAAGCATCACTCATTGCACGCAACAGTAAAAGTATTCCGTGTATGTAGTCATTCTCTTTTATGCTGTTTCTCCCATTAGACGGGAGAGAGAAGTGAGGGAGAGAGCAGTGTTCATGTTCTTGCCCGCTGGTCTCCAGTCCCTAGCTCATGGTTGTCTTTGTTATAAAGAAGGAAAGCAGGGAGGGAAGGAGGGGACCGTCTGTGCTGCAGTTGGGAGCTGCAGGTAGAAGGGAGACATGGGCAATTCACAGCCAGTGGCCCGACCGCGCACGGTGAATTTTTCTTTGCCTGCTATCATTGACTGAGCTTTTATCTCAATCCCCCAGTCTTCCTAGAGAAGAATGCTTTAGCTGTCACCTATGGACCTACTCAGTTTAACTCACCAAATTTTTAGTCAAATGTGAATTTTTTTTTATCTTACTCACTAGTCCTGTTTGGGCAAATCGTCATACATTACTTTACCCTCCAGCCCCTTCTCCCTGTTTGGGGGTGAAGTGGCAGAGGAGGGTGGTGATCCATCAGCCCCCTGCCCGTCCAGTCTCTGCATGTGTCTGCAGGTGCTAGATCCCATCTCTCTGGCTGGTGGGCATTCCTTGGCATGGCATCTGCCTGTGGTCCCTGCCACGGCCTCCCTGCATCCTTCTCTCCAGCCTTGAAAAGGTCCTGGTCCCTGCTCTTTTATTCTTTCACTTCCTACCCCACCCACAAGCCTTGGAGATACTCCCTAATGTCCTTGCAGCTTGGCACTGGCCTTAGGGAACTGGGAGCTATCTTCAGGTTCTCTGTGGGATCACAGCAGTCCCACAAGGTTCTAGAGTTTGACAGCAGGAGCAGGACACCAGCCCCTCTCCTTCCAGAATTCCCTTCAACCTTCCTGAACAGGTACCTAACCCTAGCCTCCTTCTCCTCCTCTCTGTTCTTCCACATCTTCCCTGCACTCCCAGTCAGGGGCAAAGGCTATGTTTTGCATAACTTCCTGCTTTGGACCTCCTTGTAGCTTTCGGCAATGCACAAATCCTTTGTTTAATTTTTCCACCTTATATAAAACCTAGTTATTCCAAATCATAAATGTTTGTTTTTACCTGTGCCTTTCTGTGGCTTACAAACCTCAAAGAAGATATTGCCAGTTTTCCAAAGTGGTTGCACTAATTTCCACTCCCGCCATCAGCATATGGAACTTCTAGTTGCTCCATGTCCTTTTCAACTTGTCCTTCTTTGTAGACACTGATGGAGATGCAGTAGAATGGCCTAGTTTCAGTGTGCATTTCCTAGATGACTAAAGTGGTTAAGCACCACCGTTCCGTGTTTACTGAACAACTGAGCATCTTCTTTTGTGATGTGACCATTCAAGTCTTTTATTGATTTTTCTATAGGGTTTTCAGTCCTTTTCTTATTAATTTCCAGAAGTATCTGTTTGGCAGCCCCTAAAACTGAATATGTATATGCCCTATGATCCGTCAACTCCACTCTTCAGTATATATTCAACAGAAATGCATTCACATATTCATGAAAATACATGCACACAAATGTTCTCACCAGTGCAGCTTATAATCCCCAATCTGTAGATGCCCCAAAGGCCCCTCCCCAGTGGCATGAAAGATTCAGTTGCCGCACATCAGATAATGGAATATCATCCACTCTGAGAGTGAACGGGCTGCAAGTGCACAGAGCATGAATGAATCTCATGAACGTAATGTACAGTGAAAGAAGCCAGGCACATAAATAGCACATACAGGATGACTCCATTTTATCAAGTTCAACAAACCAGACAAAACTAATCTATGGCTCCGAAGTCAGGCTAGTGGCTAACTTGGGGCAGAGGAGAAGGAGGGGGCATGGCTCCCGTCCTGCAGCTTGGCTTAGGTGCTGGCTACATCCACATGGATTGCTCACTTTGAAAAGTCATCGAGATATAAACTTGTGACGTGCACTTTTCTGCATGCGAGTTATATGTGAACAAAACGTATAAAACTGTAAAGTTGAGTAAAGACAAGTTTGTTTCAGGCTCTCAGAAGGAAGGTGCACATAGGGTGGAGAGCCACTCCAGAGCCACTAGGAGTAATTAGGAGCCATGAGAAGTGGAAATGCACGGTGTGAATATTCTCAACCATCTCCTCCATATGCATCACCAAAGCACATCAGCCACAGCCAGGAGGTCATCAACTGCAGGTCATTTTTCCCTCTCCTTCCAGGGGCATTCGGCAATGTTGAAGACATTTTCAGTTATCCAAACTGGGGGTTGCTACTAGCATCTAGTGGGTAGTAGAGGTTGGGGATGCTGCTAAACATCTTAACTGGCACAGGACAGCCCCTCTCAACAAAGAATCACCCTTCCCAAGTCATCAGTAGTGCTGAGTTGGGAAACCTTCTCTAGTCCAGCATCTGTGTTTTACTGATGGGGAAACGCAAGAGATGGATGCCTGAGATCCTGTGACCAAGGAGCTGCAGGCACCACGTGCGAGCTGGGGTTCCGGGCCTGTGTCCCCAACCTTCCTGGTGCAGGAGTTTCTTGTTGGCTTGTCACCTGGACCCAATCTTCAGAATTAAGGTGGCCAAATGATGAGTTGTAAAACACTGCCTCCCATCAACTCCCCTGGGAAATCAGAGATATCCCACCTAATTAAAAAATCGGACAATTACATTTTAAGAGCATAGAAGTGCCCTGTTCTGTGGTTATTGCTTTAGATTTTATAGGGAACTTGTAAGGAAAGTATTATCAGCCAGAAAACATCACAAGGAACTTCTGGTGTTAATGCATGGTGCCAGGCTGACACCGTGGTTACATAAAATGCTCAAGAAGTGGAACATTTCACAGGTAGTACCGACAGGTCCAGAGTCATTTTTATTCATCATCTAGTTATGTTTTCCGAGGCCAGGAAAGGGGGGGAACACCTTTCTTTGAAGCTATTTATCTTCTTTCACCTAGAAGATCATGTTTTGAAGCCGTGAAGCCTAAACACATCATCACAGAGTTTCAGCAAGATGCTTTCTGAAAACAGTAGTCATAGTATTGGTTAATCTGTACATTCAAATAGAACGCAGCCTCCATTGTGGACTATTTTTATCCAAGCCGTCACGGCAGATGGATTCATATGCCAGCCAGACATGTTCCGAGTTGCAATGCAGTTCCAACCTGTTGTTTTCCCCAGACTTCTGCCTCCCCAGCTTGAAACATCGGCACTTCAGTGTATGCAGTAATCCACCAATATTAACATGTATATCAAACCCAAACAATTGGCTGAGCCTTTCATGCGTGCCAGGCTATGAGCTGGGCACTGGGTTTGGGGAGGAAGACAGTGAGATACAAAGAAGCTGGAGCACCCAGGCTCCAAGCTCTCAACAATCTTAAAGACCTAGGAGTAAAAACATACACATAACACCAGTGGAACAGGGTGGAGAACATAGAAATAACTCCATACACTTGGAGCTAAGTGGCCTTTCCAAAAGTTACTGAGAATACCCACCGGGGAAAGAACAGTCTCCTTAATACATGGTACCAGGAAAACTGGCTAGTCACATGCAGAATGAAATTGGACCCCTATCTCTCACCTGATACAAAAATCACCCAAAATGGATTAAAGATTTAGGTGTTGCAAGACCCAAAACCATAAGACTACTAGAAGAAAACATCCATGAAATGCTTGATGACATTGGCCTGGGCAAGGATTTTTTGGATAAGAGCTCACAGCACAGGAAACAAAACCAAAAGCAGGCAAATGGGATTACAGCCAACTAAAAAGCTCTATACAACAAAGGAAATGATCAACAGAGTGGAGAGACAGCCTAAAGCATGTGAGAAAATATTTGCAAACTATGCATCTGATAAGACGCTAATATCCAGAATATCTTACAAGGAAGTCAACTCAATAGCAAAAAAAAAAAAAGTCCAATTTAAAATGGACAAAAATTCTGAATAGACATTTCTCAAAAGAAGACATTCAAATGTCCAACTGGCATATTAACAAATGCTCAACATCGTCATAATGAGGTATAATGTTCAACATGGGTTTGCTGTTCTTTGTTTTTTGAGACAGAGTCTAGTTCTGTTGCCCAGACTGGAGTGCAGTGGCACAACCTCGGCTCACTGTAGCCTCTGCCTCCCAGGTTCAAGCAATCCTCCCATCTCAGCCTCCCCAGTAGCTGGGACTACAGGTGCACACCACCATACCTGGTTAATTTTTGTATTTTTAGTAGAGATGGCATTTCACCATGTTGCCCAGGCTGGTCTCAAACTCCTGGCTTCAAGTGATCTGCCCGCCTTGACCTCCCAGAGTGTTGAGGTTTCAGGCATGAGCCACCACTCCCAGCCTCAACATGTTTTATATGTTGTTAAACTGGGGACCAGAAAGGGATAGAAATCTTCCTGAGGCCACCCAGCCCAACAGAAACAGAGCCAGGGCTGGAACCCAAGTCTCTCACATCCCTAGTTCAGTGCCTATGTCTTAGGTCCCTTTTAGCTGGAAATAACAGAAAACTTGACCAACCTCAATAAAAAATGGTTCCTTTCACCCACAGGACAAGAAGTCTGGGAAGGTGGCTGATGCCTCATTTGAGGGGTCTAATGCTACCATGGCTGAGGTCTCCACAATTTCCCTTGGACTTTTCTTCATGAGTGCAAAATGGCTGCCAAAGCTCCAAATACCATGGAGGAGTTCAAGATAAGAGGGAAACAGAAAGGAATCCATCTAAATTCAGTTGACCCTTCATGTCTGTGAGTTCCACATCCCTGAATTCAACCAACTGCAGATCAAAAATATTTGAGAAAATAATTGTATCTGTACTGAATAGGTACCAACTTTTTTCTTGTCATTGTTCCCTAAATAATGTAGTATAACAACTATTTACATAGCACTTCCATTGTATTAGGCATTATAAGTAACCTAGAGATGGTTTAAAGCAGACAGGAGGATATGCACAGGTTATATGCAAAACTACACTGTTTTGTATCAGGGACTTGAGCATCCGCAGACTTGGATGCTTGCGGGGGCGGTCCTGGAGCCAATCCCCCCTGGATATCATTTTTCTCCCCAAAGCCAAAGCTTTTCCTGCAGCCTCCCAGAACACTTGTGTGTGGATACGGCCACTCCTAGGAGTCTGAGAAAGTGGGTATTTCGCTTTCCACCCTCCAAAGAGGAGACAGAAAAGGGAGAAAGGACTTAGAAACAGATACAGGATTAGCCGACCTGAAACATCTGCCTCCATTTCCCTTCCATAACTCACATCAGTTGGGAAACACAGACCTGTGGCCTGCCACATGCTGGGGCGGTACTGATTAGCAGCCCTCCAGGCTGTCCTTCTCACTCTCCAGCAGACGTTCCAAAACCTAGTGGCTCACATACAACACTTAGGAAACATCACAAAGGTATGTATTTCCAGATCCCACTTGAAAACTATGAGATCAGAAGACTAGAAACAGGGTCCAGGAATGTGTATTCAGATGGAGATGGACTCTTTTGTCATTTAAGAAATAAAATACGGTAATGCCTGCAATCCTAGCACTTTGGGAGGCCAAGGTGGATTGGTCACCTGAGGTCAGGAGTTCGAGACCAGCCTGGCCAACCTGGCAAAACCTCGTCTCTATTAAAAATACAAAAATTAGTCAGGCATGGTGGCATGTGCCTGTAATCCCAGCTACTTGAGAGGCTGAGGCAAGAGAATCGCTTGAACCCAGGAGGCGGAGGTTGCAGAGAGCCGAGATTGTACCATTGCACTCCAGCCTGGGCGACAAGAGTGAAAGTCCATCTCAAAACAAACAAACAAAAAAAAAAAAAACAGTAAAATCCAAACAATATATAAAGTTGTCCCCACAATCCCAGTACCCAAACACTTATTTCTTTTCTAAAGGCCCCTTTTGTAGCAAGTTCCCTGTGGGTCCTTCGAGAAATATTTTGAGCACACACAAGCATGTGTGTAAATCTCTCCAGCATTTTACACAAATAGAAGCTGACTGCACGTTGCAGAGCACTGTGCTTCCTCACTATGTATCTTGGAAACTGTTCCACATCAGCACATGGACATCTATTTCCTTTTTTTTTTTATCATGGCTGCATAGCAGAAAATTTGTCTCTTGTAAAAGTTCCCCAAGCAGTTGTGAGAGCAGGCGAGGTGTGGGCTTCATGGGCTGGTTGGTGCTGCTAGCGAGTTGAACAGCCCTTGATAAAACAGCAAGGGCAGCATCCAGCACGAGCTGAGCCCTGGGATGCCTGCCAGCGCCATGCTAAGCTCACGGCACAGATGCCTTTATGTGACCCTCTCCATAACCCCAGAAAGTGGGATTATTCTTCTATCCCACTTTACAGATGAGACATTGCAACACAGGGAAATTAAGTAACCTACCCAAAGTCACACAGCAATGCTGTCACAGACAAGGCTGTACTCTGATAACTTCGACTCAGAATCTCGCCCTCACTCTGGTCAGCACGGCGTGCAGCCCCACCCAGCAGTTCTGCGGGATGGCAAATTATCTGGAGCACAAGAAGAAAGACCAGGGTCTGGCCTGGGATCCTCCTGATCTGTCCTGCGGCAAGATCTACCATAGGGTTAAGTGACTGCATCTGGGTGAGCTGTGAAGCAGGGAAATGTACCAGTCACTGGTGCGGGGAGCAAATCAGGGTGCAGCTCCATCCTTCTCTCCCTGTATCACCTGCCACCTCCCTGCTCCTCCTCCCAGCAGCCTCCCCTTAGCAGCTACAAAATCTGGCACCCATGATGCAGCTGTCAGTGTTCTATGTGCAAAATCAGTGGAAGCTTTTGCGTGGATGCCTGGGACAAGAATTCATGTAAGGACTCAGAAAGAGCAATGCCTCAAAATTCACGCGCGCGTGCACACACACACACACAAACCCAGCATTTGGTTGATGTCTCTTCCAGGGTCAGGGGTGATGACACAACACTCACCTCCCAGCATGCCCTAGAGTCTGGCACAGAGCCGGTGCTCAGGGAATGTATGTGGTATTGATTGAATTCCTGAAGAAGCTGTGCATCCCTGAACGTACCTGAAAACCATGGCTGCAGTGATGGAGTTAAATTCGTCATCTGATTCTTTCTGAAATTATATTCGGTCTGCTCTACAAAGCACCATGCCAGGCACTGGGACAGACGAAAAGCATATGGTCCTTGTTTCCAAACCGTCCTGTCTTATAAGGGAGACAGATGTGCACAGCGTTAAGTACATGATAAGGCAGAATGTGGTAAATACTACAGCAAATAGAGGGGGCGTGAGAGTTGAACTGGTGTGAATACTTGATGAACATCTGTTTCCCACAGGACCCACTGGCCTGCAGCTTACCCCAGTGCCCAGGCTTGTCTGCGCTCTTCACTGCTCTATCCTCGGGTTCAGCACTTGGGGACCTGATCCCTGACCGAGGAAAGCTGGCTGACAGCCACTTGCAGAGTGAATGAAGTACGATGGCTTTGGGTGGTTTTCTAAGCTATTTTCCATGCTGCATTTTATTGGATCTCAGAAGCTGACTTCTGATATAGCAGTGGATATAGCAGCTCCTCTAACAACTTGAGCCTCAGCCTCTCTGTCTCTAAAATGGGAAAACTCCTAGTGCCTTCCCTGTGGGTTTGTTGTGAGTACGAATGGGGCTGATCCATCAAAAATGCTTACCAAGGGGAGAAAGAGTGCATGTCGGTAAATGAATGGGAGCCATGAGTGACTTGGTCTCCTCACTTCGCACATGAGCAAATTAAGGCTTGAAGGGGTGGATCAATTTCTCCATCTGTTGACACACTTATTAAGTTCTCAAACCTATGCCTCGGCATCCCCATCTCACTGGAATCCTGAGACTGATTCTCGTCATCCAAGATACTAAGTAAGGGTAGACACACGGGGGAATCCATGACTGTCCAGCACACAGTAGGCGCTTTGTAACTATGTGCAAACTGAAGCAAAGCTAATTCAGAAGCGACCTGGAAGTTAATTTCTTTTCCTTAACTGAATCCTGCTATCTTTGTATTTTAATTCCTCGATCTTACCCTTTCATGAAAGTTGAGCAGGTAAAAGAATTCATTTATACAGTTAAATAAGAACTCCATTTACTCGTGCTCTCCTCAGCTGATTTTAAAGGCAGATATAAAGGATGTAGATTTCCAAAACTCAACACTCATTTTTGAATATTGATTCTGTGCCAGCTACTGGGAATACGCAATTTCTAAAACCCTCTGTGTTTTCAGGAACCCACAGTAAACGGCAGGCAGGGAAAGGGTTGGGGAGGAGTGTGCTCAGGATTACAGGGCGTGGATTGAAGGTCCAGAGAGATGTCCAAGGGTTTATGGCAGCAACTGGAGTAACATGGCTGGTGGGCTCTGTTAAAACCTCAAACGAGTGACTTCTGCAGAGGAGTCTTGAAGGACAATTAAGAGTTTGCAAAGTGACCCAAAGAGGGTAAAATATCCCATGAAATGAAAGGGACGTTCAAAACTCAGGCTCCCAAAACCATATAGTATGCTGAAGTGACCACAGGCTGCCAGAGAGAGAGAGAGACAGAGAGAGAGAGAAAAACGAAAACACCCCTGCTTACCTGCTTACCCCTCCTGTGCCCCTGGAGGCATTACTGATCAATCACGGCCCTAGGCTCCAGGAAGCCCTGACCTGGCCTTGGAATCCTTCTATGTGGCTCCCGGGAGCTCCCACCACAAGAGCTGGACCGTGAGAGTCAGAGAGGAAGTGAGATCCAGGCTGCAGAGTTAGGGAGTTACGATAAGGGGAAGCCATCACTGCCTTTCCAGCAGGGCATGTTCAGCTTCCATCACTGCTTTAGAAAGGCCCTGATATTCACGGACAGGGTGGATTGGGGGAGGGTAGTAGCGGGTGGCAGAGGTAGCTGGAGGCAGGTAGGGCAGGCAGAGAGTGACTCCTAGGAGTCACATAGTCCTGATGACAGCTGGAAGGGAAGGGGCACTCGGGGGAGGAGGCTGAGACCAGTAGACAGTTCACAGGTAGAAAGGAAGGGGCTTGGGGTGGGTGGAGATGGGAAAGGGTGGATGGCAAGAAAGCCGTTAACTAAGACAGCCACCTCAGGGGAGAAGGGGTTAGAACCTCTGTCTCTTGGCCTGGAATCCAGAGTTGGAGGCACAGCAGCATGGCTGAGTCGAGGAGGCTGGGCTGGGGCATCTGACACGCCTGGGTGGGAATCCAGACACCCCAGATTCCGTGCTGCCTGAAGTACGTCACTTAAGCTCACAGGACACAGGAAGCAGGAGTGGAATTAGCGACACCTATGAGCACAGGCTCCGCATTCGGCTCCTGAGTTCGAACACTGGCCTGGTTCTGTGACCTCCTCAAAGCTGTCCAGCGTCCCCAGGGTTGAGCACAGGATGGCGCCCTTGCTGCCAGCAGGAGAAACCCATGTGAGGCCTCCCACGCACCCCATCCACATGGCACCTGACCATGAAATGAAGCCTGCGATATGAATCCCTCCCTCTTCACCTCACTTGCTTTCTCACTAAGCTTCCACCAAGTTCTTCTTACCTGATTCCTCCCCGGCCCATTTCTTCCCGCTTTGCTTACCTGCCTCCCAAGCCTTGAGTTTGCTTCTGGCCAACATTAAACCCTGGCAGGCAGCCCTTTGCCTTGACCTCTTGGCTCCCAGATATCACTTAGCCCTTGACCTCTGGTCATGCTGGGGTATGACCCCAAGGCATTTGCTCCCTGACCCCTGCCCAAGATCCTCCACTAGAGCCAAGCTCCTCTGTCCAGCTCAGGACTGCTGCCACTCAGGTCCTAGCATAATGCTACCAGGTCACCCCTTCAAGTTCCCACCTTTGCCATAATCACTGCACACTAAACATAGCCTGGGACTTATGTTCAGAATCGCCAGCCATAGTCCATTCTTCTGCAAACACCCAGATCTCCCCGCCATCCCCCCCACACCCTTTAAAATCTATTTGGTTTTCTCACAATTTATGCTCAAGACACACAGAAATATCCACCATCGTGTTTTCATGGTACCCAAAGAGCCTGCTTTGCTTATGTGTACATTAAAGCTACAGTAACAACAAAACAATCCTATGTCAGTGGAACAAGCAACTCACACAAAGAAGCATGTCAGCTTTTAATAATGCCAAGAAAAAAGCCCTCTGCTGCTGTGCCCACCAGTCTTCCTACATCTGATGCCCATTTAGGGATACCTGGAAGAATGGCAGCCTGTCTGTTGTCTGGGAAAGCATTCTCTGACTGGGTTGTGTTACTCCTAAATTATTCAAAATCTTCACTGGGATTCATCAAGGTCACCACCTCCTGGAACCTTTGTGCCGAGAGGAGCATGCGGGCGCCTTCCAGGCCTAAAAAGATGCAGGAGATGAAAGTCTGTGAGTGCAAAGGCCTCTGCTGAGCCCTCCGCATCTGCTTCTGGCCTCCTCCACAGAGGAAGCCAGTCTCATCTTTACTCTGAATCAGAGACCTGCAACACGGCCTGTGCTCGTTTCAAATGGGCAGAGAGGGCCATCTTCACAACTTACATTCAAATCCTAACTCCAAGCATGTTCTGAACCTGGTAGTTACAGTCCAGGAAGCCTGACTGTCAACCGCTCTCACTTGATTCCCAATTTCTGCCTGGGTAGAAAGGCACTCCAGGTCCTTACCGGCTCGAGTCTGTCACGTGAACGCATGAGGTGTACTGAACACACTCGTGTACACACACCTAGAAGGCCCCGGTGTGGGTGCGCACGGGGATGAGGCTCTCCTGCCCAGGAGACACCCACTGCCCTCCCAACACGGTGAGTCCAGTCTCCCAGCCCCATCACCGCTGGGCAGAAGCCCTGGAACCAAACACTGAGGGCCTGGAGCCCAGAGGCAGGGCCATCCAGAGCCTGTCATGCTGCAAGGCTACTGTGGAATTCTCCATTCTCCAGGTGTTTCCTTCGGATCAAGAGGTTTTTGTTTTTGTTTTTAGAAGAAATAGAATGAAAAACAAAATACTGAGCTAAAATCTAAATTATTTCTTCTCCTGAAACATACTCACTGGATGCACATTGATGGAAGTTCTCAAAGACTTACGTTCAAAGGGTGAATTTCTAAGGATTTCAAAAAAGACGGTCAAACAGAATCTTTTCTTTCTTCCTTCTGAAGAAGAGTGGATCACAAAGTTATCTGAGTTGTACAGCCAGGAAGGTGAGGGAACATAGATTTGGGTCGTCTCGTCATAAACATAAAAATGCGGCAGCCCGCTTGCGCGCTGCTTAATTTCTTTTTGTTTTATAATTACCGCTCGGCGCCTCGGCCTGAGTGACAGGCGCGAGGCAACAGCGCCATCTGTAGGAGAAACTTCACAGCCCAGGCGGGACGCCCAACCCAGTGGTTTAGTCCCGTGTCCAACACTTCCAGGATTCAGAAGCTCCGGTACCAACACCCTTTCCCCTGAACACAAACACACCCATCCCTGGATGAGCTGAATGCCCAGCTCAGTCATCTAAAGAATACATGGGCCGGGCACAGTGGCTCACATCTGTAATCCCAGCACTGTGGGAGGTCAAGGTCGGAGGGTTGCTTCACTCCACGAGTTTGAGACCAGCCTGAGCAACTTAGTGAGACCCGGTGTCTGCTAAAAATAATGATTAGCCTCGCACGGTGGCGTGGCGTGGGCCTGTGCTCATAGCTACTGGGGAGGCTAAGGCGGGAGGATCGCTTGAGCCTGGGAGTTCCCGGCAGCAGTGAACTGTGATCATGCCACTGTGTGCCAGCCTGTTCATTTTTTACTTTAAAAAAAAAAATAAATAATAAATGGTTACTATTATTATAGTTGGAGGAAGAGTTAGTAAGATCTATCACATTTTTAATTGGCCATTTCCTTTAATCTAGCAATTATTCCAGTTCTGGAGGTTTACCTCGCATAAATACTAGCTTGTATGTAGAGATAAAAATCCAAGGGATATTCACTGCAGTGTTCATTTAGTAGTGAAACATAAAAGCAATCTAAACATTTTTAATAGGACTGGTAAAACAAATTAGGGCCCTCCAGGGCACAGAAGCCTGTATGAAGTTTATCATGAACAAGGAGTTATGCACGTAAGGAGACCGGACGGTTTGCCACAGTAAAATTTTCAGTTACAAAAGTAGCTTTGCAACATCATGTAGAATGTGGTCTTTCTGCAAAGATGTGTGTTATATGCACACACGCACAATATCAGGAAGAATGTGTTCCACACTGTGATGTTACAAACGGTGGCTATCTTGGGGGTGGGAGGTAAAGGAGGAAATGCACTTTCCACTTTGTACATGTCTGCATTATTTGAATTGTGCTGCAAACATGTACTAATTTTGGATTTACTACCATGGTGCTTGAGGACATACTCAAGTCATCCTCAGAGTATCTCTGGAAGGCAAGCTTTTTGGGTCCTTGCATCTCTGCAAGGGTTCCGTTTTGCGTTCCAACCCGAATGTGATTTCGGCTCAGCACAAGATTCTATGTGCAAGGCAGCTTCCCTTAGAACTGCCAAGTCCCGGCCGGGTGCGGTGGCTCAAGCCTGTAATCCCAGCACTTTGGGAGGCCGAGACGGGCGGATCACGAGGTCAGGAGATCGAGACCATCCTGGCTAACCCGGCGAAACCCCGTCTCTACTAAGAAATTTTAAAAAAAAACCAAAAACTAGCCGGGCGAGGTGGCGGGTGCCTGTAGTCCCAGCTACTCAGGAGGCTGAGGCAGGAGAATGGCGTGAACCTCGGGGGCGGAGCTTGCAGTGAGCTGAAATCCGGCTACTGCACTCCAGCCTGGGCCACAGAGCGAGACTCTATCTCAAAAAAAAAAAAAAAAAAAACTACCAAGTCCCACATTGTCTCCTAGCATCTGACACTGGCAGTGAGAAGTCTAATGCCAATCTGAAGTGTGCTTCCTTGCAAGAAACCTCATTTTTCTTTCTGGGAGCTTTTGATATTCTACTCAGCCTTGGTTTTCCGAAAATTCAGCACAATGTGTCCAGCACAGGCCTTTCCTCATTTCTCCTGCTCCCAATGCAGTGGTTACCTTCAATATGACAACACGCGTCTTTTTGTTAACTCTGGAAAATTTTCACGGATTTTTTTCTTTTCATTTCCTTCTCCACATTCCCTCTTTTCTTCCTTCCCAGAATTCTTTAACTAGATGTCCATCTTGGAGGTTCATTCTCTGTCTCTTAACTTTTCTCTCATCTATCTTACACATAAATGTTGGTGCATTCTAGAAGAATCCCTCAAGCTTTAGCTATATCCATTCTGCTACTCAGCCGATGCATGGAGCTTAATACAGTATTTCAAGAATCCCGTTTTTAACTTCTTAGATCTCTGGTGGATTCATTTACATCATAGATGATGCTTTACATACTTGAATCTCTCCGAAGTACCTAAAGTTGCTCCATTTTCTTCAGTTTGCTGGGTTATTCCCATTCTTTAGGTTTTGGTTCTTCAATTGGATGCCTTTGGAGTCATGTACCCTGCTGTGGATTTCCCTCAAGTGTCTGCTGATGTGTGATTATTTGCTTATCTTTCTGCGTTAAATGCCCTGGTTTCCTGCCTGGTGCATTTATTGCTGCCTGCTTTCTGAGACTGTGGGGAGGGGCAGGGCCAGCTGCTGCTGGGTGACAGATCTTATTTTCTGGGTGTGGGAGCCACCCTGGCTGCCTGCAGGTCACTGACTCAATGGATTTGTGACCTGGAGCCCTCACTACCCACTTAGGCCTCAGGCAAATGTCACTCCTACTTGAAGCTGTGGAGAGATGGAAAGCGCCTCCTCCCAGAATGAAGACCCTCAGTTAACCTGCCTGGCAAAGGCCCTGAACCCCACCTCCACCCTCCCGCCTGCCAGGTCTTTAGGTCTAGACTTGTTTCCTGCCCTTGCCGGCCCTTTGCCTGTGTTTGCTCTGGCTTTGTTTCTCTGAGTGGCTGATTTTATTTGCCTTTTGACTTTCAAGACTTCCTGGTCCACTGTTGTCACTTTATCTTGTTTGGCTTATAGTTTGCATGGTCATTTTGCTATTCCCATATGATTTGGGATGGGATTTAACATGTAAGAAAAATAAATACTACTTCTGTGTTTACATGACTTCCCCAATGTAAGGAAGGCCAGGAACCGTACGAAGTCATCGATACTGATGCCAGAGTGTGGTGTCAGAGGTCACCATCCCCAAAATGGATTTAACAGCACAGACAGCCCATTCCATGGAGTTAATCAGCTTAATTGTGCTTCTTGGCATTATTGAATTTGGGGAAATAAGTTACTCTCAGTAACTTCAAATGTTAAATGTCAGATCACCAACATCTTATATTAAATTTGGAAAGAACCCTTCACTAATCAAGAGAAACATATACTCAAAATGGAGCAATTGATATTTTCCTTTTCTATTCTCTTCTCCTCCTCCACCAATAAATTTTAATAAGGAACATGTAACTCCTAAGTTTGTAAACCTAGACAAAGTACTTGAAAACTCTAATTTTTTTGTTTTGTTTTTGTTATGACAACCACGACACCCTTTGTGTTAAGGTTAGAAGTTGGGTTTGGTTACCACCCCAGAGTTCCGTACGGGAGGTCTTTCAGATTTCTTCGTTAATTCTTCTTTCACATTTGGTTTTCGTCAAACAGGATGAGGGAAGCTCACAGAAAGAAGGCATTCACTTAATTTTACAGACTATTTTTCCTGGGTCCTAGCTTAGAGAGGAGCATCTTGACCTACATGTCCTCTTTAGCATCTTTTGTGCGTGGGGAGGACTCAGCTGCTGAGATGCTGGCAAAGATGTGGATGCCATTTGCTCCTCCTCTGCTCATTTGTCTGTAATCACAGGAGTACACTGGGCAATGAGCTTGATGAGAAATTGAAAAGGCAAGGTGAACGGCCTACATAGCCCTTCTAATGTAGGCATTGAAAGAGTGTAATTTCCTGGAAAGCAACCTCAATGTCAGATTGAAATGCTGATTTCAACGTGCTATTCATGCACTGGCTCCCTAAGCCTGGAAGAAATGCCTTCTCGGGGTGCTGTCCCCCACAGAGAGCACGTGGGCCTCCCTGTTTCCACTCTCCACCCTCCCAAACCATTTTCACCAACAGGTAGAAGGATCCTTTCAGAATAGAAACCAGATCCTTCATTGCCAGCACAAAACCTGGCAAGGGTCTGCCATTGCCCTCAACCAGAAACCCAAAGTTCTCACATAGCTGATGATACGGTTTGGATCTATGTCCCCACCCAAATCTCATCGCGAACTGTAATCCCCAGCTGGGGCCTAGTGGGAAGTGACTGAATAATGGGGGCAAATTTCCCCCTTGGTGCTGGTCTGACAGCGGGTGAGTTTCCCTGAGATCTGGTTGTTTAAAAGTGTGCAGCACCTCCCCCACCCCCGTGGTCCTGCTGCTGTCATGTAAGACACGTGCTCCCACTTTGCCTCCCGCCATGATTGGAAGCTCCCTGAGGCCTCCTCAGAAGCAGATGCTGTCACGCTTCCTCTACAGCCTGTGGAGACATGGGCAATGAAACCTCTCTTATAAATTACCCAGTCTCAGCCAGGTGCAGTGGCTCACGCCTATAATCCCAGCACTCTGGGAGGTGAGGTGGGCAGATCAAGGAGTCAGGAGATTGCAAACCATCCTGGCTAACATGGTGAAACCTCATCTCTACTAAAAATACAGAAAATTAGCCAGGCGTGGTAGCGGGTGCCTGTAATCCCAGCTACTCAGGAGTGTGAGGCAGGAGAATTGCTTGAACCTAAGAGGCAGAGGTTGCAGTGAGCCAAGATTGCGCCACTGCACTCCAGCCTGGGTGACAGAGCAAGACTCCGTCTCAAAAAGAAAAAAAAATTACTCAGTATCAGGTATTTTTTTCTCTTTTTTTTTTTGAAACAGGGTCTCCCTCTGCCAGCCAGGCTGGAGTGCAGTGGCATCTCAGCTTCGTATAATCTCCATCTCCCGGGTTCAAGTGATTCTCCTGTCTCAGCCCCCACCACCCCCCAGAAGCTGGGATCACAGGCATGCACCACCATGCCCAGCTAATTTTTGTATCTTTAGTAGAGATGGGGTTTCGCCATGTTGGCCAGGCTAGTCTCAAATTCCTGACCTCCAGTGATCCTCCTGTCTCAGCCTCCCAAAGTGCTGGGATTACAGGCGTGAGCTACTGCGCCTGGCCTCAGGTACTTCTTTATAGCAATGTGAGAACTGAGTGATATAACTGAGGAGCCCTTCTGTGATCCAGCCAGCTTCCCCCTAATTACCCTCCCTCACAGGGCTGCAGCCACAGGGCTTCCGGCTGCTCTAGGATCCTGCCAAGCCTTTACACTTGCTGTGCCTCCCGCTAGGAATATTTTCCTTCCAGCTTTGCCCACCACAGCTTCCTCACGCAGTGGAGGTTTCTGCTCAAATGCTTCCCTGCAGGAGCTCTCCCCAGCCACCCAGTGATGACAGGCGCTCAGAGAGACTCTCTATCGCCCTCTCCTGTTCTGTGTCCTCCTAGGACTTTCTTACTCTGACATCATAGATTCACATGCTTGCTTTCTGTTTCCCACATTAGAACGTAAGTTCCATGAGAACAAGGGCTGTGTTTTGTTCTCTATGTAGTCCCCGCATCTAGAATCCAGCCTAGCAATCAGGAGGGGCTCAGTAGATATTAGTGGGTGATCAAATGCTTCTGGATTTTAAAATAAAATTTAAAAAGGACGGTGCCTCATAACTGTACAGATAAATTCAATTTCCAAAGGATACATTTAGCATAAAAGTATGACAAAAGGGCTCTCAAAGAAGTTAAACATTGAATAACCGTATGACACAGCAATTCCGCTCCTAGGGATATAGCCATGAAAATTAAAAGCAGGGACTCAAACGGGCACCTGTATACCCATATTCGTGGCTGCATTATTCACAGTAATCCACAAGTGGAAACAACCCAAATGCCCTTCAATAGATAGAAAGACAACCAAAATATGACATAGCCATACTGTGGAATATTATTCAGCTCTACAAAGGAATGAAATGCAGATCCATGCTGCCACATGCATGAACCTTGGAGATATTATAAGTGGAATAAGACAGACACAAAAAGACAACTATCGTATGATTCCTCTTATGTAAGGTAACTAAAATTGACAAATTCACAGAGACAGAAGCAAGGATAGAGATGATTAGTGGCTGGGGAAAGAGAGAAAATGGGGTTATTGTTTAGTGGGTACAGAGCCTCTGTTTAGGATGATAAAGAAGTTCTGGAAGTGGGTAGTGATTATGATTTCACAGCATTGTAAAAGTACTAAATGCAATATACACACACACACATACACATATACACACATATATATTCCCAAAAGAAAATGGTAAAGCACTTACTCTATTTGCTTTGATTTTATGAAATTAGATGAATTTATCCTGAGATTTTTTTTATTAGATGAATCGGCACTAGTTAGTCTTTGCCATCTGTTTAACTTAACATTCTAACACAAATTCTTGATTTAACATTCTTTATTGGTTTTACAAAGATGAGGCCTGATAATTATGTACATAAGCCAGTGATGCCTGATTTATTATGCAAGCAAGAGAAAATACGTCAGATGCTGCTGAATTCTTATTTTTCCCAGTGTCATTTGTGAATATTACTCAAAGTTTTTACCCATATTATTATTTCTGTTCCCTCAAGATTAAAAAAAAAAAAAAAAAAAACACACTTCTACAAATGTTTGTCAAAATTGGGAGCACTTTAACAAATAGCTCTCAAATATAGTACCTTCTAACATGTCATTAAATATTCTCCTTTGAATATCATTTAAACCTTTTCAGTTACATTGGGAAATTCTCTAATATATTTCCATAAATTACAATAAATAATGTCCTGTTAAACTTCTGGGGTTTTCAGCTAATGTGTGATGTGAGTAATTCAAGTTCAGCTCCGTGTTCTCCCCGGTGTCCCCAGTTCCTCACACCAGCCGTACCCATTAAGGACGGAGCCAGCTCCACCAGGCATTTCAAAGGATGCCAAGCCCGGCCTTTGAGTGGTCATTGAAAGCCTGGTTTACTGTGGCTCAGGGTCTGGGTCACCTTGGTAAAACTCCTCAGAGCAATTACAAAAGCATTTGCATCCACAGGTCCTCCATAAATACCATTTGAATGAATACCCCAGGGTTTTGCAGAGGCTGTTACTCCATCATGGACGGTGGGAGGGACATTTTAGATGGTACAAGGACAAACACTTGTTTAATTGTCATGCATTTTTTAAACATTAAGACAAGTGACATCGGTTTTTCACTGATAATAAAAATACAAAATATCCCTTAAAAATACATACATTTAAATTTTAAAATGTTTGTATGTAAAAGAAAGAATTGACTTGCGGTGTAGGATTTGGAAACCATCCATAGGGTGGTACACAAATGACTGACTGGGCCAGGCATGGTGGCTCACACCTGTAATCCCAGCACTTTGGGAGGCCAAGGCAGGAGGATCACTTGAGCCCAGGAGTTCCAGATTAGCCTGGGTGACATGGTAAAATCCCATCTCTACAAAAAATACAAAAATTAGCCAGGCATGGTGGTGTGAGACTGTGTGTAGTCCCAGCTACTGGGGAGGTGGAGGCAGGAGGATCACTTGAAACTGGGTGGTGGAGGCTGCAGTGAGCCATGATCACACCACTGCACTCCAGCCTGGGTGACAGTGAGACTGTCAAAAAAAAAAAAAAAAGACTGAATTGAGGGCAACACTAAACTAGCAAATGTTTATTGTTAGCCATCAGAACCTAGCAACTGGGAGGACAGAGCAGGGGGCACGGCCCAGCGTGTACAGGAGCCTCAGGCCTCCGAGGCTGGCTTTGGGATGTTAGAAGAAGTAGAGCTTGGAGCCCACAGTTGGGGGGCACCCAAACAGAAAGGAGCCCTGCAGCCTCCTGACTGTTGTCACAACCCAAAGGAGAAATGTAGTTTACAGGACCCCACAGCACGATGAAGCCACAAGCCGAAGAGTGGGCTGGGGGCAGGGGCAATGGCTGAATATCTGCTGCAGACTGGCTGGGTTACCCACCCTTTGTGGGAAACGGCCAGAGGCTGCCTTGCTTCCCCTCCGTTGCCACCTTCTACCCACACTAGACCTCACTCCCACTTAAATTCTGAACTCCTCTGTCCTTCCAGCTCTCCCGCAAATTCCTTTTATACTTGGGGCAGAACTCGTCAGGCCATCCTGCCCAGCCTTGCTGCATCTACACCATCTTGCCCACAGAGTTCCAGGCTCCCTGGCCTTGGAGGGCGTTCTATGGTGGGAGGTTGCCAGGCCTAGGAAGCTACAGGCCTTGAGTCAAATATCTTGCTCAAGCCGGTAGGAGTTGACAAAATTTAAAACTAGAGTTCATAGACCTGCCACAAATAGTTGGCAAGTTTGTTATGATCAAGATTCCATCCTAGCCCACATGCTAGGAGGATTTGGCATCCCTGATCTCTGGTTCTCTCTGGACTCCGAGGAACACCACCAGCCTTCCATCTTCCCAAATGTCGGGCCTTAGCAAAGGTAATAGTCCTTGATGTGCTTTGCTTTTCACATCTGTAAAACAGGCTTAATCATGACATCTGCATGGTATTTGTTTTGTAATGATTAAATGAGATCATCCAGGGGCAGTGATCAGCAGTGTGCTGGCTCAGAGCAGATGCTCACTACATGTCAGCCGTCAGAAAAGAAAACAGAACAAGTCTCCCCATGTTCCCTGTCGAACAATGAGAAAGACATTGGATGAATCCCAACTGAAGGATATTCTACAAAAACCCTGACCGGACCTCCTCAAAACTGTCAAGGTTATCGAAAACAAGGACAGTCAGAGAAACTGTCACCGCCAAGAGGTTCTCAAGGAGACATGATGACTAGCTGCCATGTGGGGTCCTGGATGGGCACCTGCAGGAGAAAAGGGACATTATGGAGGAGAAAATAAGGAACTCTGCATGAGGTTTGGACCTTAGTTAATGAGAATCATCAATACAGATTTATTAATTGTAAATAAGGGAGGAGACCACCCATCGTATCGTCTTGTGCTCAATTCTGCCTCCAAAGAAAAAAAGAAGTAAAAACTAAAAGGCAGAAATGAAATCCACAGGCAGATAGCCCGGCACCGCACCCTGGGCCTCGTAGTTAAAAGTAGACCCCTGACCTAATCAGTTCTGTTATCTATAGATTACAGACATTGTATAGAAATGCACTGTGAAAATCCCTATCCTGTTTTGTTCCAATCTAATTCCTGGTGCATGCAGCCCCCAGTCACGTATTCCCTGCTTTCTCCATCAGTCACGACCCCCTCACACGCACCCCCTTAGAGTTATGAGCCCTTAAAAGGGACAGGAATTGCTCACTCAGGGAGCTCAGCTCTTGAGACAGGAGTCTTGCCGATGTCCCCCGGCAGAATAAACCCCTTCCTTCTTTAACTCAGTATCTGAGGAGCTTTGTCTGCGGCTCGTCCTACTACATAGCAAATATGTCATACTGATGTAGATTGTCAACAATGGGGACAGTTGAGCTTTCTGTGGTGCATTGGCAGTTTTTCTATAAATCTAAACTATTCTGAAATAAAAAGCTTATCAGAAAACAAAACAAAAAAAAAGATTGGAAGAAAAATGTAAGCCTCTCTCCCAAAGATACACAGCTGGCATAAAGTCAGCTATGGTTTAGGACCCACTTTTTAGTGACCTGGGAGCCTATACGCCATCCATTCGGGGCTGCACCTAGTGTTATTTTTTAAGACAATTGCAGGCTGGAAGAGGAAAGCTGGAAAATGCAATTCTCCCAGTAGGGCTTTAGGTCCGCAGTCACCTAAGTGGAACCACAGTGGTGGAGAAGGGCTATGGACCGGAAATAGCAGCCCACAGGTAAAGGCAGAGTTTAAAGGACTAAATCTGCTTGTCCACAGATCACTTAAGAACAATGCCCTCAGGGTGTCCAGAGCAGCCATGTCCCTCCCTCCTGCAGCCACAGTCCTTGCTTTGGAGAGACTCTAGGGCAAGTCAGGCTTGTCAGAACGGAGTTATCTGCCCAGAACAACTGTGAGCACTGGCAGGCAGCTTCTGCAAATGATGCCATCCTTTCCTTTGTCAGGACAACCCAGAGGCCCGTGGGGGAGCTGCCTGTAACACAGGAGCCATTCCTCTGCCCAGTAGTGCTGGCAGATATCAGGACAGGGAGCAAGGCTGGATCAGTCTGGGTTTTCAGTGTTTGGTTGCAGCAGATCTTGTGGGAACCTTGCCTAACTCTGTCCAAACGCTGTGGCACCTCATCTCTCCAAGGATCCCATGTGTCAAATCATTTGGTTTTCAAACCAGTCAGGTGGAAGGCAGTCAGCCACTGTGCCTATTTCCAGTAGTTTGCAATTTTGCCTTACAGATGACAATTTACTACTATCTTCTGCTTTCTTGAATAATGATTTCATTTAACATATTTAACAAAGTTTCATTGAGCACCAACCTCAGGGGAGTTCCAGCTGACTAGGCGGTAGGGAGAATTTCCTCTTGAGCCTCACTTGGACCACCTGGACCACCGATTAATTTTCCATTTCTCAGCCTTAATGTGAAAGACACCTCTTCTCTGCCCAGCAAGCATTCCCCTTCTTCCAGGTGTGCTGTCATCATTTTGTTTGGCGACCTCACCCCTTCCCTACTCTCAGACCATGTGGTAAGGATGGTGCAGACCCACAGACCAGTTCTAGGAATAGTCTTCACATCCAATCATGGGAATGAGTGCAGAGATGGTCACATAACCTAATGCAATTAAATGAAGCCATCCTCTAATTGTTTGCTAGATCTGTGCTTTCTCTGGTGAGGGTGCTGAGCTGGGAGGCTGTGTGCCTGGAGCTGCTGGAGGCCACTTTTTGTCATTGCATGGAGAGAGACTGCTGAGTATAAGGCATCTTAGAAAATGAAACCAACATAGTGAGTGAGAAATGGAACAGGGTGAGTCCTCATGCCATCTGGGGCCCCTGGATCTGCCATGCCTGCAGCCAATTAATTCCACTCTTCCTTTTCTAATCCAGTTTGAGCCGGATTTTTTTTAACCTGAAGAGTCCTGGTAGATGTGTTGTCTGATGATACTGTTAAAAACCAATGCAGCATAGGTTCAGGGGACATTGCTGTGCCACATGACATCACCCTATTGAAACCATGTGCACTCACTTAGCCCTTTGTCCCCCAGGTCTCCGTGATGCACTAGAGACCTATTTCCTTCCTGCAAAGTGCTGAGGTCTCAGCTTTTCTGGCCAGAAGAAAATGGCAAGTTAAAGTAGAAAAATCTGTTTTAGAAAGTCTTCTGCTATAGGTATTAGCACCAGGTTTTTTGTTGTTTGTTTTTTTGTTTTGTTTGTTTTAAGATGGGGCCCCAACTGATAACTCAAAATCTAGAAAAAAGAGCATTTATGGGGCCAAGATGGCCAACTAGATACAGCTACAGTTGGAGGCTCCCACCGAGCAGAACAAAAACAGTGGGTGAATCCTGCACCAGCATCTGAGGAATCCAGGTTCTTACTGGGACTGACTAGGTGGTTGGCATGACCCATGAAGGAGCAGGAAAAGCAGGGTGGAGGGACAGCCCACCCAGGGTGGAGTGACAGCCCCCCCAGGAGCCACACAAGGCAAGGGGACCTCCCACCCTCAGCCAAGGGAGGGGCGAGTGATTGTGCTACCCCACCCCAGAAACCACACTTTTCCCACTGATCTGTGCAACCCATGAGTCAGGAGATCCCCTCGTGAGCTCACACCACCAGGGCCTTGGGTCCCAAGCACAGAGCTGTGCAGGTTCTCGGAGGTCACTCGGCAGGAGATTGCCTAAGACTACTGAGTTCCCAGGGTGAGGAGTGGCCAATACTGCAGCTCCAGTCTGCGGTTTTCCTCTGCTGGTGCCATGGAGACTGGGTGTTGGACCCAGGAAGAATTCCCCACAGCACAGCACAGAGGCTGTGGCAGACCATGGCCAGACTGCCTCTTTAGGCTGAACTCAGACCCATCGCTCCTCACCCAACAGGGCCTCCCTGTGGGAATTTCAGCAACTCCAGCCAGAGGTTTATGGACAGAACTTTGATCTCCCTAGGACTGGGATGGAACCCTGTGAGGAAGGGCTGCCACAGTCTCCATAGATCAGTAAATTTAGTCTTTCCCCCTGCTGGCTCTGAGGAATCTGGGCAGTCCCGACAAGTGAGATTCCCCTCAGGGCAGCACACCTCCTCTGCCAAGGGGCAGCCAGACTGCTTCGTTAAACGGGTTCCTGATCCCGTGCCTCCTGACTGGGTGAGACCCTCCAACAGAGGTCGCCAGACCCAGGAGCATTCTGGCTGGCATCAGGTCGGTACCCCTCTGGGACAGAGCTCCCAGAGGAAGGAGCAGGCAGCCATCTTTGTTGTTCTGCAGCCTCCACTGGGTGACAGCTCCAGGTGTGGGAGAGACTCAGGCAAATAGGGTTTGGAGCGGGCCCCCAGAAAACTGCAGCATACCTATAGAAGAGGGGCCTGACTGTTAAAAAGAAAAGCAAACAGACAGAAAGCAACAACCACAACAGCATCAACAAAAATGTCCCCACAAAAATCCCCATCCAAAGATCAGAAGCCTCATAGATCAAAGGTAAATAAAGTCATGACGATGAGAAAGAATCGATGAAAAAATGCTGAAAACTCAAAAAACCAAAGTGCCTCTTCTCCATATGATTGCAATACCTCTCCAGCAAGGGCACAGAACTGGGCTGAGGCTGAGATGGGTGAAATGACAGAAGTAGGCTTCAGAAGGCCAGTAATAACAAACTTTGCTGAGCTAAAGGAGCATGTTCTAACTCAATGCAAAAAAGCCAAGAACCGTGGTAAAACACTACAGGAGGTGTTAACCAGAATTACCAGTTTAGAGAGGAACATAAATGACCTGATGGAGCTAAAAAAAAAACACAAGAACTTCACAATGCAACTACAAGTATCAATAGCTGAATAGACCAAGTGGAGGAAAGAATTTCAAATCTTTAAGAGTATTTTGCTGAAATAAGACAGGAAGACAAGATTAGAGAAAAAAAGGATGAAAAAGAATGAACAAAAGCTCTGAGAACTATCAAATTGTGTAAAAAGACCAAACCTACAACTGATTGGGGTACCTGAAACAGACAGGGAGAACAGAACCAAGTTGGAATAACATACTGCAGGATATCATCCAGAAGAACCTCTCCAACCTAGCAAGACAGGCCAACATTCAAAGTCAGGAAATCTAGATACTCCATGAGAAGATCAACCCCAAGACACATAATCATCTCCAAGGTCAGAATGAAGGAAAAAGTGTTAAGGACAGTCAGAAAGAAAGGTCAGGTCACCTACAAAGAGAAGCTTATCAGACTAACAGCAGACCTCTCAGCAGAAACCCTATAAGCCAGAAGAGATGGGGGTCAATATTCAACATTCTTAAATAAAATAATCTCCAACCCAAAATTTCATATCTGGCCAAACTAAGCTTCATAAGCGAAGGAGAAATAAAATTCTTTTCAGACAAGCAAATGCTGAGGGAATTCATCACCACCAGGCCTGCCTTGCAAGAGCTCCTTAAAAAAGCACTAAACATGGAAAAGAAGACTTGTTACCAGCCACTACAAAAACACACTGAAGCACACAGACCAATGACACTATGAAACAACTACATCACAAGTGTGCAAAATAACTAGCTAGCATCATGATGACAGGATCAAATCCACACATAACAATATCAACCTTAAATGTAAATGGGCTAAATGTCTCAATTAAAAGACACAGAATGGCAAGCTGGATAAAGAATTGAGACCCATCAGTGTGCTGTATTCAAGAGACACATTACTTGAATACACATAAATACACATAAGCTCAAAATAAAGAGACGGGGAAAAATTTACCAAGCAAATGGAAAGCAGAAAACAGCAGAGGTTGCAATTCTAGTTTCTGACAAAACAGACTTTAAAACAACAAAGATCGAAAAAGACGAAGAAGGGAATTACACGATAGTAAAGTGTTCAATTCAACAAGAAGAGCTAACTATTCTAAATATATATGTACCCAATACAGGAGCACCCAGATTCATAAAACATGTTCTTACAGACCTACAAAGAGATTTATACTCCCACATAATAGTTGTGGGAGACTTTAACACCCCACTGTCAATATTAGCTAGGTCATTGAGATAGAAAATTAGCAAAGATGTTCAGGACTTTAACTCAGCTCTGGATCAAGTGGACCTGACAGATTTCTACAGAACTCTCCACCCAAAAACAACAGAATATACATTCTTCTTGACACCACATGTCACTCTAAAATTGATCACATAATTGGTAGTAAAACACCCCTCAGCAAATGCAAAAGAACTGAAATCATAACAGTCCTTCAGACCACAATGCAATCAAATTAGAACTCAAGATTAAGAAATTGACTCAAAACCACAGAACTACATGGAAATTGAACAACCTGCTCCTAAATGATCCCTGTGTAAATAATGAAATTAAGTCCAAAATCAAGAAGTTATTTGAAACCAATGAGAACAAAGAGACAAGATACAAGAATCTCTGGGACACAGCTAAAGCAGTGTTAAGAGGGAAATTTATAGCACTAAATGCCCACATCAAAAAGGTAGAAAGATCTCAAATCGACATTCTAACACCACAGCCAAAAGAACTAGAGAACTAAGAGCAAAAAAACCCCAAATCTAGCAGAAGACAAGAAATAACCGAAATCAGAGTGGAACTGTAGGAAATAGAGACATGAAAAACCCTTCAAAATAACAGCTAATCCAGGAGTTGTGTTTTGTTTTGTTTTGTTTTGTTTTTTGAAAAAAAAAATTAATAAAATAGACCACTAGCTAGACAAATAAAGAAGAAAAGAGAGAAGAATCAAATAGACACAATAGAAAATGATAAAGGGGATATCACCAATGACTCCACAGAAATACAAGCATCAAGGAATACTATAAACACCTCTACGCAAATAGACTAGAAAATCTAGAGGAAATGGAAAAATTCTTGGACACATATATCCTTCCAAGACTGAAACAAGAAGTTGAATCCTTGAATAGACCAAAACAAGTTCTGAAACTGAGGAAGTAATAAATAGCCTGCCAACCAGTAAAAGCCCAGGACCAGATGGTATTTACAGCTGAATTATACTAGAGGTTCAACGAGGTGCTGGTACCATTTATTCTGAAACTATTCCAAACAATTGAAAAGGAGGTACTCCTCCCTAACTCATTTTATGAGTATGAGACCAGCATAGTCCTGATACCAAAACCTGGCAAAGATACAATAAAAAAAGAAAATTCAGGTCGATATCCCTGATGAACATCAATGCAAAATCCTCAATAAAATATTGTCAAACTAAATCCAGCAACACATCAAAAAGCTTATCCACCGTGATCAAGTCGGCTTCATCCTCAGGATGCAAGGCTAGTTCAACATATACAAATTGATAAACATAATTCATCACATAAACAGAACCAAAGACAAAAACCACATGATTATCTCAATAGACGCAGAAAAGACCTTCAATAAAATTCAACATTTCTTCATATTAAAAACTCTTAATAAACTAGGTATTGAAGGAACATACCTCTAAATACTAAGAGCCATTTATGACAAATGCACACCCAGTATCATAATGAATGGGCAAAAGCTGGAAGCATTCCCTTGAAAGCTGGCACAAGACAAGGATGCCCTCTCTCACTACTCCTATTCAATATAGTATTGGAAGTTCTGGCCAAGGCATCCAACAAGAGAAAGAAATAAAGGGTATTCAAATAGGAAGAGAGGAAGTCAACTGTCTCTGTTTGAAGATGACGTGATCCTATATTTAGAAAACTCCATCGTCTCAGCCCAAAAGCTTATTAAACTGATAAGCAACTTCAGCGAAGTATCAGGATACAAAATCAATGTGCAAAAATTATAAGCATTCCTATACAACAAATTCCATTCCTTGTTAGCTCTATTCCTAGGTATTTTAAGCTTTTTGTAGCAATCATGAATGGGATGTCTTCTGCTAGATTTGGGGTTTTTTTGCTCTTAGTTCTCTAGTTCTTTTGGCTGTGGTGTTAGAATGTCGATTTGAGATCTTTCTACCTTTTTGATGTGGGCATTTAGTGCATAAATTTCCCTCTTAACACTGCTTTAGCTGTGTCCCAGAGATTCTTGTATCTTGTCTCTTTGTTCTCATTGGTTTCAAATAACTTCTTGATTTTGGGCTTAATTTCATTATTTACACAGGGATCATTTAGGAGCAGGTTGTTCAATTTCCATGTAGTTCTGTGGTTTTGAATCAATTTCTTAATCTTGAGTTCTAATTTGATTGCATTGTGGTCTGAAGGACTGTTATGATTTCAGTTCTTTTGCATTTGCTGACATCCCATTCATGATTGCTACAAAAAGCTTAAAATACCTAGGAATAGAGCTAACAAGGAAAGTGAAGGACTTCTTCAAGCACAACTACAAACCATTGCTTGAGGAAATCAGAGAGGACACAAACAAAAGGAAAAACATTCCAAGGGTATGGATAGGAAGAATCAATATTGTGAAAATGGCCATACTGCCCAAAGTAATTTATAGATTCAATGCTATTCCCATTAAACTACCACTGACATTCTTCACAGAATTAGAAAAAAACTACATTAAAATACATATGGAATCAAAAAAGAGCCTGTACAGCCAAGAAAATCCTAAGCAAAAAGAACAAAGCTGGAGGCATCATGCCACCAACTTCAAACTATACGACAAGTCTACAGTAACCAAAACAGCATGGTACCAGTACAGAAACAGACACATAGATCAATGGAACAGAATAACTCAGAAATAAGACTGCACATCTCTAACCATCTGATCTTTGACAAATCTGACAAAAACAAGAAATGGGGAAAGGATTCCCTATTTAATTAGTGGTGTTGGGAAAACTGGCAAGCCATATGCAGAAAATTGAAACTGGACCCCTTCCTTACACCTTATACATAAATTAACTCAAGATGGATTAAAGATTTAAATGTAAAACCCAAAACTATAAAACCCTAGAAGATAATCTAGGCAATACCATTCAAGACATAGGCACAGGAAAAGCTTTCATTATGAAAACCTCAAAAGCAATTTGTAACAGAAGCAAAAATTGACAAATGGGATCTAATTAAACTAAAGAGCTTCTGCACAGCAAAAGAAACTATCATCAGAGTAAAGAGACAACCTATAGAATGGAAGAAAAATTTTCCAATCTATCCATCTGACAAAGGACTAATATACAGAATCTACAAGGAACTTAAACAAATTTACAAGAAAATAAAACAACCCCATTAAAAAGTGGGTGAAGGACATGAATAGACACTTCTCAAAAGACAACAAACATGAAAAAAAGCTCAACATCACTGATCACTAGAGAAATGCAAATCAAACCCACTATGAGATACTATCTCACACCAGGCAGAATGGCTACTATTAAAAAGCCAAGAAACAAGAGATGCTGGTGAAGCTATGGAGACATAGGAACACTTTTACACTGTTGGTGGGAATATAAATTAGTTTAACCATTGTGAAAAATAGTGTGGCGATTCCTCAAAGAGTTAGAACCAGAAATAACATTTGACCCAGCAATCCCGTTACTGGGTATAGACACACAGGAATATTAATTATAAAGATACATGCACACACACATTCATTGCAACACTATTCACTATAGCAAAGACATGGAGTCAATTGAAATGCCCATCAATGATAGACTGGGTAAAGAAAATGTTATACATATACACTGAGGAATACCATGCAGCCATAAAAAGGAACAAGACTATGTCCTTTGCAGAGACAATGGATGGAGCTGGAAGCCATTATCCTCAGCAAACTGCTGCAGAAACAGAAAACCAAACACTACATATTCTGACTTATAAGTGGGAGATGACAATGAGAACACATGGACCCAGGAAAGGAAACAACACACACTGGGACTTGTCGTTGAGGGAGGGGTCATGGGGGGAGGGAGAACATCAGGAAAAATAGCTAATGCATGCTAGGCTTAATGCCTAGGTGATGTGTTGATAGGTGCACAAAACCATCATGGTACATGTTTATCTATGTAACAAACCTGCACATCCTGCACATGTATCCCAGAACTTAAACTTAAAAAAAAAGAAAAAGAGCATTTCCAAAAAATATATTCCTTGGAACAAATGGCATATTGTTCAATATACTTGAAAAAGACTGAATTTCACTAAGTTATTTGAATTTCTTTTGTGTAGGGTTTCCAAGAGACCTGAGTACACAAATGTACACAATGCTGAGGGCTCAGATGGGTTTCTCTTAACTGACCACAGAAAAATTCATTTTTTAAGAATAGAATGTTATGCAAAACTGTGTTCTTCCAGGGAGCAATGTACCAAAAGTTCTTTTTACACAACGTTCATTCTTGGAGTCTCATATCTCACAGCTCTAAGCCACTTGCTGAGTCCCAGCCTTGCTGGATTTCTCAGTGCGTAGGGGACTGTAGGAAAAGATATTTGTGCAGAAGGCTCAGCAAGACTTGCAGGGGCAGGTTGTGGCGGGGGGTGCTCCGTCCATTCTCTTCGGAAACATTACCTTAGAACACCTTCACTGCAAAGTTTAGCCATTTCATCACGAGCAAAAGCATCTCGTTTTTGGTAATTTCAAAGCCTTACAAAAATTAAAAGCAACTGCTCCCAATAAAATATGTGGGTCCCTGTCCTTGTTGGATGCAGATATGCACACTGACATTCTCTCTCTTCAAGCACTCACAGGTCTCACCTCCACACAGCAGTGTCTAGGGACCAGCACCTCCAGTCAACTATTCTGCACAAATATCTTATCCTTAGAACCAAAGGAATCATTTGGAAACTTCTCATTTGAAGTCTTTTCCTTTTGAAATACTACTGAACTTGTTTCATCTCCTTTTACCTTTCTTTTTGACAAACTGGCACTTTCTTAAACTTTTAGAGACATCCCCATTTTGGAGGTAAATTCTTGGGCAATTTTTAGGGCAATTTCTGCTTAAAGGGACATTGTGTGACATGTCCAATGAAGACCCATTGATTTTCATTGACTTTTTAATGGATTTAACTTGGTTTTAAAAAAAATGATAGCAAGGAAATTAAAGGTAATGAGAGGGAAAATGGATGATTCCAGACTTTTTTCCACTTTAATGATAGCCAAATTTAATATGCCCAAGTTTGATGAAATTATTTTATTGTTTTAACCATCATTTATGGGAAATTGAGTTTTCCTAGAGACTGCAAGGACCCACTGAAGAAACGCGGGACTTTTAACAGGTAAATTGGCAGAAGGTTAGGGACTGTTTCTCTTCTTCTGCAGTCACCACCCAAAGTACTTGCCTCTACTCTGTTTTACCCACTGTGGTGGCTGTGGACCACACACTTCTTTAGGGTATTTGCTTGGGTTGGGCTACCCCAACACCTGTTTCCCTACTTTTTGCACGATGCCCATCTCCCTTTCGGGAATTTGCCCCTCTCCCACTGTGTATGGTCTTGGGTTGGCTGGAGGTCAAAATGCCCTGCTTAGCTGGGTGGGCTAGCTGTAAGTCAAGGTATTCTGCCATTGCTTGATGGGGTGGGCTGGCTCTATGTTAAGGTTCCCTGCCATTGTCTAGTAGTGTAGGCTGGCTCCGTGTCAA
Source organism: Piliocolobus tephrosceles (assembly GCF_002776525.5). Lineage (NCBI taxonomy): Eukaryota > Metazoa > Chordata > Mammalia > Primates > Cercopithecidae > Piliocolobus > Piliocolobus tephrosceles. The sequence continues at coordinate 32,953,830 of NC_045453.1, read as the reverse complement.
GGTATCCTGCCATTGCTGGTGGAGTGAGCTGGCTACAAGTCAAGTTGTCCTGCTATTGCTTAGTCGGGTGGGCTGGCTGTAAGTCAGCTGTCCTGCCAATGCTTGGTGGGGTGGGCTGGCTATAAGCTAAGGTGCCCTGCTTTTGCTTAGTAGGATGGGCTGGCTATAGGTCAAGTGCCCTACCATTGCTTGGTGCACTGGGCTGGCTGTCAGTCAAGGTGCCCTGCCATTGCTCAGTGGGGTAGGCTGGCTGTCAGTCAAGGTGCCCTGCCATTGCTTAGTGGGATAGGCTGGCTGTCAGTCAAGGTGCCCTGCCATTGTTTGGTGGGGTCAGCTGTTTACTGGCTGTAAGTCAAGATGCCCTGACGTTGCTTCATTGCTTAGCAGGGGTGAAGGGGCACTGGAACTCAAGCTGGGGCAATCTCATGAGCTCTCTTTCCACCAACCCCCAGATATTCTGACTGCTAGCCAAGATGACACAAGATAGGGAGAAGAGTTAACCTGATTCCCACCAGGTACACTGAGTTGAGATGCCTGGTGCCAGCTCCTGCTACCTGGACCCTAGCTCTACCCTTGATCTTGCCATTTCCCAAGCAGGGTTCTCATGCTCTCACTAGATCCTCTTCTGCTTAACCAGAGCTTGTGACCAGGGTAACCCTCACTGGCCCAAACTCATTTCAACAGGTCAAATGATTCCTTCTCACCTGAGAAGAGGCAGCTAGAAGTCCTCCCAGACATTGCAAGGCATCTAGTCTTCCTCCTCTGCAACAATAGCCTGGCAGTGTCCCCTTCCCCCGAAGGATGGCCAGGCCAGCACCTAGCACAGGAGGCACAGAGCTCCTCCATGTGTAACTCTGGAGGGGTTGGCATAGATGCACAGCGAAGTACGTATCCTCTGGACGGAGGCTGTCCAGTTTGAATCCCAGCTCTGCTCCTCACCGCTGTATGACTTGGACAAGTCACCAAGTTACTCGCCCCCATGTGCCTCCATTTCCTCATCTGCCAAACGCAGCTAATGCCATTGTTTTTATCTCAAAGGCTTGTTTTAAGGATTAATGAGTTCACATGTGTAAAGCACATAGAACAGCGCTTGACCCAAATATTCATTTACTAAGTTTTAGCTATTCTACTCTTCCTCTTATTACTGTTGTTAAAAAAATAAATAAATAACATTCTTGCCAATTTAGTTTAGAGATGTAACTAGTTTTCATTAGTGAGTCATGTGTCAGGCAGCATTCCATCTAAAGCTTTGGAAAGAAGATCCTGTAAGCTGAGAAAAGGAGATGGCCTTTATGGCTGAAAAAAGGAATAAAAAGTAGATAGGGCATTACAAGTTACTTTACTTATAAGGTCAAAATGGAGGGACCTTCTGTATCATGCTGGTTCAGACAAATGGGGCTTCTTCCAACAGCTGCTGGGAATCTCCCGTTTTTTGGAAAACTGGTCCATATGAGTCAGTTTGGTTACATGGCACTTAGCATGGGCAAATCCATTCTGGTCTGCTTGGTCTGTTGTGCCTAAAACGGAGCTCATTCTAAACAATGACCCCCATCATTGTTACACAACATTATCATGATTTCTACTGTCCTCTTCAGCCTGCAAATGTGCCCTGGTTCAGGCTGTGGTCGCAGACTTTACAGATGCTGGTTTGCCAGCACATCAAGAGCTGATCCTTCTCACAATGGCAACCCTACATATGCCAAGTTTTTACAGCTGAAGTATAAGCTCCAAATGCCAATTTTTAACTTACAGTAACTCATCTCTGTCATTTTATGGTCAAGAACACAGACTCTGGCATCAAATCCACCCTAGATTCAAATCCCAGTGATGCCACCTGTACACTGTGGATTGTTAATCCCCTCTCTCAATCCTACCTCATAGGATTGGCGTGGGGATTAACACAAAATAATGTGCACAGAGGGCTTCATGGGGAGCTTGGTGCCTAATAAGTGTTCAATAAATGGCAGCAAAATGTTCTGTAATTATCATGGTGATTGAAAAGATTGCCCCTGCATGGTAGGCATAAGAAGCCAACTTGTATTCAGTGCATTTGTTTGATTTTAGAATGAGAAGTAACTCATGCTGAGCACAGGAGGCTCGAAGTCCCTATGATTCCTGCATTATCTCCCTGCAGGCGGACTATGTGGATGCCACAAATAATCAGCAGATAGTCTGGGGAGCCTGGAATAGACACAGGAAGAGGTAGGGGTGTTCAGTGTTTAATGTCACTTGGTTAGGAAGATGCATCAGCCTCACCTGATGGGTTTTGCCACTCTGGCCAGATTGCCTCCATGGCTAAAGCTCTCTCCACTCCTCAGAGAGGTTCCAAATGAAACTTCCAGTATATGCCAGTGGGATTTATACACAGCTTCCTGAGCACAGCAAACTTTCTTTGAATGGCACAACCTCCTCTTGAAGTTGTTAATAAATTCACCCAGGTCCCAGCCAGCCTTTTGTCTCCCTCCCTAGCTGGCTCTGCCTCTCTCATCTGGGGAATTCTGTGTTGATCTATTTCTTAAAGCCCTGTTGAAGCCAGTGTTTCTAAGTTCTGCAGGAGAAGGAGGCATCTCAATTCAGCCTTCCAATATAGTTAATAAGTGAACACTTAGTCCAGGGAAACTTGATCTCTTCTGTCCTAAAGTTGCATGTGCAATTGAACTCAGTTTTTTAAAATTACATCATGTCTCTGCATAGAGGAAAAGCACCAGCTCCCATTACAGGATGTCCCATTATGCAGTAGGCACACACAATGTCACCATGCTAAGCTTTCAACATAGTGTATCTTGTGCAATCCTGAAAGGAAACCCCTGTGGAATACCACTCCGCAATGAAAAGGAGTAAACTACTGATGCATGAGAAAACCTGGTTGGATTTCAAGGGAATTACCTTGAGTGAAAAACACCAATCTCAATGGGTTATATAGTACGTGATTCCATTTATATAACTTTCTTAAAATGGCAAAATTTTAGAGATGGGAAGCAGATCCATGGTTGCCAGAGTTTGAGGAGGAAAGCTCATGGTGTGACTATGGCAAAGTGGCACGAGGGGCCTTGTGATGGATCTGCTCTTTCTGGACTGAAGTGATGCTCACGAGAATCTACATATGGCGTAAAATTACAGGGAACCACACACCCATGTGTAGGGAAGAAAAGGTAGCTTTTCCTCACCCATTGCAAGGGTCTTGACTGACAACCCTGTAACAAAAGGCAGATGACCAGGAGAAAGCATAACACATTTATTTTTATAAAGGTGAAGGTGACACAGGCCTCCAGAAATGAATATTCAAAGACCCAGGGAAAACTGTGCATTTTTATGCTAAGTCTGATGAAAATTTTAATTTGTGGAGAAGTAGAACAGAACAAAATGGGTATGATCTAATGGTAATAATCTGGGGGATCTTCAGCAAGGCTGGTTTGTTCAAATTCTTTTCTGTGTTTCTGCAAAACATTCCTCCCCCACCCCAGCCCCAGGTATGAGGAAGGACAGTGAGGATCTTCAGGGGAGAAGGGAAGAGGTAAGAGTGACTTTTCTAGGTGTCATTGCTTGCTTTGGGTAAGAAGGATTCTAGTTTCTAAAACCTGCTTCAGGGAAGAAAGAGGGGCAGAAGACAGGAGGATGGAGCAAAGTCAGAGGCCTTCTTGCTTCTGAGGTTCTCCTGTCTCTTGTGGCTCAAAAATACGCATGAGTATGACATGCCAAGGTACCACACTCTATCATGTTCTGAGCTCAAACACATACACACACACACACACACACACATACATGCACACATACATATATACACACACACATACACACACACACATATATAAATGGATCTGTCTTAGTTAGGACTGCTATAACAAAGTATTATAGACTGGGTGGCTTAAAAACAGACATTTTTTCTCCCCGTTTTGGAGGCTAGAAATTCAAGATCAAGATGCCAACACAGCCTGGTTCTGGTGAGGACCCTTTCCAGGCTGCAAACTGCCACTGAAATGGAGAAAAGAGGGCACGAGAGCTCTCTGGGGTCCCTTTCATAAGGGCACTAATCCCATTCATGAAGTCCCCACCCTCATGTCCTAATCACCTTCCAAAACCCTATCTCCTAAGACCGTCACCCTTTGGGGTTAGGATTTCAATGTAGGAATTTTGAGGGGACACATTCAGTCTATATCAGGGTGCACATTAAATTGGTGCCATATCAATGAAGTTGGTTGAGTGTGTCAATGCCAACATCCTTGTCTTGATATTGTACTCTAGTTTTGCAAGACTGTGGAAAGCTGAACAAAGGGTATGCAAGATTTATCCACATTATTTCTTAGAGCTGTGTGTGAATCCACCTTGTCACTGGGGAGTAGCAGGACACAATGGTGTCTGTGAGCTGGAGAGCATCAGTTTGGATCCCTACACCACTACCTATTGTCTCTGCAACCTTGAGCCTGTTACTCAATCTTCCAGAGCCTCAGAGCCTCCAATACACAGTGAAGGTCATGGTGATGCCAATCCCAGATGGCACCTTTTAAAAAAAATAATAAGAATTTGTTTAAGTTAACCAGAGTCAGTTTTTGTTGCTTAGAACAAAAACAATCTTTGCTTTTTTGTTGCTTAGAACAAAAACTAACACAAATGATGTTATTTTATAATAGGAAATCAAGTGACTAAGATATATATTTTGTCATCTGGTTGATGATATAAAGGACTAGTCTACAGCAAGACAAATCTTTTGCTGAAAACATACACACAAAAAAACTGGATAAAAGATATATATTAAAAAGGCGAATTTTACATGATTGTGTTATTTTCAAGGTTAGAGAAAGGTCTACCAAACGAAGACAGATAGTCCAAGATCCCAAAGAAAAGGAAAACATGTTTACATGAGGCGAGTATTCTACATTGCTTTCACTTTGAGGTTTATTTAGTTTGCAAGTTATTTGGGGAAAAGGCTGAGAACCTGAGCAGAAAACCAAGCATGAAGTGAGAGCTGAGCAGAGCTTTTGGCAATTTATAGGGATGGGAGATGAAGGTTGTATTCAAGGACATGATGGCTACCAGGACACATAGGTCCAAGAGTTTGGAGGGAAGGCAAGCACTGAGACACAAGCCCAGCATTTCCACTCTGGTTTTCCCCTGGAGATATTTACCAATGTGTAAGTGGGGACTATTGAAAGATTAGAAAGACAAGCACAAAGCGGTTCTAGATGTCAGAGAAACTAAGTATGGCTTTCAGCAGTCTTACAGGCCTAAAAATGCAAAACTGAAGTTTTACTGGGAAAGGGGGCAAATAGAAGGAAAACGACCCTATCTTTTGCAGTAGAAACCCAGTCCTGAAGTGATCAAACTAATTCTGGTTAGCCTGAGTGGTCTTCCCCTAATATGACTGCCTGATACAAACTCAAATAAAATAAAATTCTTCTCTGGAAGATTATAATACTGTAGAGAGGCTCTGCACCATCGGTCAAGAAAAAGTTCAAAAATTAGCGTGTATACCATGAAATAAGACACAGAGAAAAAGCAGACAACAGAAGCAGATCCATAGATGAGCCATACATTACAGTCATAAGGTATGGATTTTTAAAGAACTATGGTTAATATATACAAGAAAATAAATAAGAAAATGGGGAGTTTTAGTAGAGAATTAGAGTCTCAAACTGAAACTGGACATCCTGAAACTCAAAAATAAAGTAACTGAAATTACATACTCGATAGATGAGTCTAACAGCAGATTAGAGAGAACTGAAAAGAGGATTCACGCGCTGGATGATAGAATAGAAAAACACCCACACTGAAGTGCAAAAGGGGAAAAATGATCAAAAATACACATGTGATTATAATACTAAATATACATATTAACTACAGTCCCCAAAGAGATGAAGTAATAAAGGTGGAAAGAAGCCCTGTTTGATAAGGTGATGGTCAAGAATATTTTAAAACTGATAAAATTATAAAACTATATATTCAAAAATGTTATGAACCCTAAGATGTTTAAATAAAAAGAAAACCACCCCTGGGGGACATCTTAGTGAAATAACTGAGAATCTAAGACAAAGAAAAACTAAAAAGCAACCAGATTAAAAAAACACACACACACTTTATCACAAAGAAGTAACAATAACACTGACAAGTAGGATACAGGAAAAGAAAGCCACACTTAGGTTCTTTTTTCTCCTCCCTTTAAAAAAAAAAAAATTTAAAGCTCGTGTGACAGTAGCCACACTTAGGTTCTTAAGGAGAAAAGCCACATGAGGCATTACTTGCAAAGGAGTAAACAGTAAGAATGACAGTTAACTTCTCAACAGAAATGGTGGAATCCAGTAGAAAAAAAATGACACCTTTAAAATGGTTGAAGAAACTAATATCCAACCTAGAATTCTATGCCCAGTGAAAATGTCATTCAAAAGTGAAGATTAATAGACATATTTCCAGACAAACAAAAGTTAGCAGGATATTAAAGAGATGTCTACCGGTATAATACAATGATCCTGCACAGAAATTCAGAAAGATGTGAAGAACAGAAAAATGTATGTAGATATATGGATCTCTCTCAAGAACTGTTCAGAGTATTGAATCATAAGAGCAATACTGTCTTGTGGTGCTTGAAATATATATAGAAATAAAATACACCGATAACACAGATGGTAAAGGGGTTAAATGAAGTTAAAGTGTTCTAGGGTAATTGAATTTCTGGGAAGTGGTAAAAGTGCTAATTAGATTAGACAGAGGCACTGTAGTGACTCAAGAATACATATTATAATTTCTAGTTTACCTATTAGAATAATAGCAAAAGAATGTATAACAAGGTAAAAAGGGGAGAATATAAAATCATGAAAACATTGATCCATATAAAAGAAAGCAAGGAAGGGAAGAACAGGTAACAGAAAAAACAAATAGCAAAATTATAAACTCAAATATATTAGTACTTGCATAACATGTGAATGGATTAAATGCTCCAGTTTAAAAAGCAAGAATGTCTGATTAGATTTTTTTTTTAACGTATGATATAAAAGAGACACACTTTCTACATCAGGATACTAACGGGCTGAACATTCAAACATGGGAAAAAAGGCATGCACACAGTAATCAAAAGAATGGTGGCTTCCTAGGCTGATATGCAAATCCATTTTAAAGAAAGGAGCATTACTAGAAATAAAGAGGGATGTCTCATCGTGGCAAAAGAATATATCAGGGAGATATGATCATTTTAAATTTGCATGTGCCCAATTAACATACATTCAAAATATATAAGACAAAACTTGATAGAAATAAAAGAGGAAACAGGAAATCTACAATGAGTATGACAGTTTTTAACACACCTCTCTAAGGAATTAATAGAATAAGCAGACAAAATGCCAGAAAAACATATACAAGATTCATGCATCCTGACACGCCTGACTTAATTTTCATGTGTAGAACGCTTCACCCAACAGCTGTAGAATTTGCATACTTTTAAAATACATGTAAAACATTTTACACACATACACACACTTATCAACATCTCAGTGATATATCAACATATCAAAATGTGTGGCATGCAGCTAAGCCATGCTTAGAGGAAAATTCTTGGTCTTAATATCTATGTAGGAAAGAAGAAAGCTGAAAGATCAATTGTCTATCAATCTCGAGAAATTACATTTGGAAAAACCAAAAAACCTGAAGTAGAATGAAAGGAATATAAAAGAAGACACAGGATATATTCAAATAGAAAACAAGTCTGGGTATGGTGGCTCACGCCTGTCATCCCAGCACTGTGGGAGACTGATGCAGGAGGATCATTTAAAGCCAGGAGTTCCAAACCAGCCTGGGCACAGCCATTATTCAAAATTGTTCTGGAGCTCCTAACCAGGACAATAAGCAAGCAATCAATCAATATAATAAATCATGAAAAGAAAAAGATAAGACTCTCATATCTAATACTATGTAGAAAATCCAAAAGAATTCACAAACTAATTGAATTATTAAGAGAATTCGGCATCACTGCTACATGCATGTCAATACACAAAAGTAATTTCATTTTAATGCCAGTAACAAGCAACCAGAAACTGAAATGTAAAGAATATTATTTACAAGATCAGTAGAAATGTATAAAAGCCAGAAATGAATCTAACAGAAGACTTGCCAAATTCCTATAAAGAAAAACAAACAAACAAACAAACAAAAAAACACCATAGAAAATATAAAAGACCTAGGTAAATGGAAGAATAGATCATGTTCGTTGGATTATAAGAGTTCTTAATGGAAAGGTGCCAGTTTTCCTCAAATTGATGTATAGATTATAGGCAATCCCATAAAAATCTCAGCAGGGTTTTTTTTTTTTTTTTTTAAGACACTAACAAAATTATTCAAAAATTTACATAGAAAAAAAAAAGCAAAAGCAGTGCCAAGTATGCCTGGAAAGAATCACAGAGTTACAGGTCACAGGACCCAAAGCAGGAGCTGATTGTGGAGCCACAGCCAGTGAGACACTGTGGCCTTGGTGTAGGCACAGGCCAGGTTTCTTAGCCAACCTCAGCACTACTGACATTTGGGGCTGGGTGGGTTTTTTTTTTAATTAGGGAATGTCCTGTGTGATGTAGGCTGCTTAGCAATATCCCTGGTCTCTACCCATGAGATGCCAGTAGCAGCCCCTGCACATACTTGTGACAACAAAAAACGTCTCCAGAAATTGTAAAATGTCCCCTGGTGGGGGAAAAATTTACCCCCGGTTGAGAACTACTGGAATAGAAAACAGAGTCAATAAAATGAAAAATGAGATACAGACCATACATAGGGTTCTTTGATTTATGACTAAAGAGATATGGCCTCACACTATAGGCAAAGATCTATTCCCAAAGCTTTGGTGCTCTAAATATGGAAGGGGAAAATTAAAATGAAGTTTCTAGATGACAATGTAAGACAATATCTTCACGGGCTTGGAGCAGACAAAGATTCCGCAAATAGGGCACGTAATAGCACAAACCATAAAAGGAAAAAGATGACACTGGATTTCATTAAAATTAAGAACTTCTGTTGAGCAAAGGACATGCTACAAGATTAAAAAGGACAACCATAATGTTGGAGAAGGCATTTCTAAAGCAAATATCTGACAAGGACTACTGTCCAGAATAGATAATTAACCCCCACAATAAGAAACAGGCAGATGACCCAATTAAAGATGACCTAATATAGAGTTCTTGAGACACTTCTTAAAATAATATAAACACGCGGCAATAAACATAAGGAAAGGGAGCCTTTTAGTCATTAGGAAAATGTCATCCCACTACTGGGTATATACCCAAAGGATTATAAATCATGCTGCTATAAAGACACATGCACACGTAAGTTTACTGCGGCACTATTCACAATGGCAAAGACTTGGAATCAACCCAAATGTCCATCTGTGACAGACTGGATTAAGAAAATGTGGCACATATACACCATGCAATACTATGCAGCCATAAAAAAGGATGAGTTTGCGTCCTTTGTAGGGACATGGATGCAGCTGGAAAGTTCTCACTCATAGGTGGGAACTGAACAATGAGATCACTTGGACTCGGGAAGGGGAACATCACACACTGGGGCCTATCATGGGGAGGGGGGAGGGGGGAGGGATTGCATTGGGAGTTATACATGATATAAATGATGAATTGATGGGTGCTGACGAGTTGATGGGTGCAGCACACCAACATGGCACAAGTATACATATGTAACAAACCTGCACGTTATGCACATGTACCCTAGAACTTAAAGTATAATAAAAAATAAACAAAAATTAAAAATAAATAAATAAATAAATAAAGTTAAAAGAAGATACCACTGTATCTTATTAGCCAAATGAGCACAATGGAAAAGATAGCTAAAATGAAAAATCAGACAATACCTAGTGTTAACGAAAAGTTGGAACAACAGAAACCCTCCTATGATGATCGAGGTGTTCCTATCTACACGAACACTAGCAATGCCTGCTAATGTTGGCCATTGGCTCCTCCCTGCCTCAGTGTAGCAGATACTCTTGGTGACCCACCCACGCCATTTTATGAGCCAGGGCACCAATGTCCCAGCTCCTGAGAGCGTTAGCTGCTAAGGTCCCACATCTTTCCCAGAGAATGATTTTGCTGATGGGAGCCATCATGCATACAGATGCTTCACAATGTTATTCCCACCCCTCTGGGATGACACCCAGCCAATGCCTGGCTGATGCAAAGATACCAAAATCCTCAGAGGATCAATGCTGTGGTGCTGGTCACCCCCCAGAGCTCCCTATGGCATCAGGCTGCCCTGGACTCTACCTGAATCCATATATGGTATAGCTTCTCCCACACTGTCTCCTCCTTCCCTTGCTTCCCCCCAGCTTCCTCCTGAGAGCACCCTGTCTATAAATCACTTGCACATCTCAGATTCTGCTTCTGGGAAATGTGATCTAAGTCATTCAGCAATTCCACTCCTAAAAAGAATTCCACTCAATACAAATGCTTGCATGAATCCACCAGAAACAGGAACAAGGATGTTATAGCATTGTTATTTATTGTAGGCATTCCGAATGGCCCTCAACAGTATAATGCGTAGATCTTCTTTGGTGGAATATTACATTGCAATGAAAATGAACACACTGCAACCACACACAACATGGGTGAATCTCCCACACATAATGATGAGTGAAGGAAGTCCAACACAAAAGAAAGCACACTGTGTACACATTGTGTACACAGTTCAACAATCAGAATTAATTCCTAATGATAGACCTTCTGATAGGGATTAGATTTTGAGAAAAGCTGTAATTGGGAGGGGGCAGGATCGTGCTTCCCAGATGCTGATAACCTTCTCTTTCTTCCTTTGAGTAGGTAAAGACTCATTAACTACACAAAGTATTATTTATGTACATTTATGTATGTTATACTAAGTATATTTTAAAAGAGATCATATTGTTATGTATTCAGTAATAAATTATATAAATGTACTGCTTGCAGAAAGTCGACTGATAATTCTTTATTGATTTTCTTTCTAGTATTTTATTATTCCTCAGGTCTCTTTCTGCTGAATAAGGTAAGCGCATTTCAACAATGTTTTCTCTACCTAAGTTGTCTGTTAGTCCAGAAGGAATTGTATCCAGATTACTCCTAAAATCCTAAACTTCCTGATTCAGTTACCCCTGAGGCTTTCTCCATCCAAATCAATCACTCAATAATTATTGGACACTATGAACCAAGTGCTGTTCTAGGCTCTGGAAATGAAGTAGTGACTAAGACAGGTGTGGTCCTCTGCCTCACGGGGCCTACAACCTCCACAAAGACCCATGCCTGGGAACTAACACCCATCAGTTCACTGGGAGACCCTTGGAGCATGGTGGAAAATGTTTATTCAAAACACTGAGATAAAAGCATCTTTTGAGATAATGATACAGCACACGCAAGGTCATCAGTAGCGAGTACCGGAGATGGAGACCAGCACGGCCACCCTTGAACTCACCAAAACCTCCAGAATGTCTGTGCCCCAAAAGGAAGGCACAAGGAAGTTCAAAATGTCTGAGATTGAATTTCCCCCCAGCCTTCCAGGATATTGCTTGAGAGTCGTATTTAATTCAGTGTTTTACAACATAAAGAAATATGACATTTCTCATCTTCCTCTGTGTGCAGACACAAATCCTTTCTCACTCCAAGGCAACAACAGCAGTAACAGAACGAGAACCGCTGAGCAGAAAGCCGCAGCCCGGAGCGGCTGAGCTGGGGACACAGAGCACCAAGGAACAGAGTGGGGGCTCACTGGGAGTAAATGTGGGTCTCAGTGTCCACTGTATCTTATGGAAGTGCTGATATCCAACCCTTTTTGACCATAAAAACATCAGTTTCACAAGGTGTGTGCTAATGTTCCTAAGCACTAAGCATGCTCTCCCACTGGTCAGCAGAGTTCAGTGGGGTCCTTCTCAGCCACCAAGAGGCTTCGTCCTGGTGGAATCACCTCAATTACCTGACTAAAAAACACCTCAGGCTGGGTGCGGTGGCTCACACCTGTAATCCCAACACTTTGGGAGGCCAAGGTGGGGGGATCACAAGGTCAGAAGATCAAGACCATCCTGGCCAACATGGTAAAACCCTGTCTCTACTGAAAATACAAAAATTATCTGGGCTTGGTGGCATGTGCCTGTCATCCCAGCTACTCTGGAGGCTGAGGCAGGAGAATCACTTGAACCAGGGAGTCAGAGGTTGCAGTGAACCAAGATAGTCCCACTGCACTCCAGCCTGGGTGACAGAGCAAGCCTCTGTCTCAAACAACAACAACAAAAACTGTCTGACGCCACAACTACCTGTTCCTGGGCCAACAGGACTCAGGCCCAACCTGCATTCCCTACAGATGCCTCCTGATCAAGTGAATGGTGTGACTTTTTTCAAATGATCAAATGCTGCCCAAAGATTATGAACTAAGTACAGAAAAATATCCCATTTCATGACAGACAAGGACTTCTGAATGTGGCTCCAGCCAGGGCACAGCAGTCCCAATGCCCAGGCCATGATGGGTTTTTATGCCCAGCTTATAAGAAGAAGATATTCTTACCAGGAAGTGGAAAATGCATCCAATTTCCGCCTCTCTCTTAATGAGATGAAATCAGTTACATTAAACAGAAAAGTACAGTCAACCTGGGCTATTAATTAGGAAGATCTAAACAAATCTTCTCCCATCATTCCCTTGCAGTTGGAAAGTCAAAATGTATATTCATTAAAATTAGGTTCTTAGAGTGTCCCTGCTGTGTTGATGTCAAGGGGATTTATCTATACAGGCCTTCCCGATGCTTCAAGAGAATCAAACAGTGGGTTTTGCATATCTCTCTTAAGGAAGTCCTTAATGCTCATGCAATTCAAATCACCATTCAGCTGTCTGTAATTTCAGTGACAACTGTCCCCGTCGCACATACATGCACCACTAATCAAAGACTGCAGCCTGAGCCTAAAGGCTGAGAAGATGTGCCAGGAAAGTGGCAGGCCTGGGGATTCTGCAGAGAGCAATAGACTTGAAACCAAATGCAAGAGGATTTTGTTAGCTGAGTTTACATGCACTCAACCCCAGCCACAGAGTTGTATAGGGAAGAAAGCTGTCGTAACATACAAACACCCCCCTATAAAGAACCACAAGAAAATTAGCCCCTTTCAAATGTCCCCGCCCACTCACCTGTAGCTCCTGCCCTGGTGCATCCCAGCACTGCCTTCACAAGCCCGTTCCCACCACGGGAGGCTCATGTTGTCAGTATCTAAAAGGACAAGACAAATTGGTTTCAGAGGAAGTGTAAAGATCTCACAAATGATGTATGGTGTTATGAAATAGATAACTGTGATTTTGGAAAACACAGAGTCATGTGCAGAGGCATTCACAAGAGGATTCTTCGGCAGAGACAAGAACTGAAAAGAGAACTTATAAGAATGGTGACCGTGCAGATATTTTCAAAGAAAAAATAATTTGAATTAAGAAACGTTCTTGGCAGAGTGGTTATAGCATCTTTATAACAGTCAATTAAAACTACCCAAAAGTCCATCAGGAGAGGAATGGATAAATAAATGATAGTACATGCATAGCAAGAAATAGCTCACAGTAATAACAACGAGTGAGTTGCAAAGAACAGTCGCCAGGATGAGCCTCACAGATGACAGGCAGGCTGGGTGAAAAGCCAGACGCAAAAGAACTCACGATAACAATTCCATTTATATGAGGTTGGGGAAGAGGGGAAACTAGCTTGAGGTAAGGAAAGTCAGCACAGCGGACACCTGTGGGTGGGGAGGAGTTAATATCTGCAAAGAATCACGTGAGAAGACTCTGGAAGGTGGCAATGTTCTAGATCTGCATCTGAAAGTACCCAGATGTGAAAGTTCATTGGGCTGAATACAGAAGACATGCACTGTGCTCAAGTAATACTTTACTATAACTCATTTCTACATAAAAGTTTAAAGAATATTCTTGCAAAATTGATGAAGCCCTTGAAGGAAGCCCTTGAATGACTCTCCAAAATGTCCTCTTCCTGATGGTTCTGTGAAAGTCAAGCAGAAAGGGAAGGATATTTTATTGTGCTGTCATACAACCTGGTTTGGAAAATTCTACAAAAAATAACACTCACCAGTCACAAAAGGACCACCATGTGTCATTTCACTTATATGACGTACCTAGAGTGGTTGAATACATAGGGTGGGGAAGTTGCGTGGCAACTGCCAGGGGCTGGGGGAAGGGGGAATGGAAAGTTGTTGGTTAATGGAGAGTTGTTGGACAGAGCTTTAGTTTGAGATGATGAAAAAGTTTGGGAGATATTTGAAGGTGATGGCTGTACAATGGGAATGTTCTCAATGCCACTGACTATATGCTAAAAAATGGTTAAAATGGTACATTTTATGTTACATATATTTTATTACAATTAAAAAAATTGGGGGGAAGTCAACTTGGTTTACTCTTTCTCTATTTTAAAATTAGATTATAGTTATGATTATAATGTAAATATTAATTATAAGATCAACATATCTTCCTAGTTTCATTTCATTATTTTAAGATGAAGTTTCAACCAAGTTTGAGTTTGAGGAGGGATTTTCTTTTTACCGTTTAATAATAAAAAGCAGGTGCCCATTGTAAGGAACTCACTTGTGAGGTCTTTCTCTGGGGGCCCCGCATCCTAGGGTCATAAGGACCCTTTGTTCAAGGGTTCTGCCAAGATTGTATTCAAATTTCTTTTTCTTAAAATGTATTTTAACTATTTTCCAAAAACCTATATAATAAAGAGCAACATGCTTAAATGTCATATATACCAAATTATAACACAGATTAAAGTGTGTTTGTGCAGAACTTCGAATAAATTCTCACGCAATTTTTGTACATAATTTAATTTCCTTGAGCATGTTTTACTGCCTAAGAAGGCTGTCACTTTGCATTGTGCATTTAAAAACTTCAGTGCTTTTTCCGTTTTACTCAGAAAAAATTATCTAAGCAAGCAAGCTGATGAAGCACACACGTGCCTCTCTCAACCACATGCCAGGCAAGACAGGGAAGCACGTGTGTGGGGCGTGCTCCAGCATCACACGCAGTATGCCTACATGTATGACACATTGTGTATGCACACCGTAGGTATCACAACAAGAACATTTGTCACTGAGATACCAGCCAAAGCCTATGCAGAGTGGCCATTCTCTAACAGCCCCATTCTGAGTACATTAATTTCCATGATCTCGTTTCAAATTATTTTCATATCTCATATCAAATCCTTAAAACAATCCCACAAGGTAGATCATGTTCTTCTTGCATTTTACAGAGGGAGAGGATAAAGTGAGGTGGAATGAAGTCATTGGCCCAAGGCCACACAGCTAGTGAGTGGGGAGAACTGAAAAACAGAAGCATTAAGAGGCCAGACCCTGGCCTCCTCACCACTGCACTAAATGTGCACGATGGTGAGTGCACACCACATTCAGGTTGAACCTTAGAACATATAGACATTTCAGCACTTGAAATTTTAGGGCGCTTCTTGTCTGATCTTTCTATTTAAGGAAAGAAATGTGGGCTGTTACCAGATATTATTGGCAATGCTGTACAGACACACAGGACCCGACAGATTTACTACTCTGCCATTGCTGTCTTGACATTTTTAATAACTTTTGAACAAGGGATCCATCTTTTCATTTTGCATTAGGTCCCACAAATTATACACCAGTCCTGATTGTTGGTGCTTCAGTTCACGTTGGAAAATGTTTCCTACTGCTTCTCTTTCAATCACACTGATTAGTGTAATTGATGAGATAGGAAGGCAAGGTGTTGAAAACATCTACAATTTTTACCTCTACACCAATGTGAAGCCTAACATTCTTAATATTCTGCAACCAAAACAAAACACAAAAGCAAATTTGACCTTGAAACTAACATGAGGTGCAAATGTTCTCTGTCCCTTCTGTAGTGGGCACACGGTGCTGTCCTGCCACAGTTGGTACCCCTTCCCCTGGCCATAATGCCAATCTTTGTTTATGGTCTTCACCTCTCCATGCTCAGTCCTGGTACATGTGCAGCTCTGGCCCCAGCTTCTGGAACGGAGCCTGGGACAAGTTAATCAACTCAGCTCATTCTCGGGCACATGGTCCAGCTCAGTCCATCCAAGTGACTCTCTGGACTTGGGTTAGCCCTGGCTTTCCTGGCTGGACTTGAGGAGTATGGCCATCTGGCCACCATGAGCAAAGAGCAGGTCAGAGAATGGAACCAACTAGACTAGGTAGCCCTGGAGAGACTGAGTTGGTTGTTAAACTGTCAAAATACCTCCATACTTGCTGGCAAATAGCCACTGCCCTCAGGCCCTTCAAGTATCCCTCCACCACCTGTCACCCCAGCCCCTCCCCTGGTCCTCCTGTATCTCCCCACAATGCAGCAATTGAAGAAGTAACGCTGGCACAGCAGGGGTCTTCCAGGAGCCCTCGATGCTTTGGCCTGTGTTCCTTCTGGTTCTTCAGTGCCTGGTGGCTACACAGTTTGAATATCTCCCCTGGAGCCACCAAAAGGAAATGCAGCAGGAAAGTGGAGGGAGAGACACCAGCTCCCATGGAGGGCTTCAGCCCCTGTGTCAGCCTGCCCCCAAATTCAGTCCTAGCTCTTTATATCATGGGAGCCAATGAATGACACCATGCCGGGGCAGTTTGGGTTGGAATTCCTGCTACGTGCAAGCAAAAGAGTTTTAAATAATGCAACCCCAGTTTCAATGCTGATGCTATTCTCAGGTTCAATTTCCTCGTGGGGAAATGGCTGAGTCCAAGTTGTAGGTCAAGAAATGTACGAGATTAGCCTAGACATTGTGTCATGCCCGACAGCACACAAAGCCATAATCAACCTGCACCAGCTCCCACTGGCCAGAGATAATCACAGTCCATTGAAGTATATCAAACATGTTCAAACCTATAAGTTAGTAATACCATCCTCTACCTCGAAAACAAAAAGAAAATAAAAATTGATTGTCATCTCTGGAGAATGCCAGGAAGTGAAGTTATTTTGAAAATTAGTAAATAAAAGGGGAAAGATTTAAGTTTTTATCCTAAATTTCCTATACAAACTATACCTCAGAGTAACCAAGGACTTGAATTGGAAGAAGAATTCTGACAGAGATGTTCCACCAAACAAATGAGAAAGAAATGACAGAACAAGGGCATTCTAATGTTGTCACACGTATTGAATTAAGGTCTTACGCAGTGATCAATAATGGTTGATCTAATCTCTCTGTTTCTCTCTCTACCTCCTCTCTCTGTTCCTCCCCCAATCTCTCAATCTCTCTACCTTTTTTCTTCCCTTTGTCCCTCTCCCCACCCATCTCTCTCTCTCTCTCTCTCTCTCTCTCACATACACACACTCAAAAAGAAGAAAAAAGCATCCAGATGTGATGTACCCTTTGATGCTACCTATGAAATATTTTTGTCAAAGTTTCTATTCTGAATTTCCCCCAACCTTTAGCCCTATCAGTTTATAGATGCACAGAGAACAGAGGAACATTAAATAACACCCCAGAGAACCAAGCATTAAAATCCAAACTGCAAAAAACTCCGCAGGACTAATAAACAAGTAAATAATAAGAGATGAGGAAAAATACAGGTAAGAAGTATTGAGAAATTTATCAACCAATTGCAACGTATGGATCTTATTTAGACTCTGTTTTGAACAAACTAAATGTAAAAGAAAAATTTATAAGGTATCTGGGGAAATTTGTGCACTGACTAGGTAGTGAATAAAATTGAGGAATTATTGATATTTTAAATACTATTGTAGCTATGCGTAAAAACAAGAATCTTTATCTCTTAGAGATACACGTAAATCTTAAAACCATTAGTTGGGGAGTGGGCAGGAGAACCCATAAAATGAGGTTATCAGGGAATGGTAAGTGTTGAAGTTGAGCGACAGATACATGAGGTTGATTACTTTAACATTTTACAAATGGTTTATTTTAATTTTCTTATTATATTTATCAAATATACAAGATGGCTTCAAAAAATCTTGGAAAATATGTATTATTAAAAAACTGTGTGGATTTCAAAAATTTTTTTAATTTTTTTTGAAAATTTTCAATTTTTGCACCAAAACAAACTCATACTAACTGGTTATAACATGTCTGAATAGGATCCAGTTTGAAGTACTAAGAAGGATAAGACAACAGTTTGCAAAAAGCCCCTATCAGAGCAACATGAATTCTGCTAAAAATGGAAAAAGAACAAACGTCAAGTTTATGGTGAAGTTTGTGTGGAAGAGCATGAAATCATTGATGCTTTACAAAAAATGTATGGGGACAATACCCCAAAGAAATCAACAATTTACAGATGGATAACTCATTATATGAAGGGACAACACAATGTTGAAGATGAAGCCTGAGGCAGCAGAGACCACACCCCTAATTTGCAAGGAAAATATGCATCATGTTCATGCCCTAATTGAAGAGGGCTGACAATTAACATTACAATCAATCACCAACACCACAGACATCTCAGTTGGTTCAGTTTGCACAATTCTGACTGGAAAAATATCCACTCAATGGGTGCCAAAATTGTTGCACCTATATCAGCTGCAGACAAGTGAAGAGCTTTCAATGAAAACTTTAAACAAGTGGAATCAAGCTCCTGAAGCACTCCTTTAAAGAACTGTAACAGGAAGTGAAACATGGCTTTACCAGTACCATCCTGAAGACAAAGCACAACCAAACAACAGCTACCAAGAGTGACCCAGTCAAAATACAAGTGCACTGGGCTAGAGCAAAAGTCATGACAACAGCTTTTTGGGCTGCTCAAATTTGCTTATTGACCTCCTATGAGGCCAAACAACAATAATATCTGCTTGTTATGAGAGTGTTTTGAGAAAGCCAAAGCGTCAACAGCAAAAACACCCAGGAAAGCCCGAGAGTCCTTCTCCACCACGAGAATATTCCTGCTCATTCCTTTCATCAAACAAGGGCAATCTGGGGAACGTTTTGATGGAAAATCATTAGGCATGCACCTTACAGACCTGATTTGGTTCCTTTTGATTTTTTTTTTTTTGTCTCCTAATATTAAAAAAATTGTAAAGGAAACCCATTTTTCTTCAGTTAATAATGGAAAAAGAACTGAATTGACATGGTTAAATTCCCAGGACCCTCAATTCTTTGGGGATGGTCTAAATGGTTGGTGTTCCTGCTTACAAAAGCATCTTGACCTTAATGGAGCTTATGTTAAGAAAGTTTACATTCTTTATTTTTATCTCTTAAATCGATTTTTCCACGAACGTTTTGAAGTCCCCTTGTACATTAAGTATATATTGAAATGTTAAATTTATATACAATAATTTATTCTAACACTATGCCATTTGTACTGATCTTACAGTACAAGTTCCACGAGATATTAAAGTTCCACAAGATATTCAACTTTTGGAAAGAGATCCTTATGTACCCCTCCCCACTCTCAAAATACAATTTTACAGCTTCTATCTTCTGTGATTATTCTGCGATTATTCATTGTACCGTTACAACATTTATAAAAATGAGTAATATGGACCTAGATCTAAGCATCCAGTTCAGTGGCCAATAGCCACATTTTGCTACTGAGCACTTGGAATGTAGTTAGTCCAAACTGAGATGTGCCACAATTAAAATATACACTCTGCTGGATATCAAGGATTTACTACAAGAGAAAGGTAAAATATCCCATTACATGTGTTATATGGACAACATGTCAAAGTCATAGTATTTTGGATATATTAGTTTAATAAAGTATAATATATATTTGTTTTTTTGAGATTATAATAAAGTATAATATATATTTGTTTTTTTTCAGTTATGCAGGCTGGAGGATAGTGGCACCATGTTGGCTCACTGCAACCAGCATTTTGAGAGGCCGAGGTGGGTGGATCACCTGAGGTCAGGAGTTCGAGACTAGCATGACCAACATGATGAAACCCCACCTCTACTAAAAAATACAAAATTTAGCCAGGTGTTGTGGCAGGTGCCTGTAATCCCAGCTACTTGGGAGGCTGAGGCAGGAGAATAAAGTATATTATTAAAAGTAATTTTACCTTTTTCCTTTTGTGTTTTAATAGGACTACCAGAAAAATTTAAATTACGCATTTGACTTCTATCATATATCTATTGTATAGTGCCACTCAAGATAAGCAATGAGTAAAGCAAGTATATGGAGTGGCCATTTAATTTATGATCCAAAGTGGGACAATTGGACAGTGCCCACAGGCATTCTTAATAATCACACTAGAACAACAGGCATAAGCCAGGACATATGCTCACCTCACTAATGAACCAGCAAATGTGATTGTTGAAAACATAACAGAAATAAAAGATTCCTCTTGTAACTTCAACTGCTCTTGAAGGGGTGCCTTGCTGCCTGCTTTGTCTTCATGGATTTGTCGTTAGGTTGCAGCGTGGACCTTGCAGAGGTTGCAAATACCCTGAGAATTTGGAGCTTTAGGAAAACTCTGAGGGAGGAGCAAGAAATACGGAATGAATCAGAGAAAGTCCCTGGCAAAGGACTGGGGGTGGTCAAAGGGCATTTTAACAACAGCATTACTACCTAACTATTCTACTTGAACTTCTTTTTTTCTTTTTCTTCTTATTCTAGTACAAGTTTCCCCCCTCATTCTCATCATTCTTATCTCTAGTGTTTTTTTTTTTTTTTTTTTTAAGGTTTCTGTATTCACACACTTTATATGTGAATAGGGCCAATTTATGATTTGTAAAGAAAAAGATTTTTTCCATCTGGCTCAACATGGGGTAAAATAGCCCACAGGCAAGGCGGGTGTCCCCTGGGGTGCAAATAAACCGAGAGAATGAGCTCCCGCCCTCTGAGCCACCACTCACCCTGCTGCCCACTAGAGGAGAGGAGAAATTTCAGTGCAGGGTTTTGCCTTTCCGAATATGGGGCGTGATGGGAGCTGGCCCTGACCTTGTCTGTGCGCCTCAGAGGACCAGGAGGTCCCAACCAACATCAGGGATATGATAGTAAAGGTTGAGTAATAATGACAAAATAATACTCTGAGAATTATGCAGTAGTTTCCAACTACAATAGCTCTCCCTTCAGAAAGGCATAAGGTTGGCATTCATTTTGCTCTAGAGACAGCATCCCTTATTAGAGGAAAGTGAAAAGGAAAGCAACAATACCCAAAAAGAGGCAGCAAATGAAAAGCCGCAAGCTTTCACCGGCCTAGAGGATGCAATTTCTCTTTGCTTATTTAAGAACAACTGGGATGCATCGAACACCCCATAAAAGGCCGGCTGTGGACTCACATGTTTTATCTCCTTATTACAACATCACTCTGTGCTGCTGAAAATGGCCAATTCTGTAGCAAAGAATCATTCCCAAGGGCAACATCTGCCTCATTGCTGTTGACAATGCTTTGGAAACAGCACTGGGTTGCTTTCCAGATTCCTCAGACCTCTGCCCAAGAGGTGACCTCGGCTGATTCTCACAGAATCCATAGAAATAATGTGTTGGCATAAGCTAGTCCAAATTCAGGCTGCTGGACTCAAAATTCGTGTCCCCGAAGAGCAGTTAAGTAGGTGTCGTCTCCTCCTGCCCACTCCCCTGGTAATCCACTGTTTAAAACTAACTAGGCATCCACCTCAGAAACATTTACTGGACAAGAGCTCCATGTCAGGCCATGCAGTACAGTTACAGGCAGGTTTCATTGCATCTTCACAGCACTAACAGGTACGCATTTTTTATTATCCTCACCTCACACATCAGAAATGGAGACACACAGAGGTTACGCAACTAATGTGGCCAAAATGGAAGAGCAGGTTGGAAAAAAAGCCATGTCTCCTGACTCCAAAGGGCATGGTGGTAACACACACAGGGCCACTCCCCCAACACATGCATCATATGTTAATTACCTATAAATCCATGTGAAATTTTTCATTCATTCATTCACTTCAACTTGATTCGATGCTTCCAGCTGCCCTGGATACAAAAATAAATAAAATCTGGTCCCTGACTGAATTCAAGAAATTCACCATCTGGCTGAGAAAAATTTTGGAATGCAAAGGTCCAAACCCCCACTTATTTGTTTTCTGATTTTGAAACAGTTTTTGTACTGGGTTTACCCATACTAGGATTTTGCATTTTGTTTGTTTTCTCTGAGCTTGGCGGCAGAAAGACCTGCAATCAAAGACTGTATTTTTCTCATTGTTTTATTTCCTGTCTATTATATTTTGGATTCGGGACCCACTTTTCTGCAAAGTCTTTCATTTGCATCTGTATACTATAAATATGCAAATCCCAAACAATCAGGAAAGGAGAAACTCAGCCAAACCAGCCACTTGACATCAGGATAGTTTACTGACTTCTGACTCTACTATTAGCCAGTTTGTGCAGAGCAGACATTACAAAGTGGCAGTTTAGCCTCAAATGAGCTTTATTTGGCCTGTTCAGTATTTTACTTCTGAGTGAATCAGTGTTTTAAAAATATAAAACGTTACATAAAAATCCAGATTTCTGGTATTTGTTGAAAAATTGGAAATTCTCATAACAAAACACTGGGCCCACATGCCTACCTGGCAGCAAGGGCTGGAGCGGAACAGGGGCTATCCCTGTTGGCGGCATGCTCATTCCAGCTCCCCACAGTCCCCACCACTCCCTACTGAATCCCCATCCTTGAGACTGTGTGTACCAATTGTCATCCGGCACCTCTCTTAGACAGTTGATTTCCGATGGTACGTGGCTATTTCTGTATCTGTATATTTATCCAAATACGTAAAATAAAACTCAAACTAAAAGGGCCTGATGAGTATTTTTCTATGCAACCTGCCTTGCTCATTTGCCTGACTACCTGACCCCTGTAGATATGGCTTTGACCCACAGTGTCAACAAATTGCATTCACAATCAGACCAACAGAAGGATGTGCAACTCAAGTTGTTTCAGTGGAGTATGTGGCTGAAAACCTCTATAGCCTATATGTGTCGATTACCAACAGCTGAATAACAGACCGCCCCACACTCAGTGACTTAAAACAAGCATTTATTTGGCTTTTAATTGTGTGTGTCTGAAACCTGGACTTGGCTCACGTAGGTAGCTCTTCTACTGGTCTCACTAGACTCACTCATCTGTGGTCAGCTGGTGGTCACTGAACTAACGTGCCTGCCTACAGGCTGGTTGGTTGCAGGCCGAGGCCATGAAGATACCTAGGTGTCCTGTCTTTTATCACCCAGCAGGCCTGCCCAAGCTTGTTCTTAGGATAATGGTTGTGAAGTTCTTGTATGAGTTTGCTAAAACTGCCATAACAGAATACTGCCAACTAGGGGGGCCCTTAAACAATAGGACTTTACTTTCTCACAGTACTGAAGGCTGGAAATTTAAGATCAAGGTGCCAGCAGGACTGGTGTCCAGTGAGGCCTCTCTTCCTGGATTGTGGATGGGTGCCTTCTTGCTCTGTCCTCACGTGACCTTTCCTCTGTGAGCCTGTGGAGAGGAAGTGGTCTCTGGTATCCCTCCCTCCTCTTAAGAGAACACAGTCCTATCAGAGTAGGGCCCCATCCTTCTGGCCTCATTTAACTTTAATTACTTCCTTAAAGGCTTTACATTCAAATATAGTCACATTGAGGGTTAGGGCTTCAACCTATGAATTTCAGTGGGATGCAATCAGTCCATAACAGTTCCCAAGAGCGAACAGAAGACAAGCCCTTTGTGTAACATTTGATTTTTTCTCATTGACCTAAACAAGTCCCCTGGCCAGGCTCTGAGTCAGTGTGAGAGGGGACCACACTGACACAAATGCCAGGACACAGAGAGGCATGAACAAATGAGGGGCTGTGACAGCAGCAATCCACCATGTCCAAAACAATTTTCTTCAACTACTGCATACTCTAGGTCAGTGCATTTTAGATCCATGCTGTGGGGGTTACTGTGGTTCACTATCCAACAGCTGATTCTCATCAGCAGGTTATTTTAAGAGGATTATGGGCTCCCTTTCCCCTTCAATGACTGATGGGGGAGTGGGCATGGACCCAGTGCAGATAAAATGGAAATGTTTGCCGCATGTCCTTATGGAAAAGGTTTCCAGGCTCCAATAAAGAACAGGAGAAGAGAAAGTCCTGCTCCTGAACGTTGTTGAGTCAGATAATGCCTGGATCAGCTGTGGCCACCTTGCCATCTCTGGAGGATGACGCCAATCCCTCAAAGGCAATAGGAGCCCAGAAAAATGCAGATAAAGGCTCCAGAGCCTGACATCCATGCCTAGACCTCACTCTGACTCCAGATTTCTTGTTACATAGCACCATGGATATCCTTGTTGCTTGGATTGGTCTGAGTCACTGTGTTCAGTCGCTTATAGTCTAATGCAGACCAACAATGCAGACACTGATTAGACTGGCCCATCCATGTGGAGTCAGGGAGGTCACACACATTTCATGGGGAGCCCTGGATTCTATGTTTATGTTGGCAGGGTGGCCTGCGGTGGCTGCTGTCTCAGCTTCCTCCACTGAAAAAGTAGAAAATGTCTATTCTATGACTCCAAGGGTGGATTTATGATCAGATGAGATAATGCATAGGAAAGTATTTCACGCTGTACAAATTGTCAAACCAGTGTAAAGAAATGAGAAAACAGCATCTTTAAGGATGAAAGGATTGACAGCTAATCGCTAGAATTATGTCATATCAACAATCCATCCATCCAGTCAAGTCAGTCAGAGGACTGTCAAACCTGTTTACTGTTACAGGGACCAAAATAACCACATACTCTACAACAGATTTCTGCCTATAATTAACCTTTCAATTAAATGAAGATAGCCTCAGCCTTGTGTAAGTGCTAAGAGTGGTTAAAGGGTGGAGGCACTGGGAGGAAGCAGGTCCGCATCAGCTAGGATGATTTCAGCTGCAAGGAGCCAGCACCTAACTCATCCTGACTTAGAAAATAATTTATTGGCTCAACTACGAAGAGTACAGCTGTAGGGCATCTACCTGAGGATTTCAGGTGAGGAGTCATTCGGTGGCTCAGTGACAGCCTAAAACCCAGCTTCCCTCTTCCTCTGCCCTCTGTCTTTCATGGTATTGGCCTTATACTCACAAATGTCCAGAGAGTAATTGCTAGTAGTATCCTCAAGTAAGATCACGCATTTAGTCGCTGCACTTGACTGTGTAAAAAGCATAAATTTCTTCAATGAAAAGAATATAAATATATCCAATTTTTATAACCCTATTTCAAGATTCGTTCATTTTTCAGTGTATTGGAAGCTTCGGGAATTGACAAGTGCGTGGGCTTCCTCAATATGAAGAAGTCCTGTTTGTCCTGATATAACTGATGATTGGTCCGGAAGCCATTTGCCTGAAAACTTTCTTCCTGGAATGTAACTTGTCTTCATCTTGCAAACACACACTTGGATACCTGCATGTGTTGAGATGGGCTGAAATGACCCAATAACAGATCCCCACTTTTGCCACAGACATAAAGAAATGTTTGTACTTGAGATGGGAGCAACAGGGCCCTACTCTACATGCCTCCCACTGAGATTTGAGAAAGTAAATAAAAGAAGAAAAACCTTGCTTACATTAATTTACTATCACCCACTGTGGTTGGAATGCTCATTAGAATCTGGCATTTATAAATAATTTTAAATTGGCCCAGGTCTTCTAATCCTTCTAATGAGTTATTTCCCTGCACTGGCCATAGATGTTAAGGCAACTGTCAGTCTTTACACCCATGTAAATATTTCCGTACTTATTTTGTGGTGAAAGTTGACAGGGAGCTTGGTGTCACAATGAAACTGTGTGTAGAAACCAGAGAAGACTAAGTGCTAACAAGCATAAGCCACCTCCCCAGGGTTTTGAACAACCATGGTCTGGTCTTTCTCAACTCAATTGAATATGTATTCCTTTATATAAGCAAGCCAAATACCAAATGGAAATTATATTAGACATGCAGAAACATCAGCAAACCTCAGTCTCTAGTCAAGCAGAAAGAAACAGCAATCAATTAAACTCACCCGGCAATCAATGCCTGAATCTATTTTGTCTGACATCATATGTCCTGGCAGTACACAATTTAAGACAAAGCAAACTCACCCATTTCAGAGATTAACATCTATGCCCCTTAGCTGTAAGGAGTTTTGGAACAAAAATCCTAAAATTGAATTTTACTCTATTCATTCCATCAGTAGGTCTAGGAATGAAACTTCATTTATTGAAAAAACATAAAATTCCTGACATTTCACTATGTAAGCCCTCTTCTCCATTTTCTTTGAATTAATCTCATGTATAACCTGTTATAAGCAGATCATCCCTATCAGACACCAGAGGTCATGTTATTAACATATCTGCATCCCCAAGGCACAGCAAATCATACAGCATACAGTCAGTGCTCAATATACGTGGGCTAAAGTTTGATGAGACTTCGGAGTATCCACCTTAATAAACACTCGACTATTTGAACTTCCTATCTCATAGTGTCATTTAGGTGCTACCTTTCCTCAGGTGGCTGGCTGGCCATGTGTTTGTGACTGTATAATATTCATTCTTTGACCAAACAGAAAGTCCTAGAAACAGCATTCTTGAAAGCTATTCTATCACGTAAGCTTTGTTAATGTAAAGCTAGAATAAGTAAGTGTCTGTTGTATTTCCCATTAGTATAGTTGACTGGCAGGATTCATTTTATCATTTCTGAAATCTCGAAAGATTACAGGTTGTTTTTTCGTAGGAATTTTTAAAAGTCAATGATCCATCAGTAAATGTATATCTGACCATTCTTGCTTTTGCATCCTTAGAGAGAAAGACAGATGGACAGCTCAACGTTTCCACATTCTCCTCAAACTGCTCCTTCTTTTACCCTCAAATACAGAACAGCAAAGCCTCTACCAGCATTTCAAGTCAGCCTTGCTCTTGTTCCTTTAGCAAGCCTGGAAATGGTCAGGCTAGACAGAGTAGTGATTAATATTCCAGAAGTTATTTAAAATTCCACGAAAGATGTCTGCTGTGATTTCTGCCTGCCCAACATTCATTCCCTTTTCCAGGCTGTGGAGACAAAGTTTCCATCAAAGAACTACCCTCTGCCATTTGGCGTATGGGAGGTTGAACCCATAGTGTGGCTTCAGAGGCAGGCCTGGGACCCAAGCTTGGCCAATGGACAGCATCCCCCTGGCCAAGTGATGTGTTTAGGGCTACAAATGTGACCACAGCTAGGCTAACAAGAGCCTTAGTGCTCTTTATAGCAGGGTTGCTGAACTGCTAAGATGTGGCCTGAAACTCCTGGTGACCACCTTCAGCACCAGGTGGAAAGACACGAGAACAGGAACTGATTCCTGAGGACACCATTTATGCACCTGGGTCCACCACGCCTGGGATGCTGGCTTCTGGCTTTTCCATTACGAGACAATAAATTCCCTTTTAAAAGGAAAATGAACCTATGTTTTGAGCTGGATTTCAGTAACTAGAAGACTAAAACAGAATTGTAGGGCAGTCCAGAGAAACGTCTTTTTGGAAAAATAGATGAACTAAACTTTGTAAATAAGCTAATTAGAACGGAAACAGAGTCTGGGATATGTCAGTGCTATTCTTTCTTAACGTATTCAATTAAATCTGATGTCTTAGAGTTGTAGAAACCAAGGAGGTGTTTCTCTGTATTGTCATTCTGAAACCACCCCCACTCTAAAGTTAGCCTGGTCCTATATCAGACAATTAAGTATGCGTAGGGATTCATGCCCTAATTACCCAATAGTTGTGCTGAAGCCTTGGTCTTAAGTGTCCCATTAATATTTCCCAGCAACGACAGATGAAAGTGCTGAGAACATTATACTGCAATTAGTGGTTGACCCACGAAAATAGAATTATTCTTTGTTGCCGTCATATAATTGATTCAAATACTTCATATTATTTCCAGTGTGTCTGAAGCTCTCAGCTCTCACTGCTTCTCTATAGAATAAAAGGTGATTGTTAGTTTTTTCCCTAAACTTCACTTTCCTACAAAATAAGAAGGATCTTTGTATTTTTCTTTCATATTTCAATCTTTCCGTTGTAGTGATATCTGGCTGATGTGAAATCTAGATGTTGGCATATCCCATGTGGGATGTAAGTTGCTTTGGATCAATTTCATTTAATTCAATTAATTCTATTATGATTGAATGATGAATTTGGAGAAAAAAGGAAAACAGAAATAGAGAACCAGCCCAGGCTACCTCATTCACCCAAGGGAATTCAAAATGAAAAACAGAATAAATGGAGTTGTGGCAAGGATCAGTAAAATTATAGAAGAAAATTTCTGAGCACTGAAAATAATTAAATCTCATCTTAAGTCTTCAAAACAGAACAGTCTCAAGGACCTAAAAAATTAGTGAAAGTCAAAAGAAGCTATCTCTGTCACACGTTCTGGTGAGCTTATTTTTTTCTGGAAATAATTCACATGTACCTCTAAAATATAAGATTTTGTAAATGGCCACAGTATCATTATCAGCATAACATATGACAATGACGTCTTTATATAACCAATATCCAGGGAGTGTTATTTCCCGGACTGCACATATGTGTGTGTGTATATATAGTTGTGTGTATATATATATTTTATATAGTATAAAACATCTCTAAACTCTCATCGACACTAGGCATTAGCATTCATTTTATATAGTGTGTATATATGTGTGTGTGTATATACAGTATATATAGTGTATACACAGTTGTGTGTGTATATATTTTATACATATGGTGTGTATATGTAGAATTGTGTGTATATATTTTATATGCTGTATATAAATTTTATAGCGTATGCATATATGCAGTGTATATTATATATAGTGTGTATATATATATTTGTTACATATGGTGTATATGTGTTTATATATATAGTTGGCTTATTCAAGTTAGGATCCAAAGAAGTCCACACCTTGTAGTTGCCTAATATGATGCTTAAATCTCTATCTGTAGGTTCTTCCTCCTCTCTTTTTAATGGCTTCACAATTTATTTGTCAGTGATGACATAGGGTCTCTCACATTCCCAAATTTGTTGATTACAACCCTGTGGTATCATTTAACATATTGCTCTATCCCCAGTCTTCAAGTTCAATATTTTTCAAGAAAACCTCTAATTGGTATCATGTGCTTTCATCTAGAGACACAATACCAGGCTGTTGCTCTTTTTTGTGATGCCAGCAGTCACTGGGGATGACAGCATGGTTCAATTATTGCCTATGAGGCTGAAAAATTATGATATTCTAATTCTATCATCCATCATTATTATTGAGCTGGAACTCTTCAATATAAAAAGAAACGTTCCCAAATAAACCACTGTGTTATCCTGAAGTACAGCGGCAAAATTAAGGCAGGAAAAAATGCTCAATTTTTTCTCTTTATTTGCTGGTTTTCAAAATTGTGAGTTGGTTCCCTGTCACTCTTTCAATCCATTTCGTGGTGGTGTTGATTTGCTGCAGCTTCTGCGGTGGTTTTGTGCTTTACCTGTGGATTTCGACACGGTTGATGTGTCTTGCTCCATTGTTGTCTGTTGTCTGTGTTTTATGCATGGATGTGAACACAGATGACGTGTTTCCACTCCACGTTGTTATTCTTACTGAAGCCCCGAGTGTGTGACCTCTGGCCGGTGGGAGCCTATTTAGGTCAGCTGCTGGGTCTTCCGAGGAGACCCAGCAACCTTTTTTCTTGCTTCCTGGAGTTGAGTAAGGTGATCTGGGATCTTCTCATATATTTCGTGCCCCAGATCAGGAGTCAGCCATTACTCGAAGAATCCCTGCTTTGTTTTAGTGGATAGGTGCTCAGCAGTCACAGCGTGGGTGGTAAGTACATCCATTGCTACTAGTTAAGTTCTTCTAGGGCTTGTTCAGTTGGCAGAGGTGGAAAATGTATCTTTTAAGTGAAAGCATATCTGGCATCTATGCTGATATTTTCAATTCAAATTTAAGGTTGCAGGGATTTTATTTAAATTCTTTTATATTTTTCTCTCTTAAGCTAAATATATTATTTCTTGTTCATGTTAACATAATTTATTTGATTTCTCCTAGAAGTTACTTAAGTAGCTTCCAAACAAAATACCAAAGTTATTATTCACAATATAATTACTGAAAAGAAAAGAAAATGTATTTGATGTTATTTACATCCTTAACATATATGCCATTAAGATGTACAGCCAAGTAACTGCTTTTTATAGTAACTTAACCTGATGTCCCTCTGTGAGGGTTAAACCAACAACTCAATGCATAGGTTTATTTGTCTCACTTTGCTTTTGATTTTGAAAAAGATTCACATTAAAAACAAAATCATGCCAAACCACAGAAAATGGCTTAACATTGTAATATATGTGTTTCTGGTCATTTGCCTACATAAATGTTATTTCAAAAAATGGAACTATATTTTCATAAGGCTTGATATTTGCTTTATTCACCCCAGAGTGTACCATAAACCTCTTCCCATGTCATTAACATATTTCTAAATCATTATTTTAATACCTTCATAGTATTCTATCATTTAGATAAATTACAACTATCTCAGCTAATTCCCTACTGTTGACCATTTGTTTACAATTTCTCACAATTTTAAACGACATTGTGATGAATATCCTTGGGACCAAATATGTCCACACATTCCCAAATTTTACTGTTTTAGGGTAAACTCCCACAAACGTATTTGCTGAGCCAAAAATAAAAATAAAATAAAATAATCCCTTTAAGACTTTTGCCTCATGCAACTAAAGTGTTCTTGTGAAGTATTTCAGAGTTCCCTCATCTGCAGACTCTCACCAACATAAGGAATTAGCATATTAGCATAGCATTCTTTTTTTTTTTTTTTTTTTTTTTTTCAGATAGAGTCTCACTCTGTCGCCCAGGCTGGAGTGCAGTGGCACGATCTCAGCTCACTGCCACCTCCGCTTCCCAGGTTCAAGCAATTCTCGTGCCTCAGACTCCCAAGTAGTTGGCACCACAGGCACACACCACCACACCAGGCTAATTTTTTGCATTTTTAGTAAAGACAAGGTTTCACCATGTTGGCCAGGCTGGTCTTGAACTCCTGACCTCAGGTGATGCACCCGCCCAGGCCTCCCAAAGTGCAGGGTTTACAGGTGTGAGCCACTGTGCCCGGCCAGCATTCCTTTTTAATGTGTCTAATGTGAAAGGTTAACATAGCCGGTGATGGTGGCTTATGTAGACACTTCTTTAAATGGATTACTATAGGCATTCACTTACTCATTTTTTAATTCAACAAAACTGTAAATCAGGATTCACCATTTGCCACTGACCAACATAGACACATCCCCCCACTTCATGGGGCTCAGAGTCCAGTGGAGAAAAAAGACATTTAAGCGACTCAGCTGTGGGAGAGCAACGCAAAGCATCAAGAAGGTGCTTAACAGCGAGACCAAGCTAGACACAGCCGGGGCAAGTGGGCATCACAAAGAATGCAGGGGTTTACCCTGAGACCAAAAGAAGGAGTGAGCCACAACTAGGAGGTGAGCAGGTGACACACAGAGAGAATGACCCAGAGAGAAAACAGCATGTGCAAAAGCCCAGGAGTATGAATCATATTTTCTCTTAATAGGCAAATACTGCATTCATGAAAGAGGAGCTGGAACTGCAGAGACCCATCTCCTGCATGCCTACTCTATGCAGAACCCAGTTCATGTGAAACACCAACGCTGTCGTAAACGATCAAAAAGGAAATACAGCAAGACCTCAGCATCTTGTCTCAGACTTCTCCTACAGGTGCTTCTGTCTCCATCATCTTTGCCAACATAAGCAACAAGTGCGTCTTCGTCATCCCTAACATTCTCCAAGTCAAATCGCGTGATTGTGGTGATTTATAACAGCTGTACATCCAGGGCGGCTTAGAAAGAGAAATCTTTATAATGATACAGGCTTGCTGTTATTTAAATATTTACCAACATTAAACACCAAAGGGCTGTGCAAATGATCCAGGGATTCATATTGTTCTAAGCTAATATTCTTTGTACAATATTATGCAAATTGCATAAACTTTATTTTGTTGTTGTTGCTGCAAGCGGTGTATCCCAAGGCAGCCATTCACTAAGTTGAAGCAGATAAAGTTTTAATAATAAATAGTGATGATAAATAAGTCACAAAGTTTGTGCAATGCTAATGTACTCACTCACCCTAGGGTAGTTTATTAGATAAACAAGTAACATTTCCTGCTTTGCTCTTGCTCAAGTGGCTTCATTTTCCTGGAAATGTTTGTGCAATAAATTATTTCAACCCATTAGGTGTTAACGAACAAATCATATTCACTTGCAATCTGTCGAGAATTGCTGAGAATTGAGATTTAAACACTGAAATCATACATTCATTTTACTTTACAACAACAAAGCTGGTTAAGAGAAATAAAACTTGGCTGAAATGGGAACAAAACAGTATGTCTGATGCTGAATATTTTAAGGCTGCAAAGGAGGCTGCAAATGGTTTCATTAATATTCAGAACACTGGGTGCTCATGACAACGAGAAAATGCAAATAACAACCCCATGCCTTGGGAATACCCATTGGCAGCAATGCGTCCGTGCAGGCAGCACGTCTGCCCACATGATGCCATCATTGGGTCAGGAAGGTTCAGGGCTCCACGCACCTGTGTGGTGGCCTGGAAAGGCTGAGGTCTTTCTTGGCATCTGCAGGGCAGAATTGGTTCCATGCCCCATGGTATCATCTGTCTGTGCTCATAACAACCTGCCTCTGTTCAGAAGGGTGATTAGAAAATATCTTGGAAAATGCATTCAACAGCAAATAGCTGGAAACAAGTGTGCGTGAGAAGGTGGGAGTCTGAGGGAAAACGCCATTCGTCTGTACAATAAAGGTGTCTACAGCTATGAAAGAGGAGGCAAACCCATATGTTCTCAAATTGATTTCCAAGATATGCTTTTTTAAATTTCTAGCACGAATTTTATTGAAGAAAATCATGCTTACAGAAATGTGCACAAACCATACGTGATGATGAATTTTCACAAAGTCTACACATTGGGCAGCCAACAGCTACACCAGGGAGCAGGACATTGTAGGCAACCACCCAGGGTCTCTCTTACACAGGATGACCACCATCCTAACTCATGAGCTCACAGCTAAATCCTGGGGCCATTTACACTTTCACCTATGGATTCTTTTAGTCAAGATGATGTCTGTGATATTTGCCCACTTTGTCGGGTACAGCTGTAGTTTGTTCATTCTTATCAATGGATAACATTCTATTGTATAAATACACAATTTGCTGACTCATTCCCATGTTGACAGATATTTAGTTCCTCTCTAGTTTTTAGCTATTACAAACAGTACTGCTTTAGACATTCTTGAACATATCCCTGGTGAATGTAATAATTTTTTTAAGTAAATGCAGTCAAGTAAAGATCAGGTTATGTTATGGTCATTGATAGGAAACAGAGATGGTGGTATAGGCACATACACACAAATACATACACGCACCCCAGATACTCACTAGTGATATATGTGGAGACCATTTCTGAAGTGTATAAAAATAACAACCTCACCTGCCTTTGGGAAGAATGTGTGAGGGACAGGGGAGTCTCACTTTTCATTGTTTGTGTTTTTGCACTATTCTAAATTTTTCAAGGGCATCGATTAGGTTTGCGATATAAAATTATTTAATTGAAGGGGGGAAAATGTAGGGACTCTGAAGTCATTTAGGTCCTAACTGCACATGTAGCCATTATTATAACATTATATTTATTTCCCTTCAGCTGTGCATTAATTATCGTTTACAAAGTGCTTTCCCAAAGTTTATCTCACTGCTTCTCACAATAATAGTGAGAGGAAGCATTTGCTGCCCATTTCTATGCAACAGACATATATCATTATGCACTTAATCTTCCCAGTTAACCTAGGAAAAGGGTGTCATTAAGTACCCCACTTCACTATCTGGAAGTCAGAGGCGTTGGGCGAGTCCTCAGGAATTGCACGGTGTGTAAATGGTCTCTGGACCTTCGGTCAAGTGCAATTTTCACTCGTGACCGCCCCCCGCAGAGCCTGGAACATGCTGGCGCCCAAACAAAGGGAGGTAAAGAAAGGTGAGGGAGGCAGAGGCTGTGAGGTCAGAGCTTTAAGCAGCAATTCTAGAATGAACATGGGGCTTTCTGCCCCCTTCTCATCCCTAAATAAAGGGCATCTTCTTAATGGCTCCCCCCCAAATGCCAATGCTTTCTGCAATAGATTCTTTAGGTCAGGGATTGGCAAACATTTTCTGTAAAGGGGCAGATGGTGAATATTTTAGGCTTTGTGAGCCATCCAGTCTCAGTTCAGCTTCTCAATTCTGCCTCATGTGTATGAGAATAAAGTAGCTATAGACGATACATTAATGAATGGCTTGGCTGTGTTCCAAAAAACTTTATCTAAGACACTGACATTTGAATTTCATATGCCTTACGAATGTCATATTCTTTCATCTTTCAACCATTCTAAAATGCAATGACTATTCTTATTCTTAGCTCATGGACTATAAAAGCAGACAGTGGGCCAGATTCGGCCCATTGGTTACAATTTGCCAACTTTTACTTTAAATGGATGTAAAAATAGGTTAAGATACAGCCACTGAACAGAAAGTAATCAATATATAGTTAAAATGCTTTCAGTTGCTAAATTGGGACCAAACTCAAACCAGTCTCGGTCAAAACAGGGGATGTAAGAACTCATAACTGAGAAGCCCAAAGGATTGGCATTCAGAGATGACCAGGGTAGGGGTTTGAATTGTATCACCGTTCTCCTCCTCTCTCCCTCCCTCCATCAGTTCTCCTCCTCCTCTGCTTTCTCTTCCTCCTTCTCTTTCTCTATTTCCTCCTCCTCTTCCTTTCTGCTTTTTTCCCTTCCCCTACCTACTTTATCTGCTCTTGGACATACTCCCTTATTCTCTTTAAGACTCTATGTCCTCCAGTGCTTGCGATCCGATTTCTTAGTCTAGACAGAAACTCTTCTTTACCAGTAGGGGAAACCCATTCGAATTATACTAAAATACACTATGCTCAGATGTTACTGCCTTTGTGAAACCTCCTCCCATGGAGAAATAAGTTCACCCCTGCTTCCTCCACTTGGCACTTACTCAGCAGCCCCTGATCAAGCATCTTGATCCCTGTCAAATAAAAGGATGGGCACAAAATGATAAGTGGATACAGACACACCGTCAAGAACTTCAGAGTCCAAAGCGGGAGACGACTGAGTAAATAGGATGTGACAAGGACAGTACACGGTGCCCAGGTTTCCATCAATCCTCCGTGATCCGTGGGATCTGCTCATTTGCTTGCTTACCTTGCCTACCTTGGCTTGGAATGGGAGCAGAAGCATGACTGCCTTGTCCTACTATTCCTAGCACCTAGCATTCATTAATAAACCTATTTCTTCATTCAAATATTTATTGAGGCTCCGCAATGTATAGATATGATACTGGGCACAGGAGACAGAGAAATCAAACCAAACAAATGCCATCTGTGTATGGGAAGTGCATGGTCTAATGGATAGTACCTGCTTCCGTGAAGTGCATGATGTCATGGACAATGCCTCAATTCCTTCACTTGTAAAGTAGAATTGTGATTTCAGCTAGCTAAGGGTCAAATTATACCACCATTACATGCTACTAGCCATGGAAGCTTCAGAAAGTTATTTACTCTCTGTGCATTTCTAAGCCTATAAAACAGGCATTAGGGCAGTAACCATCTCATGGGGTTATGATAAAGATAAATTGAAATAATGCACACAAAATGCTTAGCAAAGTTCCTGGGGAAAATGTTGGTTCAAGAAATATTATCTCATATTAACCTGTTCTAACCCAGAATCTGAAATGTAGTAGATGTTCAATAAATGGTTTTTGAATGGATTTATTCACCTCTTGGAGCCTCTTAGAAAACTCTCATCCTTATAGCTTCCTGTTACCCCCAATTTATTGTCACATATCTATAAAATGCACATGATTTGCACTGGAATTCTGGCTTCTTATTTAATAACAATACGCAAAGATCTCCCATCAGCTTCTCCTAGTATCCCCACGGAGGCCCCAGGCCCTTTTCCCTGGGGCTTCAGTTACACTAAAATTTTACGTACTGTTTGGGAATTATTATATGGACTTACAACTGCCCTCAGACTGCTCAGGTTGAATGCAGGGTGAGAGATACGGCTTCTTAAAGATTTTTTTGTGTTTTTTTTAACTTTTATTTTAAGTTCAGGGGTATAAGTGCAGGTTTGTTACATAGGTAAACTTGTGTCATGGGGTTTGCTGTACAGATTATTTAATCACCCAGGTATTAATCCTAGTACCCATTAGTTTTTTCTGATCCTCTCTTCCTACCCTCCACCCTCTAAAAGGCCCCAGTGTGTGTTGTTTCCCTCAAAGTGTCCATGTGTTCTCATAATTTGGCTCCCACTTATAAGTGAGAATATGCGGTATTTAGTTTTCTGTTCCTGTGTTCATTTGCTAAGAATAATGGCCTCCAGCTCTATCCATGCTTCTGCAAAGGACATGACCTTGCCCTTTTTTATGGCTGCATAGTATTCCATGATGTATAATAGTGTGTCACATTTTCTTTATCCAGTCTATGGCTTCTTAAAGTTGAGTGTTGCTTTTAAAGTAGGCATGGAAACCAGCTGGTTTCCAACAGCCCCTGCCATTAATCATTATTTTGTTCAATAAGAAATAGCACAGTTCTCTTCCAAGCCTACAAGTTTTCATAGCCCCATCCCCATTTTCATGGAGCAACACACTCTGCCTATGATTTACATTACAGCTTAATGACTTAACACTGATTAAAATAGTTGTTGCAGTTGGTAAAATCATCACATCATAACAGCAACAAAGATAACAGAAATATGTTATCACAAGAATACAGAAAGTTGCAAGAGACAGTTGATACCACATGAACAATGAGAACAAGACAGATGGACCACAAAATCAGTTTTTAAAGACCCACCAGAGAGGTAAAAATGAAACCAGCCTAAATGAATTAATTCCCTATGGGGATGACCCTTATGAAAGCCTGGACCCAGCTCAAAGGCAGTTCGGATCTACTCAGCTGCCAACACTTATATCCTAACAAAGGAAGAGGCATACCACCTTTCCAGGGGTAAATATTATTTATTCAATATCTATTGTCTTCATATAGGCAATATCTGGAATAGGATTAAAAATTATGAGACATAAAAAGGAAGAAAAGGTGACTCATTACCGAGAGAAAAACAGTCATTAGAAGTAAATGCATAGATAACCTAATCATTGAATTAACAAACAAGGACTTTAATATAACTATGAAAAATGTGTTAAAAGTCCAGTAGATAGGTAGAAAAATTTTGCAGAATATTCAAGCCCTTAAATAGCAATTGGAAATGCAATCACTGAATAACATGATATGAAAAATTAATATTTTATTAATTTTATAGACTGGATATCGGAAGGATTTGGAAACTTGAAGAGAGGACTTTAGAAGTTATTCAATCTGCAACACAAAGAGAAAAAAAGCAATTTTTAAATTTAATTTTTATTTTAAGCTCAGGGGTACATGTACAAATTTGTTGTATAGGTAAACTTGTATCATGGGGGTTTGTGGTATAGATTATTTCATCACCCAGGTATTAAGCTGAGTACCCTATAGTTATTTTTCCTGATCCTCTCCCTCCTCCCATCCTCCACCCTTCAATAGGCTGCAATATGTGTTGTTCCCCTCTATGTGTCCGTGTGTTCTCACCATTTAACTCCTACTTATAAGTGAGAACCTACAGTCTTTGGTTTTCTGTTCCCATGTTAGTTCGCTTAGGAAAATGGACTCCAGCTCCCTCCATGTTCCTGCAAAGGACATAGTCTTATTCTTTTTTATGGCCACAGAGTATTCCATAGTGTATATGTACAGTATTTTCTTTACCCAGTGTACTGTTGATGGGCGTTTCGTTTGATTCCATGTCTTTGCTATTGCGAATGGCGCCGCAATGAACGTAATATGCATATGCCTTTGTAATAGAATGATTTATATTCCAAAAAGAGCAATTTTTAAAAATGTTAGAGAATGTCTGAGAACTGTGAGTCAATATGAAGTATTTAATATAAGTGTGATTGAAGCCCCCCAAAACTGGAAATAAAGAATGGTGAAGAAAAATATTTGAAATCATAGTTTGAAATTACTAAAAAGGGATGAAAGACATCAATCTAGAGATCCAAGAATCTCAGCAAACCCCAAACGGGATAAATACAAAGAAACCTGCAACTAAGAATAACATACTCAAACTGATGATATCAAAGACAGAGAAGACATCTAAAAGTATCCACAGGGGGAAAAACAAGATATTGCATACACTGAAGCACTAAAAAGAATGTAAGCTACTTCACAACAAGAACTGTGGTGGCCCAAAACAATGAAACAATATTTTTAAAAAGCTAAGAGAAAAAAAAACCTCCTAATCTACAGTATACTATCCTGTTAAAATATACTTCAAAATTAAGGAATATAAAGACTATTTTATGTAGACAAAAGCTGAAAGAATTCACATCCAGCACATATGTGCTGCTTAAAAAAATGCTAACATGTAGGACTATGAGAAATGATACCACACCATGAGCTGCTTAAAGCAGAATAAAACTACTGCAGGTCCATAACATACACAGAGGTAAAATACACAACACTAAGAGGACAGAGTAGTGTAGGAAGTAAATGGAAGTATGTAGCTATAAAACATTCATATTGTGGCTGGGCGCGGTGGCTCACGCCTGTAATCCCAGCACTTTGAGCCGAGATGGGCAGATCACAAGGTCAGGAGATCGAGACCAGCCTGGCCAACATGGTGAAACCCCGTCTCTACTAAAAATACAACAATTAGCTGGGCATAGTGGCAGGTGCCTGTAATCCCAGCTGCTCGGGAGGCTGAGGCAGGAGAATTGCTTGAACCTGGGAGGCAGAGGTTGCAGTGAGCCAACATCATGCCACTGCACTCTAGCCTGGTGACAGAGCAAGACTCAGTCTAAAAAAAAAAAAAGAAAAGAAAAAAAGAAAATTCACATTGTTCATGACATGGCAAATTATTCTTTGAAG
This sequence comes from Piliocolobus tephrosceles, assembly GCF_002776525.5. Classification (NCBI taxonomy): domain Eukaryota; kingdom Metazoa; phylum Chordata; class Mammalia; order Primates; family Cercopithecidae; genus Piliocolobus; species Piliocolobus tephrosceles. The sequence goes on along the minus strand of NC_045453.1, from coordinate 32,914,926 downwards.
ATGTGTTTGATAATTTAAAGATAAATATTGTGATATCTAGAACAACCACTAAAAAAATGTTAAAAGAATTGCTTTCTTTAAAAAAAAAAAAAAAAGGAGATTAAATGGAATACTACAAAAATATTTAGTTAACCCAAAAGAAGATAGGAAAGAAGGAAGAGAACAACAAAGAATAAATGGGACAATCCTTTTAAATGACAAAATAATAGACTGAAATACAATCCTATTGACTATGACACTGAAAGTTAGTAGACTAAACATGTAAAAGGTAGAGATTGTCAGTTTCAAGGGAAAAAAATCAAGATACAACTATATGCTCTTTACTAGAAACATTCTTTAACTATACACATACAGGTTAAAAGGAAATGTGTGGATAAACATATATTGGGCAAAAAATAAACATAAGAAAATTACATTAATATCAGAAAAAAATTCTATATAAGTGATATTAATAAAGACAGTGAGGGAAATTTCATAATTATGTTAAGTGTTAATTGATAAAGAAGACGTAACAGTGCTAGATATTAGACAAAAATAAAAGATTATGAAAATTTAAGTAAAAATTGACAGGGAAATGAGAGAAACAGACAAATCCACAATATTAGTTAGAGGCTTTACCACTTCTCTCTCAGTAATTACCAGAACAACTAAATAATAAATTTATGAGGTTATAAAAATTTGCTCAACACTCTCAATCAACTTAAGTATTTAAATACACATTGAATAGCTACCAAGATAGAGCAGTGCTAGGCCATAAAAACACGTCCCCATAAATGCAAAGCATTGAAACACACAGAATATGTTCTCTAATTAAAATTATATAACCTAAGAGAACAATATGATTTCTAGAAAACCTTACAATGGTTTCAAATTTTTAAAAATGCCTCTAAATAATGTATATCAAAGAATAAATGACAAGGAAAAATTGAAATTAAATCTACTGAATAACAAGACAAATAGTGAAATATCAAAATTTTAGGATGCTGCTGAATTGACGTCTAGAGGTAACTTATATCTTTATATATGTATATATATATACTTAATGGAAGGTTTAAAATCAGTGAACTGAGCCTTCAACTTAATTAGCTAGAAAAAAGAACACATTTAACTGAAGGGAGTTAAATACAGCAAGTGATTTTAAAATGAGTGGTAATCAAAGAAATAGAAAACCAAGAAAAAATACAGAAAATCGAAGGTCAAAGTTTGGTTCTGTGAAAAGATTAATAAAATTTACAGACTTCTATTAAGACTTATAAGAAAAAAAGAGAACATATAAATCACCAATATGAAGACCTTAAGAGGCAATATTACCAGACATTCTACAGACATTAAAAGAGTAACAGGAGGAATGACGTTTTATCAACAAACTTAATGAGTCAGATAAAATGGAAACATTCTTTGAAAAACACAGCCAGCAAAATGACACAAGAACTAGTATATCTAAATGACCAATACCTTTTAAAGAATTTGAATTTGTAATAAAAATCGTTCCAACAGTTAAATGTAATCCCAGATGACTTCACTGTGAATGCTATCCAATGTTTGAGAAAGAAAACAATACCAAATGTATATACTCCTTTAAAGGGGAAGAAAAAGGAAGAAGGAACAGTTCCTCCACTTGTTTTAGGGCAGCATAACCGTAGTAGCAAAACACAACAAATCAAACAAATAAAATTATAGACCAATATCCTTCATAGTACAATTGCAAAAGTACTAGCAAATCAAATATGGCAATATATACAATTTATCATAACTGAGAAAGCCTTAACCCAGGAATTCTGGTGCTTTCAACATGCAAAACTCAATTGGTGTAACTCACTACATAAATGAAATTAAGAATAACCATATAATTATTTCAATAAATGCATAAAACGTACTTGACAAAATTCAAAATCCGTTATTTAAATAATTTTTTAAAACCTTCAGCAAAATGGGAATAGCAGAGAAATTTCAAAATCTGATAAAGGACATCTATGAAAAACCTAAGGTTTATGGTTTTACACTTACAGAAAAGGACTGCTTTCCTCTTCATATCAGGAGCACAGCAAGCACGTCTTCTCTCATCAGTTCCACTGAACACTGTACTAGAGGTCTTAGCTGTTGAAGACAAGGAAAAATAAAGAAACTATAATCACTGGGAAAAACAATGTGTATCTGTCCGTACTCTAGACATAATTGTGTATATGTAAAAAATGCAGTAGAATCTGCAAAGAAAAAGTACTAGACTTAATTGAATTTATAAAGGTTACAGAATATAAATACACCAAACTCAAGTGTACTTCCAATATATAAGCAATAACAATGGGAAAACAAACATTTTAATCTATATACATATATATTTACAGTTGCATCCCAAAACATTAAATACTTAGAATAATCTAACAAAAGATCTGTAAGACCTCCTCACTGAAAACTACAGTCATTTATCTCTTAAAAAGGAGGACACCTACTGAGAAATGGGTCATTATATGATTTTGTCCTTACAGAAACATCATCGACTACACTTACACAAACCCAGATGGTTCAGCTTACAACACACCTGGGCTATATCTTGTAGAGCCTATTGCTTCTGGGCTACAAGCATGTAACTATACTGAATGCTATAGGTGACTGTAACAAAATGGTGAGTATTTGTGTATCTGAACATATCTCAACACAGAAAAGCAACAGTAAAATATGGTACTATATTCCTGTGAGATCACCATTGACTATGTGCTTCCTCATGGACTGAAACACTATATGCAACAAAACTGTACATTGTATTGTAATAATAAAAATTAATTATAAAAACTAAGTAAATGCTCACAGGCTGATCAACTAATATTGTTAAGATGTCTATTCTCCTCAAGTTGACTCATAGATTAAACACAATCCCAGTGAAAATCATATCAGGATTTTTGCATCAATTGAAAAGCGAATGTTGGCCGGGCATGGTGGCTCAAGCCAGTAATCCCAGCACTTTGGGAGGCCGAGATGGGCGGATCACAAGGTCAGGAGATCGAGACCATCCTGACTAACACGGTGAAACCCCGTCTCTACTAAAAAATACAAAAAAACTAGCCGGGCGAGGTGGCGGGGGCCTGTAGTCCCAGCTACTCGGGAGGCTGAGGCAGGAGAATGGCGTAAACCCGGGAGGCGGAGCTTGCAGTGAGCTGAGATCCGGCCACTGCACTCCAGCCTGGGCGACAGAGCATGACTCCGTCTCAAAAAAAAAAGAAAAGCGAATGTTATAATTTATATGGAAATTCAAAGGATCTAAAATAGAATAATCTTAAAAAAACAAAATTGCAGGACTTATAATTTCTGCTTCAAGAGTTACATAAAGTTATAGTAATCCGGATGAGTTAATATTGGCACAAAAATATACATCCATCAGTGGAAAGAATGAAAGATTCAGAAAGAAACCCACACATTGATTTTTGAGAAAGGCATCAAGTCAACTCAATGGAGAAAAGAAAGTGCTTTAAGCAAATACTGCTGAAACAAGTGGACAGCTGTATCCAGGGGAAAACAAACGCTTGACCCCCACCTTGCTCCACTTCAAAATAATAATAACAAAACATGTAATAGACTGAAATGAAAAAGAAGGTTAAATGGGATTCATCAAAAAAAAAAAGTGCTATTTAAAAGACCCCATTTGGCAAATGAACACACAACCACAGAGAAGAAAAGAATATCCATAACACATTTGTCTAACAAAGGACTCATATCCAGAATGTTTAAATGACTCCAAAAAATCAATAATAAAAAGACAAGCACTCCAATTAAGAGTGGGAAAAAGACTTTAACAGGCACTTCACAAAAGAAGACATAAAATGGCTAGTAAGCACATGAAAAGGCACTTAGCCCCATTAGTCATTAGGAAAAACTAGATTAAAGCAAGATATGATTTCACATTCACTAGTAAGTCCAAAGTGAAAGTGACTGACAATACCCTATGTTGGCAAGGACATAGAGTGACAGAAACTCTCATATGTTGCTGGCAGGAGGGTAGAATAGCCCCTTGGAGAACTTTTTGGCAGTTTCCTATAAATTTAAATATACAAGTCCTCTATAACTCAGCAAGTCTACCCTCTTGAGATTCACCTAAGAGAGATGAAAATCTGTGTCCACAAAAAGACTTGTACAAGAGTGTTCATAACAGCCTTATTTATAATAGCTCATAACTGGAAACAACATAAACGTCCATCAACAGATGAGTAGATAAACAAATGGAAGTATATTCATAAAATGCTTCTTGGCAATAAAAAGGCAAGGACTACTGCTAATACACAATACCATGATTGAGTCACAAAAATAAAGTCGGCTCCCAAAGTAGGCATTCTGTGTGCTTTCATGTATATGAGATCAAAGAACATAGCGAAACTCATCTACAGTGACAGAATCAGAAGGTACTTGCCTTTCTAGACTAAGGGTATCAACTTGAAAGGAGACTAGGGAACTTCTTGGTTGGGGGGTTCATGGCAAAAGTATTCTACATCATGCCTTGGGTGGACAACCACAGGAGCACACACCATTGACAAAACTCATTGAAATCGATACTTAAGACTGTAAGACCTATGCACATTATTGTTCATAAAAAAAATTTTAAAATAATATCTAATCTCTAGATGCTGAATGGATAAAATTTAACAGAGTTTGCAGAACTGCTGGCAGGTGAGTTAGGAGACTACTGCCATGATCCAAACCCTTCAACAATGTAAGCTCTCAAAGAAATTCCAGTTCTATTCATCCTAGCCTTTTGGGATGAGCTCAACCTTCTTCACTGGAAGCAAAGAAATGGAAGTCAATCCTTGCTAGAAAAGCCACCCTTCAAAGAATGAGATCGCCCTTCTCCCAGTTTCTTCCCGCAAAACGATGCCGCGAGCATAGGCCACGCAGTATTCCACTTTCTCGCATTACGATGTTTGAGGGGTTCACCTTACATGTGATCACTAGAATGCACTCATTCTGAAATCCTCTCTTCGTAACTTTTTCATTTTTCAATGTCTTTCTTGAATCTGACAATTTAACATTCTCTTCTATGAATTCAACATATTTCCGACTGTCATTTCAAAAGGGGAGGGGAGTGATAGTGAGTTCTCTGTCTCTGGGATGATTCCAGTAGACTGTGGACAATGATGTGTCTAGGGAAATGAGAAATGGTGAGGGTGACGCTCTTAATGGAGGATGGGGGACAGGCTAATCACCTGGGTCCCTTCCCACTTTAAAATCTCTACTTTTTGGTCAAAGTCTTGACAAATGTTAATACAGTGTAAGAAATAAAAAAAATCAGTGAATTTATACTTAATTTAATTAGCTAAATTTAATTGTACCCTGTATGTATTCTGTTGGACCAGAGGATAGAATTTTATGCATATCTACTCTGGCAAGAAACTCTGAAATTCTCTTTGATCCTCTGCTCATTTTGCCGCTACAACAATTAGCCGTTGCTCAGCTGCTCTACCTTTCAGGCACAACCTGATGTTGATTTTAATTACTTACCCTAAGACCAAGGCAAAATGAAATACCCACTGAGTCCTATTCCAATTTCAGTTCATTTAATGCAAAATCTACTGCTTGCAGACTTGGACTTTGCTCTCTGAATTAAGCATCACACATTGTGAGGCATTTAAATATTAGTTTCCTCTTTTCTTCAGTTCTCCACTCATGACCTTTCACAGTTACCGTTATTAATTAGCCCAGCAGTCACTGCCTTCTATTGTTGTGGCTCCTCTTTGTAAGCCTCCCTAGTGGTCCTCCTAGGGAAACCACACAGTCCGGAGCAGGTTCCAAGCACAGTTAAGTCCAGCAGAACCGCGTTTCCATCCTCAGAGCAGAGGTCTGGAGCTTTTGGTTCTATGGTGTCAAGGCGTCACTGTGGGTAGTTCATGCTTTACATCTTCCACCTTAGGTCCCCTCTCTAACACCAGTTAAAGGATATTTTTTTTTTAATCTCAGGTGATTTGGGTAAGTGTAGATATGAGAAGCAGGAGCCAGACTTTATATATTTTACTTTTTCTTTTACCCACAGCCAGATCTAATGACCACAGATGATCTTGACTGGAGTTCAATACTAACCTGGCTTAATGGATTTCTCGAGTTTACTTCATTTTTTTAATTCAAGCTCCAGCTTAAAAAAGAAAAAGTTTAAATGGCTCAATGCAATCAAGTTGCTGCATCATTCAATCCCTGTCAACAAACTGGATCTGTTTACACTTTGCTTTCCCTCCCGCTGGCCACCTGTAGGTTATGTCAAGCAGTAACCAAGGATCAAATTTATTTCCAAATGACGGCTAACAGGGAATAGGCAGACAGAGTTTTCAGATATCTATGTATTTTGATAGTCTGCAAAGTTGCCTGAAGAAAAAGAAATATAATTCTTTATTTTTTAAAGCAAAGAGAACAGGGAACAACACACATTGATGTTCTCATAAGCAGCGTTTGCCCTAGTTTAGAAATCCACATTTCCTCTTATTTCAAGTCGGGAGGATCTCTTTGGTGCCAATTATCAGATAATTGGAATCCCCAAAGATCCCATTTGGGAGTCATGTGGGCTTTACGTTATTGTTATTCTGGAAAGGCAAGCTGAGGGAAGAAAACGTATGCTTTCACTATTCACGAAGACAAGTCATATATCTAAGGCATGCGTTGTGTGTGCGCACACACTGCATACTAAACATTCGGGGAACACGTTTGATCTCCACATGATGGGGCACATTATCCTGTCGAGCCAGATAGAAAGTAGCTCCTGATAACGGAGAAGAAAGGAACTATATGCAACACATGGTCATGGGCATAGAAATTGGGGCTGTCCTGGAGGTCACACACACAGCTTCTGTTTTCAATCTGCAAGTGAACTGGCTGAGCAAACCCAAGCAGTCTCAGCTCCCAAATACTGGAGGCCATCGTATTCAGAGCATCTTCCCTTGGAAGGCTGCCATGCTAAGAGAAAGAACCATCCACTTCAGAAGTGCTCTTGAGGTTCTGAACTTTGGGGCAACCCAAGCTTTTCCTTGCCCCTGGGTCATGGCACCTATCAGCCATTCTATAAATATTTAAGTGCAAATGACATATCCAGCCTAAGGCAAATTTGTGAGTGAGGTCATCATTCCCCAGACCCCTGTGCCAGCAGTTGCCCACTGTGGGGGCTGCCTTTGGAGGCTGTGGTCTAGTCTTGTTACCAGGGGTGGATCTGTACAAGTCTGCAGCAACTCAGTTCTTGCCTCTCAGAAGAAAGAATACAGCCAGGGGCAGAAGGCAGGGAGTAAAAGTTTACTAAACAGTTTAGAGCAGGAATGAAGGGAGTACCGTTGCAAAGGGCCAAGCAGGCAGCTTGAGAGATCCAAGTGCTCTGTCTGACCCTCAACTTGGGTGGGGTCTTGGATGACACGACTCCAGGGTCTACATTTCTTCTCCCCTGATTCTTCCCTTAGAGCAGGCTGCTTCCATGCACAGTGGCCTGCCAGCACTTGGGAGAGGAGCATGCGCAGTGTGCTTGCTGAAGTGGTGTGCAAGCTCATTTGAGGCACTCTTCCCTTTCCAGGTAAGCATTTCTAGAGGAAGGTCATATACCAGTTAAACTTCCATTTTGCTTCTTAGTGCACAAACTTGGGCTCACTCGTCCAGCTCCTGAGATCCTATCAGGAAGCTGATCACCAGCTTCAGATGTTTCCTATCTACTGGAAGAGAGCCTTTCCCTAGTGCCAGGCGAGGCCAATTAGAGACAGCTTAACAACCACCTGGCTATCACCTGATGGTCACGTGACATCCCTGGGGCAGGGGGCCCTCTTCCGCTCTGCTCATGTCTGCCTAAATACCAACTCTAACAGTCTGATGTCCCAAACATATTATTATTAAAGAACCGTATTAATTTTAAAGTCATCTAACAGGACTGACATCCTGAAATTATTTTTCTAATAGGTCTTTTTTGCTCACCTATTTTTGCTCTGCAGTGCTGTCCATGGAGTGGGGAAAGGGCCATTGAGGTGAATGATGCATGAAAGACTCATTGTTCTGGCCTGGCCAAGCCTGACCTTCAGACGGACCAACAGCAAAATTCCAACTGATTAGGACGGTTGCTATAAAGGGAAAACATGGGGTGCCCTGATGAAGAGTATAATGGGGGCTTCTTTATATCAGGTGATGTTAGTCACTCAGGCTGCCATAACATAGTATCACAGACTCGGTGGCATACACAGAAGAGATGGATTTTCTCATCGTTCTAGAGGCTGCAAGTCCAAAATCAGGTGCCAGCATGGTCAGGTTCTGGTGAGGCCTCACTTCCTGGGTCGCAAATGGCTACCTTGTCACAATGTCCTCTGTAAACCAAAAATAAAATTCAAAGTCCCCCAACCGACTGAAGGGACCCTCCTCTTGGCCAAGGGGATTTCAAACTAAACCTGAAAAACTGGTTCAGACCATGATGGGAAGTGGGGGTCAGACATGCCTCCTTATACCCTCCTCCCCCAGAATTCAGGCACCACTGACCAGCTGTAACATTAAAATGTAGATCTTAAGACTGACGGAAGAGAATCCATGTAGCAAAGAGATACCAAATTCCAACCTGACTCTAGCAGAGCGTCTCAGGACAGATAGCAGGCCCTGAAAGACATCAAAGTATTTTCCCCAAAAACATATTTCATTGACATATTCTGAAATGGCCCTGCAAAGCTGTCTCTCATGGGGAAACTCTACATTCTGTAGAGAATCCCCTTCCCTTTCCAGGTCTTTTCCTAACCCAGGAGAGATTTAACTAAGAGTCTTGCACCTTTTCACGTCTGATAAAAGATATTTACTATTAGTATCTATTTTCTGAGGCCTGCTACCTAGAGGCTTCATCTACATAACAAGAACCTTGGCTTCCACAACCCTCCTTGTCTTAGCATTTCTGCTGACTTCAACTCTTCAGGCAGAGCTTAACCCTGTCAACCAACTGCCATCAGGAAATCTTTAAATCCAACTATGACCTGGGAGCCCCTGCCTCTCCAGGCCAAACCAATGGACACCTTGCACGTATTCATTTGTTTTCATCTATAACTTCTATCGCCCTAAAATGTATGAGATCAAGCTATAACTCAATCACCTGGAGCACATGTTCTCTGGATCTTTTGAGACTATGCCTCAGGCCTTGGTCACTCACTTGTGGCTCCGAATAAATCCTTCAGATATTTTACAAAGTTTGACTCTTTTTTGTCAAAACCCCACAGAGCCTTCCCTCTGTGCATGTCCCAGGAGGAAGAGGGAGTGCATGAGCTCCACCAATAAGTCTGCAAATTCATAGACCCCTCTTTTATGACCTCATTTAACCTTAATTTCTCTCACGTCCGTCCATGTGAAGAGACCACCAAACGGGCTTTGTGTGAGCAACAAGGCTGTTTATTTCACCAGGGTGCAGGTGGGCTGAGTCTGAAAAGAGTCAGCGAAGGGAGATAGGGGTGGGGCCGTTTTGTAGGATTTGGTTAGGTAGAGGAAAATTACAGTCAAAGGGGGTTGTTCTCTGGCAGGCAGGGGCGGGGGTCACAAGGTGCTCAGTGGGGGAGCTTTTGAGCCAGGATGAGCCAGAAGAAGGAATTTCACAAAGTAACATCATCGGTTAAGGCAGGAACAGGCCATTTTCACTTCTTTTGTGATTCTTCAGTTACTTCAGGCCATCTGGATGCATACGTGCAGGTCACAGGGGATATGATGGCTTAGCTTGGGCTCAGAGGCCTGACACTTAATGACCTCCTAAAAGCCCCATCTCCAGATGCAGTAACATCGGGGGATTAGGGCTTCAGCACGTGAGTTGCAGGAATGGTGGAGGGATGGAGAGTAGAGACACAATTCATTCCATAACAGGTGGTCAAGAAAAGACTCTCTAGGATGGTGACACTTACGGTGAGACCTGAAGAATGAGAAGGAACCTGCCATCTGAAACTCTGGGGAAAGCCCACTGCAGAAAGAGGAACAGTAGGTGAACAGATGGAGAAAACGGGGGAGAAATAAGTTGTAGAGAGTAGCATTAAGCATTCTATTTCACATTTGTTAAATTTGGGGCTTGTGTCACATCCAAATGGATCAGTGAAACAATGGAATAAGAGAATGGAAAATCCAATAGGAATACAAATAATGTATTCCTTACCAAAGTACAACCATCAAAGGTTTCAAAGATACATGTGTATGGCTTTCTATGGCTGCCCTATCTGGATCATTGTCTTAATCGTTTGACCAGCATGAAACGAGTGATTTGGGTGTGGGGAGGATGGAGAATCAGTTGGCAAGCGTGGAGCCAGGCTAGCTTCAAGTGCACCCCAGAGAGCCAGGTGGAGGAAATCAGCACCAAGACTTTTCCCAGGTGAAGCACTTCATCGGGCTTATCAGAGAAAGTGTGTTTAGGGGTTCCTCAGAGAACACAATTAGTCAAAACAAATTCTTCCTGTCTGGGAAGCCACCAAGTCCTTAAAAAAAAAAAAAAAAAAATCCCCAGTGGCCAATTGTGCATCCAAAAAACTGCTGCTGTCACCATCTGATTAAGTTTCATTAGGTCCAAATGCCTCAAACTGCTTTCTTTTTCTTCCTGAAACCCCCAGGTATTTAATTCCCTGAAATCCATTGTCTTTGACTTCCCACTGCACACAGTTGTTTAGATAAATCCAGTGAAGATCTCTGCCCACAAAGCACACGATTCTGGAGAAAGGAAGAGACACTTCCCAAACCCCATGAGAGGCCTCACCCTTTCCTGGGAGAAGTTCAGAAAAGATGCCTCTGTGTTCTTGGTATCAGACAGTGCCTTAAGACATCAAGAGGCACTGGTGATATTACGTTAAATCTCTCATATAAACAGAACGCATCCGATTTTAATTGCTTTATTCCTCTCAACCAAACAAAACATGTATAAACCTTAGCAGACTGATAAAGGCCTCCAGGCACTGTTTTAACAACTTGCATATAATTTGGAGTTTGCAAGCACTGGTGAGGACAGGGCTGCTCGGGGCAGAGGCTCTGTTGCAAATCCTGGAGGTGAGGTTGCCAGGTGGGGAAGGAGGAGTGGGAAAAATTCTTATTACTTTGATCATGTATTTTAATCCCAATGTATTGAAAAAATACACTCATTTTGTAATATAATTGTGTCGATGTATTTTAATACAGCATGTTGTTAAAGTTGCTTATACATTCCTGGGAAGATAAAATCTAGGGGCTAGAAGTCAGTCATTTAAATAATACGAAAATATCCGGGGCTCATTTGATGACAGTGTTTCAAATCTTGGACCAAGCAAGAAGTGATTCTCCCAACTTTCCTATGATCTTTACCCCTTAATGTTATTCCAACAAGTGGTATTTTGAATTAATTCCATCTCTCATTTATTATCTTGTTACCAGAAAAAGGAGTCCCAATCCAGACCCCAAGGGAGCGTTCTTGGATCTTGTGCAGGAAGGAATTCAAGGTGAGTCACAGAATACAATAAAATGAGATTGTTTGGTGAAAGCTACTCCAATTACAGAGTAGGGATCCTCAGAAAGCGAGAGAAGGAACATAACATCTTTAAGTTTTCCTTACATAGCAGTCTTATCTATGCAAACGCTAAGCTAAGCTATGACTATGTGCAGACGGGCTGACAGCGTGACAAAATTTATTATTCTGCTGATTTAAAGAAAACTGTCCTTGGCATTTTAGTGTATATGTACACCAAAGCATAATAAGAATGAACTTGAAGGCATATATTATTACATATATTGGGGCATCTGGACATTTTGTTGTCATAGGAGTTTGTCCTTGCAGGCACTGTAAACTGATTCCTTAGCCATGAACATCTTATGAGCATGGGTTGTGATTGGCAAGGAGGTATGTGCCTTACTGGTTTTAAGACGGCATTAATTCTAAAATGGTGTCACCTGGGCTATCCTCGGCTCCTGTTTCCCTAAGAAAATCTCATGCAAGGAAATGGAGAAGTGGACACCACATGTCCTGGGAAGAAAACCATAAGTATCTTGCTCAATTAGAAAATGCTAAAACTTAGGTTTCTCTGAGTATGTAAATTATGTCAAAGAGTTGACAGATGACATACACTGATATATTCATGAAAGGGGGCATTTTTCCTTTACTTATAAGGAAGAGAGTTTAGGTTTCAAGTTTATGTGTAAAGAGCTTGGAAATCATTACTCCAGTCCTTCCAACAAATAAAAGCTGGACAAACTGAAAATCAATGACCTTTCTTAAACCTATTGGAGAACTGAGTTCACCGTGAAACAGAGTTCATGGTGGCCACTGTTTAGGACTGGCCTCCTGCACTAGGCCCCTAGCAGACCAGAACAGAGTCAATGTACTAAGGTCTACCTAATGAAACTGAACTTTGAAATTAACCAGTTTTCCTATAAAAGGGGAGATTCTGGTCAACCTGAGTCAGCATAAGAAAGTTTCCTTTGTTTTAGTCCCGTAAGGAAAATATCTTCAAAATGACCAGTCAACGTAATAAGAAAGTTTTCTTCGTTTTAGTCCTACAAGGAAAATATCTTCAAAGTGAGCAATCTGCTTTCTGTTTCTGCTTTCTTCAGCCCCTTTCTGCCTATAAAGCCAACCTCCTATGCTCAGCTCATTAGAACACAGACTCTATAGAATGAGGTGTTGACAAATTGCAAATAAAAGCCCATTAAGATCTCTAAGCTTGTTGTAAGTCTGCCATTTGATAACAGGGTAAGTCACTACCCAGAAATCTCGACGCTCTCCATCTCTGGATGAGTCCAGAAAATCACGGCTGAGCTCTGCCTCCCTGGAGCAGAAGCCGCTGTAGACATAAACTGGTAGGAACACTTAGATGATCAGGTTGACACACTGCTATGAACTGAATGTGTGAGACTGAGGAAGGCAATGTTAGACTGGGCACTGCAGCCTTGGGGAGACCTCACGCTTTTGTGGATTTTATCTCCAGGAGCCCTTCAGGTTCTGATGGTGAAGATCCCGGAAAGAGCTGCTCCCAGCTTTGGCAGGGAAAGGAAGAGTATTCCTTATGAAATACACCAGAGCCTTCTCCTTTCCCCTGGAAGGTCCACTCTCCAGGGGAAAAACTTCTCAGCCTCATTCCAGCCTGGGGAAGGACTTTTTCTACTGCAGCTCCCTCCAGCCTTCCAGTCTCACCTAAGGCTGGGAGAAACACTTGTGAAATCACAGGCCAGACACAGAGCCCCACTGAAAGACTGAGATTTAGTATGATGATTATAGGACACTCCCCTTCCCCTGCAATTTACCACCTCATCAACAGGGCTTCAGTATAACAGCAGTAAATTACAGTTGAAAGAGCTCCAGACAGAGGCTCTGAAGAATAGGACTCAGGGTCAAGAGGTGAGGCTTCTGGCACCTACAGCAAATATTGAACACAGCCCGACTCTGAGGCAGATGAACATAAATCCTCACACTAAGGCCTGTTGACCTCAGTTCCTATTGCTCTGAATTATTAGCCAGATAATTTAAAATACTATGGTTAGTATGTTAAGGGTTCCAGTGAAAAACTAGATAACATGCAAGAACAGATAAATAATATAAGCAGAGTGAAGAAAACACTAGGAAAGAATCAAAAGGAAATACAAAAAATCAAAACACTGCAAAAGAAATGATGAATGCCTTTGATGGGCTCTTCAGTAGCCTAGACAGAGCCAAGGAAAGAACCAGTGAGCTTGAGCACGTGGCAACAGAAACTTCCCAAACTGAAATGCAAAGAGAAAAACATATTTAACAAAAAACAACAGAATCCTCAAGAACTGTGGAACAACATCAAAAGGCTTTACGTATGTGTTATTAGAATACCAGAAAAAGAGAGAACAGCACTTAAGTGTTCAAAGTAATAATGACTAATAACTTTTCAAAATGAATGATAGACCCAGAGAACTGATCAATACAAAACAAGCAACAAATAAACAAAAGTCACAAACACACACCCCTAGGTATATTATGTTCAAACTGCAGAAAACCCAAAGACAAAGAGAAAATCCTGAAACAAGACAAAGGCAGGGGGAGAAACCTCTTACCTAGAGAGGAACGAGGATAAGAATTACAGCAGACTTCTCATCAGAAACCACACAAGCCATGAGAGAATGGAATGAAACATTTAGTCTTGAAAGAAAAAAAAAAGAAAACCCTTTCTTTATCCAGAAAGATCGTCCTTCAAAAGTAAAGGAGAAACAAAGACTTTCTCAGACAAACAAAAACTGAATGGAATTCACAGCCTATAGACCCGCTCTGAAAAAATTATTGAAAGTTCTTCAGGGAGAAGGAATAAGGAAGAGGTCAGAAATACAGATCTCCATAAAGAAAGGAAGGGCATCATGAAGGAATCATGAAGATAAAATATAATCTTTGAACTTTTTTATTGATCTTTAAAAGACAATCATTTAAAATCACAGCAACAATTTATTGAGTTAGTATGGCACATGGAGAAGTGGGGTGAAGGCAACAACATCCCAAGAATTTGAGGGAGGAACTGGGAATGTTCTGTTAGGTGGCATCTGCACTGCCTGTGGGAGGCACAGTGTTATCTGAAGGTGACTCATTGGTAATCAGGGAGAAGGGTCCCCAAGGAGGTAGAGTGGCTTGGTAACCAGGTGGATGCACCAAGCGTGGATAGCAGTGACTGGAGCCAGAGAGACGGGGGCTCAGCCCCGATCTCACTCACTGTGCCAGCTTCAGTAGGGTTTTCACAGCTTTTGCTCTCAGAAATCTCATCTCAGAAATTAAAGCTATCAATAGTTCCTTTGTAAGTCTCTCCGGAGATTGAGATAAGGCAAGTAAAGCTGTCCACATAACACCTGGCACAGGGAAATTGCCTACATATGGAAACTGTTGTTATTTCAATTGACAGCAGTGGTGCCCAAATTGTGGTTTTTTCCCCCAGACCAGCAACATCACCTGCAAATGTGTTAGAAATGCAAATTGTCAGCTCTCACCCCAGATCTACTGAAGCAGGAACTCAGCGAGTGGGCCCAGAAATTTGTGTTTTAACAAGTCTTCCAGGTGACGCTGATGCTTGCTAGTGCACAAGAAGCACTGCTTTATAGAATGAAGAAATTACTAGTGAGGCCAAATACTGAGTGGCAACTCTGATCAGCTGGCTTCCCTGACATCAAGATCTAACATCATAAGCAGCTCAGACAACAGTGTTGTGAAACACACCTATTCTTGATCACATTCTACCTTCACCATCAGAGGCAGCTCAATGCTTGGCACATAGTAGGTCGCTAAAAAAATACTCAAGTGAATCGATAAGTTCAGGACCACAGCTCTCCCCATGTAACCTCAGTACTTGGATAAGGAAGGCAGAGCGTCCAGCAGCTTCCTGCTCCACCTTGCCCTGTGTGCTCTGCTGTCTGATGACAGCCCCATGAACAAGTCAGTTTGGCTCCCAAACATAGGACTAGGGGGATTGCGATTTGATCCTACAGACTCTGTTTTCAAACGGGATAAGGCTGAAAGCCCACATGACTCCCTTCATGTGTGATTCAGGGAGGAAAGAAAACTCGAGCTGAGATCCCCAATTTTTTTTGTTGTTCTTTGTTCCACGGTTGTGCTGAACCCCTATTAAGCTCAATAGGAAGGCTGAAGAAGAGACCCAGAGCTAGCAACCAAGCCATGGGGTTTTATTAGGGGCTTACATGCAGGGAGAGTGTCCAGTGGTGGTGGGCTGAACAGGGAAATCACCTTATGTACAGAAATAGTCCAGTGGTGGCGGGCCGGGCAGGAAAACTGCAGCCTCTTCTGAACAGCATGCTGTGTACACAGCATTTTCACTTAACACCCTTCTGGTAACCTCCACCTGGCAACCTTCATCCAATCCCAGACTCAGGGCAACCTTCATCCCAATCCCAGACTCAATCCCCTGAAGGGTCCATGTTCCACGGAACAGGCCAGGGGCTCAGATGTTTATCATAGACACGGAATGAATCTCCTGGTTGGCCACTCCTGGATTCTCTAGTGTGGAACATACATTTAGGCACATCTGCCATACAGGGTCATTCTAAGGGTGTGCTTAAGTTCTTACTATCAGTTGCATTTACCCTACATCCCCTCATGAACACTACAATGTTGAGTTTTCTTGATGGAAATTTTTTATCCATTCATAATTTTGGTTTAATCATAGTTTATGATCAAACTCTGTGGGGCCTCTGTGGCATGTACAATGCTGTGCTGGACAAGGCAGGTGACTAAGAGAGTAACACACGTCCCCATCCCCTGTAGAGCCGGAGCCCTGCCCAGGAGAGAGAAAGGGTGTAGATAGCCTCATGATGATGCAGAATGGGGAACAACTGTGTCACAGCAAAGGCCCACGCATGATGTTAGGGGTGTGTAAAGGGCAGAAGTCTGTTCCAACAGTGGAGGATCGAGAAGGCTTCACACAGGAGCTGGACGCCAGAGCAGCTTCTACCAGGGCCTCCCTGGAGACAGTGATCTGGCCTCTCCAGGAGAACGGAATGTCCCACCTGACAGCCATGCAAAGAAATGAATGGTGAAACAGACGGCAGGTCCCCTTTGCCTATTACACTAGCATTAAAATGTAGTGGACATAGCTAGTGCTGGCAACAGTGTGAGGAAACTGGCATTCCCATCTATTTCTGGAAGCATCTAGCAAACTGCCAACTGGGAAGGCGAAGCTTTTGGAAATCATCAGTCAACATGCGTGAAACGCTATTGTCAATGTTTGTGTCATCGGCCCCAGCAATCAGACATGTGGAAATCTGTCCTAACGGATGTTGCTGTTAGCAGAAGCAAAACAATATTCTCCACCGGGTTCATTTCCCTACAGATGGAGGCAATACTTCCATCTGTAGGGAAATGTAGGCGTCAGAGAATGGCCGCCTGGATAAATACTAACTGCTCAGTGTTGAGTAGCCTCTAAAATAAATTTTCTGAAAACATTCAGCCACCTGCAAATAAAAATCTTAAGACATGTTAAATTAAAACTCACGTCTCAGAATTTTACTGAGGACAACTGCAAATATTTAACAAGTAATAAACCTTGAGCAAAGATACTGGAAGAAATTACAACAAAATAATAGTGCTATCATTAAGATGGTGTGCTTGGTTGTGGTTTTATTATATGTTTTCTCTGCTTGTCAAGTGCTCTTAGATGTTCTTACAGATAATAGTTGGAGAATGCAAAATATGAGAGAGAGAGAAATGAGAATGAAAGGTTACCTCCTTCTCGTTGAAGTGGTAATAAAAATAGTCACAGGACCTTGTCATCGCCAGCAGCACTAACCCTCATGTGAACTTTATTTGCATTCTTTTCTGTTGCTGAAAATTGGTTTCCAAGGGCACTTAAGTCTCAGGGACATTGCTTGACCTCAGGCTGTAAGGAAGCCCAGCACCAGGCTGGATTTCTGGAGCTAAGCAACAGGTTCTGAGGTAGGTCTGAGGTGGTCATAGCCTCACCTAGAGGACAGCAAACTTGCTAACTAGATGGCGAGAACAAGCCACCGGATGGTGCACAAGCCTCATCCCAGGCTCGTGGTTAGACCATCCTGCATCAAGGAGGTAGAAAAGCAGAAGGAAAAATCCGCGAATTCATTCAAGTGCAGAAACCAAAGATTAGTGTCCTTGGGCTGACCTGTGCTCATTATAATACTAAAGAACTGGGTAGAGATTTACGATGCTAATGAGACATGCGATGTGTGTACTAGCAAGCACAACCACAGCACATGTGACACCAGGAGACAGCCCAGAACATGCGTAATGGCAACACCCCTTCCCAGTCCTTCAGGAATAATCATGTAAGACTCCCACAAAGGGGGTTTCCCCAGTGTCGGCCCGCACTGCTTCGCCTTTGAGCGGCCACTCTGATCAGCTGGCAGAGCGCACTTTCGCCGTGCAATCAACTCCCTTGCTTACCTTTACTTTGGACGTGCTCTCAAGTTCTTCTGGGTGGCGAAGTCAAGACCCTGAACCGGTCCACCAGTAACAGTTCTTTCGGAGCCGCTTAACCACAGGCCCTGAAAGACGCTCAAGTCCTCAAACTAGGGGAGAGCCTGTGAGCATCTGAAACACAAAAGGGCTCCCAGTGGATGGGGAGGCAGCACCCTGACCGGAACCGGAAGAGGTTTGCCGGTGAGCCTAAGTCTCCGCCCACAGCGATCCGGGCACCTGGGCCGAAGCGTGGCAGGTGAAACCGCACGTGGTGTGGGTGTTTCTCCAGCTGTGATCTGTCGAGCCCCTAAAGGTCTGGCCTGCATTGGAAGGGCCTCCTCGTTTCTGTTCAAACAGAGAAGTTCTTCTTATTTTCTGTATTTGTGGTTTTTGCTTTCTCATATAATTTTGGTTGCACAAAGCTAAAAACTATTTGAAAGCCTCTACTTAATTGTATAACTAAATGCAATATTATCTTTGGCTTATTTAATAACTATTTTAATATTTATTTTCTATTTATGTTAATAGCGATAATAAAAATATAGCTTGAAGAGAAAACTTTTCTCTCCGTTAACTATCACTGTATCATTTAACTACCACTAGCTATTCCTCACAACAGATTACAAAATGTAAGCACCTGCCACCTCATTAGCCTCTATGCTCCACAATGCCAGGGACTCTTTGCCTTAGTCTCCACTATGTGCTCAGAATACCTAGCACATACTAGGTTTGAACAAAATGCATTTTGGAGAGTGGATGCTGCCGCCACCTGGTGACAGCATACCCACATTTCATGCCTAACACGTCGATTCCTTAATGAAATTCACGGGGAATGGAATGAGAAAACCTAAGACATGCATCTGTGTGATAACAATCTCACTTTCCTCACTTAGCTTTTTCTGTTTCCCTACTCTGCACAGGTTGGAGACATCTGAGTTTTCTGTCCCCATCACCTGCACCTGCCCTGGTGGCATACACTTGCACCTCCTCTGTGTGGTATTAGGTTGGTGCAAAAGTAATTGCTGTTTTTGCCATTACAACTGCATAAACTGCAATTACGTTTGCACCAAACTAATAATAGGGCTTGCCCCTCCAGATGATAAAATCTTTGCTTGTCACCTTAGAACTTCTCATACAGAGCACTGCATTTGTCAAACCCCGGTCTCGGCCATCCTCGGGGCACATGGAAGGTCATGCCCATAAATCAATGCCTCAGCCAACATCTGGTCTCCCCTTCTGTCATTCCCTGTGTCCCTGCCCTGGCACAGGCATTTGGAGGTGCAGGGGGCAACATCATTTAGTTAGCTTAATCTGGGCAGGGAGGAGCATTATTAAACATGAGGGATAGCTGTTGGCTCATGGAAAAGATTAGTTTTAAGCTATTTAAGGCAAAGCAATAAAGGATGTGGTTTCCTCCTCTGACGTGCTTCCTGATTTGTAGATTCATATGACATCATACTGGATTACAAAGCCACATTACTCTGATTGGTAAAATTATGCTATCCTAATTCAGTTTGTATAATTATTTCAGTTTAATTTTTAGGACTGCTATCAAATATTAACATTGGGTTCAGTAGAGGCCAGAAAAAAATTGGGAACACGCATCCACACACATCAAGAAACTTAATTGCTAGAATCATGCAGGGCAATTATTTTAATGAGAACAAAGCCTCATGTCTGGCATATACATATGCCTGTGTCCAGCCCAACTCTGTTGAAGTGACAGTCACGGGACTCGAAGCTCCTCAAGGACAGGGACCATGTCGTTTTCACAGACATGACTCATTACTGGGGCTCAATCAGGGTTGAGCTGACTTGACTTGAAGTTGAACAAGGACAAAGAAAGGTCAGGC
This sequence comes from Piliocolobus tephrosceles, assembly GCF_002776525.5. Classification (NCBI taxonomy): domain Eukaryota; kingdom Metazoa; phylum Chordata; class Mammalia; order Primates; family Cercopithecidae; genus Piliocolobus; species Piliocolobus tephrosceles. The sequence continues at coordinate 32,895,225 of NC_045453.1, read as the reverse complement.
AGTCCTGGAAAAGTCGAAGGTACGAGAGACAACATTCGCTATTGTCTTCACTGTTTATTTCTCTGAGGTCCATTAATTAGGAAGCAAGTAGGAGCCATGTCATCACGGCCACTTGGGCCAATCTTCTGCACAAATGGGGAAGGCATCTGCCCCCACAGTGAGCTCTAGGCTTACCTGCCTCCCAAATCTCTCTCCAGGCTAACTTCCTTGGTTATTCAAATCCCTCTTAAATATTCAGACCTCCGGCCCCCGGACCTCTATGGTCCTCCTGAGGAAGCTGGAGCTGTGATTTCTCTGAGCCGCCATTCTTCTTCTGTAAAATGGGGCCACAGAGTCTTCTCCACTGGGTAGAGAAGCTACTGGAAACCAGGCTGCCAAGTGCCTGATGCAGTATCTGTCTTCAGCCAGCCTCCACACAAAGACAGTTTCCTCTTTTTAAAATTATATCTAGACTTGTGATCATTTTTTATTTTTATGGGTACACAGTAGGTGTATATATTTATGGGGAACACGAGCTGTTTCAATACAGGCATGCAATGCACAAAACTCACACCGTGGAAAATGGAGTATCCGTCTCCTCAAGCATTTGTCCTTTGTGTTGCAAACAATCCAATTATACTCTTAGCTATTTTCAAATGTACAATTAAATTACCGTTGACTCTACTCACTCTGTTGTATTATCAAACACTAGGTCTTATCCATCCCCACGTCCGTCCTCCTCACCCCCACAACCCTTCCCAGCCTCTGGGATCCACCCTTCTCCCCTCTATCTCCATGAGTTCAATTGTTTGGATTTTTGGATCCCACAAATAAATGAGAACGTGTGATGTTTGTCTTTCTGAGCCTGGCTTATTTCACTTAAGATGATGACCTCCAATTCCATCTCCAATTCCGTCCCTGTTGTTGCAAATGACGGGTTCTTGTTCACTTTTATGGCTGAATAGTACTCCATTGTGTAAAGCACCACATTTTGTCCTCTTATTGCTTTTCATCACAGCTGAAAGCCAGTCCTATCTGCTGCTTTTCCACGGTTTCCTAGGAAGATGCCCACCCTATGTGTTAGACCAGAAGTTTCAGTTAACGTGGTCCATGGACAATCACAGCCCAAGCACCCGCAGCAGGGCCTCAGGTGCCTGCATGTCACCAACTCCTTACCCCAGAAGAGAGGCCCACTCTGGCTGGGAAAGTTTAGCCGCTGTCCACACACACATCTGCCCGACAAATAGGGACGGATTGCCTACCATGTGCAAGTGTTCACCGAACACCTGAGAAAGAAGCATCAGGTTAAGAGAGACTCTATTTCCACAAGCAGTGTGCAAACTGGGGAGATGCAGCCTTCAGTACAAAACAAAGCTGGGCCTGGAGAGAACCAAGAGAGTAGTTGTCTTTGATAGAGAAAGTTCGCACCCAGCTTCCCACTCTGGCCCGCTTATGAAGTTGTGGGATGTAAACTGGTCAGTTTCGATTGGCTGATGCTGTCACAGTCTATTGCTCAGGTCCAGGAGACAAAATAAGGTTTTCCCATAGCTATTGATTCAGGTGGCACGAACAGGAAAAGACAGCTCTGAATGTCCCTAAGTTATACCGCAAGGGTGTGAGTTTTCCTGGAACAGAGTATGTGTGTGACCTCTAGTCAGCAAATGACTGCTTGGCTCTGTTTGGAAACTCGGCCCAGTTAGATGCTCAGAAGCTGTTTTGGAGAACGGGCTCTTTCAGGGTTCACAAAAGACAAAACAACCTAGCAAAAGGGAGAAAATATTCCTGCAAGATCTACTTTCTAGATTCTCTAAGAAGGTGGTTTAGTTAGGGTTCTCCAGGGAAATGGAACGAATAGGAGATATTATACATATATACACACACACACACACACACACACACACACACCAGTGTGGGGAGATTTATTATAAGAAATTGACTCGTGGCCAGGCACAGTGGCTCAAGCCTGTAATCCTAGCACTTTGGGAGGCTGAGGCGGGCAGATTGCCTGAGCTCAGGAGTTCGAGACCAGCCTGGGCAACACGGTGAAACCCCATCTCTACTAAAATACAAAAAATTAGCCAGGTGTGGCAGCATACGCCTGTAATCCCAGCTACTCGGGAGGCTGAGGCAGGAGAATCGCTTGAACCCAGGAGGCAGAGGTTGCAGTGAGTGGAGATCACGCCACTGCACTCCAGCCTGGGCGGCAGAGCAAGACTCCGTCTCCAAAAAAAAAAGAAATTGACCCGTGCAGTGATGGAGGCTGAGAAGTCCCACAGTCTGCCATCAGCAAGCTGGAGACCCAGGAAAACCCATGGTATAATTGGAGTTCAAAGCCATGAGACGCAGGACGCAGGGGAGCTGAGATGTAAATGCTATTGTGATAGCAGAAGATGAGATGTCCCACCTCAAGGAGAGAGGCAGGAAAAAGGGCGAATTCCTCCTTTCTCTACCTTTTGTTCTATTCAGGCCCTCAACAAATTGGGTAATGCCCATCCCTGTGGGGCAGGTCAATCTACTCTGCTGAGTCCAGCGACTCAAATGCTAATCTCGTTGGGAAGGCTCCTCACAAACCCACCCAGAAGCAATGTTTAACCTGGGTGCCCAGAGGTGCAGTCAAGGTGACACCTAAGACCAACCACCACAGAGGGTGAAACCACCAAGCACTCCAGGAGTTTGGTGTAAGGGTGAACCCCAACAAAGCCAGGAGTCTTGTGTATTAAAAGGAGGAGGCCAGACTCTGACCCCAAAATGTCTGATTCAAAGATCTCAGATGGGCTCCAGAACATTCTATGTGCTCACAGGCACCTCTACTATTTCTGACTCTGTTGGTCCAAGAACCAGCACAAGGCTGTGAGCTCTTTATGAGCTGAAACCAGGCCCCAGCTCTGTCCCTGAAGGGGCAAAGCTCAGTACGTGGACGTAGCAGGTGTTCAGCATCTCATTTGTGAGATGAAGCGAAGGCATCGTGAAGGAGTCTGGAAGGACGGAACAACTTTGCTAAGGGGAGTGAGAGTGAGGTCAGGAGTAGACGAGAAACAGGAAATGGGAGTTCCTGTGAGAGTTGTGAGAACTAAATTCCTGCTGGGAAGAGATGGAGAGGATTTGGAGAAGTGGCTTGCTCTGGTGTGAAGGATCGTTCCAAGGAGGTCAGGATTATAATGATCTCATTACTAAATTGGAACTTGCCCGCCAACAGACCCCACTCATCTCAGACGGAGAAGGAGCTCCACAGCAAGCAGTTGTGATTGCACATTAAATATTTAACAGATCGCCTCTTGAGCAATCATTTGTGGTCATTATCTGGCTCTGTCTACCATCCCATCACAAAAACGCTCACGTGAAAAGAAACGTGGGTCCAGGAGGTGGTTTTTCAGTTCAATGCACAGATCACTGATGGCCAAACTCCACACAAAGGTGGATCTCCCCCCGCCACAGCGCCTTCTGCAGTCTTGAGTCTCCAACCTGAACTACTTAATGAGACCAGGCCCAGAGGACACCCAAAGCCTGGGGAACCCAGGAACAGAGATGTCCCACATTTGCCTCTAAAGGGCCCTCGCTGCCCATGCCACCCTCCCCATGTGCAGGTACTGGCTTCTCACTGCTGTCAATGTCGGCATTGTCCTGGCCCCTACCTCTGCCAACAGGCACACTGACCTCGGCCCTTCCTGCCTTCCTCACACTTTCCATTCTGCCCACCTGATCCAGGTACAGGTGCTTCCTAGCTGGAGGAGGGGAGGAGCCTCACTTGCTCGCTGTGCCCGTCACATGCCTTGCTGACAGTTTGCCATTTGCCGTCAGCCACCCAGGAGCTTCCATTTAGGTCTTAGAGCCTCCAGTGACGCTGCACTCAGGGCCTCACTTTCCATCACAGGAAATTCATCTTTAGGCTTTGTATTGCCTTTGGCTATGTTTTTGTAAAGTTCTATTTGAACGCAAAACTCTGAGGCCAGTGTTTGAAATCTACTGAGATAAAATGCCAACTTCCTAGCCTGGCATTCAGAGCCTCTCACTGACTCACCCCTGCACACACCTCTGCGTGAATCTGCGTCTCAGGTCCACTTGGTCACCCACTGTCACCAACACAGCTTTGCTTTCATTCTACTATGCTTCACTCACATTACCTAGTTCACTCGGCCCAACTGACCCTTTTAAAGGATGTAGCAAACCAGGTCACCTCTCCTGTTAAATCTCTCCAATGTCTGCCCTCACCTGCAAAGTGGCCAAGGTTCCCATCACCAGTAACGGCGTGTTGACAGCAGGAGCCTGGATATGATCACGGGCCTGCCACCTCTGCAGGCCTCTGCCTGAACACTCGTCACCCCATTCCAACCATGAGAAAGACGTCAGTCAAGCTCAGACTGAAGGACACCTGGCCAGGACGCCTAGAAACCGTCAAGGTCATCAAAAATGAAGACAGTCTGAGACGCCATCACAGCCCAGGGGCGTCTAGCGACATGATGACTAAGTGTGAGGCGGTGCCCTGGACAGGGTCTTGAAACAGAAAAAAAGACATTAATGAAAATGAGTAAAACCAGAATAAGGCTTAGGGGTTCATTAGTAGCTACATACCTACGTTAGTTTCTTCACTGTGACAAATACACCATATAAATGTAGGAAGTTGATAGTAGGGGAAACAGGGTAAGGGGTATGTAGGAAGTCTGTGCTATATATGCAATTTTTCTATCAATCCAAAAACCATTCTAAAATTAAAGTATTTTTTAAGCTCTCCAACAGCTTCCAGTATCACCCAGAATAAAGTCCAACTCTTTGCTGGAGTTGCCCAGACTCCACAAGGCCAAGTGTAGCCTACATCCGTCACCCCAGCACCTTGGCCACACCCGGCCTCTCCCTGTTGCCAGGTCCTGAAGTCGTTTCTTCCTCGCAGCTCTTGCATTTTCCCTTTGCTTTCCCCAGAATGTGCCCCTCCAAGGTCATCCCATGTCTGGTGGCGACTCAGGCCAGTTTGGTTTGAACATTTCCACTCTGGAAAGTCCTTTCCTGCTGTGGCCCCACAGGACTGCTGTCTGTCTCGTGCTCCGGGTAGTTTATTCCCATACCTCTCTCTGCGGTTGGCCTCTTTATTTCCCCACTGGATGCCAAGACCGTGGCTTCCCTATTCACAGCTGCTTCCTGAGCACAAAGAACCATGCCTGGCACAGAGCAGCAGCCTGAAGTCCATCCTGAGCAAGTGACATCATTTCTTTTCTTCACTCAACACACGTTTTGGTGAGCCTGGTATTGAGCTCCATACAAGGACCCACTAGTGAATGAGGCAGGCGTGTTCTCTGCCCTCAAAGAGCTCTGGGCCCATCCTTTTCTCTTGGCCTAACTGAATGTCCAGCTCCTAGGAATGGACATCAACCCTACCTCTTCATTTGTGCCCCCTGAAGACACCTGCCTGAAACTGGGACCGACTCAGCTAGATGTTGGCAGCAAGGCTCATTCTGAAGTCAGAATTAGGTTGTCTTTCTTTATTGTATTTAACAAATGATGCTGCTTTTATTCAGTTTTTCCTTGTAGTAAACTTATTACAAATTAGAAAATACAGACGATAACAAAACAAAAATTCCTCATGCACAATAACTCAAGAGACATTAATTTTTTATGTATGCAAGTAATTATTACAGAAAATAATTATAAATACTCAAAGGGATACATTTGCAAACTACGTAATTAGCTGAACTGTCCCCACCCACAGTTGCAGTGGGATCTTTACCCTGTCATATGACGTCCTATTTTCGGCTTATGTATCCCCCCACACACAACCTCTGTATTTTGCAAATAACGATGGATTCTTTCAGATCACTATTCTGAAACAACCTCTCACTTTGGCAAATACAGAACCACAGTACCTTTTTTTTTTGAGAATTTTAGGAACATGTATTTCTGCTTGTTTCTTTTTTCTTTCTTTTTTTATTATACTTTAAGCTTTTAATGGCTATTTCCTTCTCAATTGTTTCACTGTACCATGACTCATTTAAGTTGTGTTTGTTTGTTTGTTTTGGATATTTTGCTTATTACCATTTTTTCGCCATTATAAACAATACTAGTCAGTAACCCTGCACATACATCTTTGCACACTTGTCCAATTATTTTCTTAGGATAAATTCACAGATGTTGAATTGCTAGACTAAGCGGTTTTTTGTTATTGTTATTTTCAGGGTTTTTTTTTTTTTTATTATTCATGTTGTCATGTTACCTCTCAAGAAAAGGACATAAATTTATATTTCCACTAGCCATGCTGTTATTTTCATACAAACCTCCTTTTAAAGGAATATCCAAGGAAGAAATGCAAATCATAAGGTAATGAATTAAGGCAGCAGGAGATTTATCACACAACAGTCAACAGCCTTCATATATACAAGTTAATTACTTACTTTTTATTCTTAAAAATATTTCACTTATTTTGTCAAAATGATTTATCTTAACAGCAAATTTAAAACTCAGAGCAGACCAACCAGGATTTGTCTGCCAGTAAGATCAAACGCACCGTTCTGATAGACACTGGGAGAGAAGGGTGTGAGCCTACCACGGCCATTCATCCTGCCATCCAGCCATCCAGCCAACAAATAGCTACTGAAACGCTGATTTTTCTTTTTTTTTTTTTTTTATAGCAGAAGTGAGTCATTGGGGCCACTTTAGAGGTTGACTGTTCTTACCACCTATCTCACCATCCTTTTTCTTAAATTATTTTGAGATAACTGTAAATTCGCATGCAGCCGCAAGAAGTAATGCAAAGATCCTGTGTACACTTTATCCATTTCCTCTGGTGGTAAAATCTTGCAAAACTAAAGGAAATATCACAACCGGGAAAGTGGCATTGATATAACCCATCCATTTGACTCAGATTCCATGAGTTTCCTTGTGCTCCTGCATGGGTGGTGTGCATGTGTGTGCACGCGTGTGTTGAGTTCTACACAATTGCATCACGTGTGCACGTTTACGTCTCCACCGTCACAGTCATTGCAGAGAACAGAGCATCCCTGGTGCTATTGCTATATAACCACACCCACCTCTCACCCTCACCCCGCTCCTTAACATCTGGCAACCGCCAATCTGTTCTTCATATCTATAAATTTGTCATTTCAACAATGTTATATAAACAGACTCGTGCATACAAAAATATATAACTTTTTGGTATTGACCTTTTTTCCACCCATAATTCCCTGGAAATTCATTCACGTTTATGACTATCCACAATTAATTCCTTTCAATTGTCTAGTCGTATTCCATGATACGATGTATCACAGCTTGCTTCACCATTCACCCGCTAAAAGGCAGATGGCTTTTTCTCAGTTTGGGGTTATTATTGACAAACCTGCTGTAAAGATTCATGGACAGGCTTTTGTGCAAATTTAAGTTTGCATTTCTCTAGGATAAATTCCTAAGAGCACAACTGTTGGGTGTCTGGTATAGTAATTGCATATTTAGTTTTATGAGAAACTCCCAAGCTGCTTTCCAGAGTAGCTGTACCATTTCATATTCCCACGGGCAAGGTGTGAGTGATCCAGTTTCTCTGCATCCTCACCAGCATTTGGTGTGGTCCCTATTTCTTTACTTCAGCCATTCTGACAGGTATGGAGTGATTTCTCGCGGTGATTTTCATCTATATTCTCCTTAGGGTTAATGATGGTAAATATCTTTTCATATACTTATTTGCCATCTGTATATTCTCTTCAGCAAAATGTCTCTCCATGTATTTTGCCTATTTTCTAATTGGATTTTCTTTTTACTTTTGAATTTTGAGAAGTCCTTAAATATTCTAAGTATACATCTTTTATTGGATATATAATTATTAAATATTTTCCTAGCCTGTAGCTTCTCTTTTCATCCTCTTAATATGGGTTTTCACAGAATGAAAGTTTTGTATTTTGATGAGCTTCAATGTATCCATTCTTTCTTTTATGGGTTGTGCTTTGGGTGTCATGTCTAAGAATGTTCACCTAGCCCTCAACTCCAAAGATTTTATTTTATGGGTTTTTTTTAAAGAAGTTTTATGGTTTTAGTTTTACATTAGCCCATGGTCCATTTTGAGTTAGTTTTTGCATAAGGTGATGAGGTTTGGTTAGAGGTTCTCTTTTTATCTTTATCTTTCTTTTCTTCTTGCCTATGGATGTCCAACTGCTCTCACACCTTTTCTTGAAAGTCTGTTCTTTCTCCTACGAGCTGCTTTTGCATCTTTGCCAAAAGTCAGTTGGGCATATTTATGTGAACCTAACCACTGGGTTCTCTGTTCTTTTCCATTGATCCTCTGCCAGTGTCACACTGACTTGATTACGGCAGCTATACTGTAAGTCTTATTATCAGTTAGAGTGAGCAATGGCCTTTTAAAGACTCAGTGATGAGGCCGATGGGAGGCAGCCCCTTGCCAAGTTGAAGTCTGTATCTGTAAGATGCAGTGTAAGCTCTGGACCAGTGACCAATATGTGGTGGTGTTTTTCCCCTCACCAGAATAAGTAGATCTGGGAACTAAGGAGTGAAAATGCAACTGGCCCCTCTCCCTATAACACTAAACCCTCCACTCAACAGATTTTTACCTCTTATCTCAGCAGCTCTCAACCCTGTAGATTAGTGGTCTTGGTTTCCAAAGAAACAATGTTGGGAGTTAAGACTGTGTGCAAGAATCTGAGACTCCTTGTGCTTCCAAAGGCAAAGGAAGGTCCCCCATGCTGGCTGAGCCCACTGAGGGTAGTTCTACAACAGGAACGTGGCTGCTGCCCTGGGGGAAGGGAAGAGAAAAGTGTAAGCCCAGGGACTCTCTGGGGTTCTTCTCAGGACTTGCACATGGAAAACCATAGCAATCTCAAAACAGGCAAGACCACTGAGAGCACAGTCCCCTCAGGAATGAGATGTTGGGTGGAACTGTAATGGCTAAGAGAAGCAAGAGCATGGAATGTAGTGGGAAGAGGATTTTTTTTCTTTTCTTTCTTTCTTTTTTTTTTTTTTGTGAGACAGAGTCTCACCCTGTCACCCAGGCTGGAGAGCAGTGGCACAATTTCAGCTCACTGCAGCCTCTGCCTCCCACGTTCAAGCAATTCTCCTACCTCAGCCTCCCAAGTAGCTGCGACTACAGGCACATGCCACCATGCACAGCTAATTTGTGTATTTTTAGTAGAGACAGGTTTTCAGCATGTTGGCCAGGCTGATCTCGAACTCCCAACCTCTGGTGATCCACCTGCCTTGGCTTCCCAAAGTGCTGGGATTACTGGTGTGAGCCACCATGCCTGGCCAGGAATTTCTAAATACCAGACGGGGCTATTTAGTCAGGTTCTCCAGAGAGAAAGGACCCATAGGATATTTGAGAGGGGTTTATTAGCAGAATTGCCTCACATGATCACAGGGGCAGAGAAGTCCCACAACAGGCTGTCTGCAAGCCGAAGAACTGGAGAAGCTGGAAGTGTGGCTCAGTCCAAGTCCAGAGGCCTCAGAACCAGGAAAACAGACTATGTGGCCCCCAGTCTGAGGTCAAAGGCCCTTTGGTTACCAGACCACTGGTGCAGGTCCCAGAGAACAAAAGCCAGAGAATCTAGAATCTGATGTTCAAAGGTAGGAGGAGAATTGCATATTTAGTTTTGTGACAAACTGCTCAACTGCTTTTCAGAGTGGCTGTGCCATTTTATATTCCCATGGGCAAAGTATGAGTGATCCGGTTTCTCTGTATCCTCACCAGCTAACTATATCCTCACTAAGCGTCCCACTCAGGAAGTGGGGAACAGAGACTGAGACAGAGAGAGAGAAGAAAAAAGAGAAAGTGAGAATACCTCCTTCCATCTGTTTGTCCCAGCTGCGCCCCCAGTCAATTGGACGGTGGCCATCCACACTGAGGGGGGTCTTTCTCAGTCCACTCACATGCCCATCTCCCCTGGAAACATCCTCACAGACACCTAGAAGCAATGCTTCACCAGCCATCTAGACATTCCTCAGTCCAGTCAAGCTGACACCTAATTACCCATCACAAAAGCCTTGTGACCACTTATAGAGATGAGGACTCTAGGACCTACACATCATTTCTTGTTTGCTTTACTGTGTATATTTTTACATACATGACCCAATATCTCTTTGCCCTGCTCTCCCCACTTCTCTTATTTTATATAAGATATAGTGACCTGGTAACCTAGGTACCCTTAGGTTACCACAGTCTGTCCAAGGGTGATTTTTACTAAATGTGGAGGGTGACCATCAATCAGAGATGATACCTGGACCCTTTCTTTAGGAATGGAGGTGAGCATTTCTTCTTTGTGAGGGAGCATGATGATGTTTCTATGATAGTTCTTTGGAAATTAGCATGGGTAGGATGTCGATATGGATGCTGAGTGGCCATGTGGGCAATTACACCTGCTATCCTTCCTTGGTATTCAATGACACTCTCCCCTCCAGCAATTGTCCTTGGTTATCTCAGAGGCTGGAAGTGTAGGAACTACATTTCCCAGAATCCCTTTCCAGAAGGAATCCAGTTTGGGTTCCACCTAGAAGAGGTGTTCCCGTGAGATTTGGAAGGTGGAAGATAACCATCCCTCATCCTTTCTCCTGCAGCAGCAGGGGCTTCCTGCACCTTCCTGGCCCCCACTGTCCACTGTCAATATCTTGCTGCAGGCCACAGGCAGCAATGGGTTCCTCAGCAGGTTCCAGCAGGTTCCTCCAGTTTCCTGATTTCCAGGCAGCACCCCCATCCCACGGCTCCCACTGCTCTCAATTCTGCCAGCAATGCTATGAGCACCTGATTCCCTTTCTGCCTGAAATTTCTTGCCTGCACTTTAACTGATAAAAGCCTAATATGCATGACTGAGTTGAAAGACAGGCATAGTTGTAAGGATGTCCTTCTCTCTTCTCTCGATGCCGCATCCCATGGTTGATCCCTTCTAAGGGGATGCTTGCACCTGGCCTGTTTCAGGATAAGATCTGCAGCTTCTACTTCATCAGAAAAGATCTAGGTTGCAGATGTTCTAGACAGGGGCAATGCTAGGTGCCAGTCGACTGCATCACAGTTTTCTCACCTCCAACAGCATAATGAAAGCAAACAGCACCAAAATGCTCTTAGAAGCTGCGACAGATTATTTTCAAAAACAGTCTCACCCTCTCACACCTTTCCTGGCAGCCTGCCACGCTGCGCAAGAACAGAATATGCAGATCTGTGAAGCCAACAAGCTTAGCTTCACCTGTTTTGAGAACTTCTTTTTTTCCCCTTTTCATCCCATCCTCACTTTTTTTTTTTTTTTTTTTTTTTTTTTTTGCTGGAGGTGGCACAACAAGCAGAAAATATTTAGGCTGCTGCTATACCACTTGTGTTTTTAATTTGACAAGAAAACTTGTGCAATTGCATGGAACATTTATCTTATTTCTGCAAAATTTTGTTTTCCTCTATGAATAACAAACAGACTCTGAAGACAGCACCCCTTCCCCCACCCCCAGCACAGAGCCCTGCCTCTACTCTATAAGACCCTAACTGCATCTGCAACCACAGCCTGAATTCTCTGTCTCCATCCATGGAAGGTCGACCCCTGCACCTCTGATGGACCCATTCACCAGCATATGGCAGGCAACCAACATACAGAATTTTTTTCTGGAGCCAGGTCTCTGTATGCAGAACACAAATGAACAGAAAGACAGGTTCAAAATGCAGAGAGAGTGGAGGCCATGTGACTCAAGGAACAAGATAAATGTACATTGAGTCAAATCAGCCATCCTGCACGATAGAAATGCAGAGGGGAATCCACACACCTACTGACATGGCCTGTGCTCTGCCCACCACCCACACTGTGCTTGGAACTGAGCCCAGTTTAGCACCCACTTCCCTGCTGGTTTAAATCCCACCTATTCCTCCAGTTCTTCCACAAACCTCAACTTCTCTAAGAAGTAATTTCCCAGACTCTCCTGTTCATGCTGACTGGTCCATCTCACACACAGCATTTTGCAACCACCTCTTCTTTGCTCTACACAAGTCTAGTCTCTCCAGTGAATAACCACAACAGGCAGTTTGATTCAGGGCCTGCTTGGTGCTGGCACAATGTGGGTTCCTCCCACAAATTATCTCCTTCAATCCTCATAACCCTGCGAATGGGATATGGTTATGATCTCCATTTGACAGATGGAGAAACTGAGGCACGGATAATGAGGCAGTCCAAGATCAGAGGGTTTTTAAGGAACTGACCCAGGATTTGAGCCCATGGCTTCAGAGCTCAGACTTTTTTCAGTGAGCTAGAAAAAGCAACTAAATGATACAATGTGCAACATAAATAAGTATCAAGTCTATGCTCTGAATTCTAGAATATTTGAAGTAAATGAAATGCATTGTTCAAGTCAGCAACTAGTGTAGAGCATTCGCATTATTATTCTGAGTTCAACCTGCATCCTGATGAAATGAACAATTAAAAAAAAAAGCATCCACTTTGATTTATATCAGATTGAACAATGCCCAGAATCAGCTTCTACATTCCTATATATCCTGACTCTGGAAATTCCAATTTAGGCCTTTCTACACTATAAATATTAAATGTGAATTTTTAAGTTCCATCTGAAAGACTTCTCAAATTCTCATCATTATTCTTCCAAATAACAACCAACGAGCAAGAACATTAAGTGGAGGAAATTGTACTTAGGCTCATTGAGAATGTGACCCATAGTATCAACCATGCAGAATCTTAAGGAGAAATGTTCTGTTGCCCATTTTTCCTTATTGATGCTTATCAAAGAAAGAATAAGAAGATCAAACGCTTCCAATGGGAAAACAACCATACTATGAATTATGACTTCAAGAAAATTTACCTTACTCATTGTGGTTAAACAACCATTAAAAATAAAAGAGGTGGTTGCTTATAACATCCAAAAACTTGGCGTCCGATTAATCTAGAGGTAGTGAGACAGAGAAGAAAGGTATTAGGTGTATGTTACAACAACTCCATTTTTATCTAGGTAAAGCTTTTCAATACATTTGCAGGCAGATGTTCTACCAACCCACTCACAGGTTAGGAGTCCAGAAAATAAGCCCCCTGACCTGCAGGCAACCACCTGCTACTCACATGATATAGTAGGGCTGTGCCTTCACATGAAGCTGGCCTTAGCTCCGGAAGACCTGGCTTAGTGGGAGATGCTGGCACATCCAGCGTGGACAACACCCAGAACACAAACGCCCACCTGGGAGAGGGTGAAGGTGTTCACACTAAGTTGATCCTATAGTCCCTGAACTTATCACATAGTATCAGCTCAATCAATATTTGGTCAATACATGAACATGCCAAGGGGAGAGCTCCAGTGACTCTGAGTTCTGCTGTTACTAATCGTAGGACCTGGGCCAGCTTGACCACTCTGAGCCAGGCCTTCTCATGTGTCCAGTGATGGTAGCAGCACGACCTCATGGATTAGCTGAGCTGAGGAATGTGAACAGCACACCTGTGCCTGGCCCAGACTCAGTGCTTAATGACAGGCAACTGGTTGCAGTCTCTTGACTTAACAAAAAACAATGTAGGATGTGTTTGATCCCATGTAATTTTTACCGGGAAAGCTCTTCATTTCCTTCCCTTGTTTTTTTGTTGACAAGCAAATCACTTCCTACAAGAGAGCCCTAGAAAGGGTAACATGTTAGCCTTTAGAGACCCAGTAACTCAATAGACTTGTTTATACTCAATAGGTATTTGAATGTGTCCTATGTACCTGGCAGGATGCTGGGCACAGAAAGACAATGCAGAAGGTGGAAATGGCATGGGCTGTGGAGCTGACTTCCTGGGTTCAAGTCCTCACTGCATCTCAGAACTACCACGTTACTTCGAGCGAGTTCCATCCGGACTGTGGCCTCAGTCTCCTAGGCTACCTATGACGGTGATAGGTCTCCTTCCGAGGGAGAGCTGTGGTGAATGAGACCATGTCTACAATGTGGCTTGGGAGGACCTGGAGGAGCAGAGGCTGGAACAGTAGTGACAGGATAATGATGATATATACAGCCACAGGGAAACAGGTACTCGACCAACTGAATCACGAGGCAGTGAACAGCAAGGGGCCCAGGAGAAGTAAAGTGAAATACAGAATGTCCCAGTGAAGAAGAGATGATGTCTGTCTGTCCATATTGATGACTGAGGAGTGGAGTCCCGGGTTCATCATTCATTCAGTGATGCTCCTTAAAAACATGTTGGGCGAATGAATAAACCTGAAAAGCTACCACAGCACATTTAAGGACAAACGAGGGAACCCCCAAACCAATTTAGCCCTTCTTGGGGCTCTGCTTTGGGCTGGCTGCTGGGGTATCTCTCTGTGTCCCAAAGAGCCTATCCGAGCTGGTCATCAGCCTGTGAGCTCTATGTGCAAAACCCTCTTTCAGAAGGAAACCTGCCTCACCCACTAAGCTGAGCTTTTTCCGATAACAACCGAAGCAGAATCTCTACCTGCATGCAGAACATAACCATGAATTATCCATGCGCTCAGAAGCCCTTTGACAGGGAACGTGGGAACCGCTGCAGACAGGTTGCAGGCAGTGGGACTCGGGGTGCTAATTACTTCTCACTGTCACTTAGCAAGACTGTCACATCTGCTGGGGGAGAATGGGGTCCTTTCCTGTCTTCCTCGTGGAAGAGAAGGATGTAGTCAAACAAACAATCCAGGATTCCGCAAAGCATACAAAGTAGCAAGGTGAGCGAGAGAATCTATTTAATCTCAGGGAGAAAATGGGTTTTGCCAAGAGTCTTATAACAAAACGCCTATAAGGACATTTGGCTGAAGTTGAAAGGCAGGGTGGTGGGACACAGAGGCTGGGGCCCTTCCAGTAAGACCAATGGGACTTTAACACCTTTGGCATGTGATTTCAGCCTTCTAGCTTCAGTTAGCTCATCTGTGAGAGGTGAGAGCAAGACCTACCTCACAGTATCAGGAGGATGGGGGTAGCAGGCAAAATATCAAGAACAGCAAGTGACCTGCATACCACAGAAGCTCCACAGAGGACGTTCTGGGAGAATGTAAGCTCTTACGCGGCTACCCTGCCTCTTACTCTTTGCTGTCTTTTTAGGATGTGATGTTTGGTATAGGAGATGTATCCAGATCTCCTCTGGTCTTTGACTGTTACTGCTTGTGGCCCTGCACTCCCAGGTTTCTTCGTGTTTTTGCTTCTAACTGCAAATCCCACCCTGGCTGGCCTCTTGGCCTCCTCTGTCCCACTGCCCCGATCCCCCGCCAGTAGCCCCTGGGAGCTTCCTAATGTCTCCTCTGTGCACAGAGCTGGTGCTCAGGGCTGGTTTGCCTTAGGCATTCAGTAGCATTCATCACATGATGGAAGCTGCCCTCACCACTTCTCCACTTTGAAGGAGTAGCGAGGATCAGCTCTATGGGATAACCCCAAAGAAAACACCTCCAGCTTTGTCTCCAGACCTTCCAAAGCACACCCGCAAAACCCAAAACTGCTCCAATTACAGAGGCCAAGATTAGTCTCGAGCCCTCTTTGGAGGATGATTTGACCTTTTATTACTATTCTCAATATTACTGTTGCTCACCTTCCTTTCTACTCTGTGATCCAACCAGGAAAAAGATAGGCCAATTTCAGGCTCTTCTTTTAAAAAGGTTAGGCAGAATTTCACTTCTTCCTATGAATTGAGGAGGAAAAGAGAGTTTCGGCTTTCTTTCTTGTTCTTTTTCGTTTTCTTTCTTTAAGTGCTGCCCCAAGATTTCAGCAGGAGGGTTTCAAGAGCAGCGTTCTAGAAATGACTTTCGAGTTATAAGAAAATGTCTTAGAGGTGTTATGAAAGCAAAGAGGTGGGCTCAAATGTTTTACTCTTTTTTTTTTTTCATATGAGGAATTTATAGATGGGAACCTACTTCCATTAGACTTGACATTGACATGCCCCCGGAATGAGATGGTGAAGTGGTGGCTACATGAACCTAGATAAGAAGCGTCCCTGTGTACAACACAGCAACTATGATTATACCAATGTATTGGACTTTGAAAACTTGCTCAGAGAGTAGATCTGAAGTGTTCTCACCACAAAAGTTGATAAGGTGTGAGGTAATATATATGTTAATTAGCTCAAGTTAGGCATTCCCCAATATATACATCTTTCAAAACATCATGTTATACATGGTAAATATATACAATTTTTGTCAATTCGAAAAAATAAATAGATTTAAAATTTTTAAAGAGAAATGAATAGCCCTGGGACATCCCCTGAAGCCATCCAGTCATCTCCAACTGGACTCTGCTTCAGAGCCGGGAAATTAAGTCTTACGGGTATGAACCACATGTGAACTTAGAACCCTGGGTTGTTTTGTTACAGGGCTCTTTGGTCAATGATGTTACTTCTAAAGCTTGGGAATAGACCCTGGCCTCCTCTAAGAGGGCCTAAAATCTGAAGATAAAAGAATACAGGCAAACGCATGCCCCTGGAATCAATATCCAGGTGGGCTCGGTCCTCGAAAAGGCTTGCATGTATCACACAGAGCAAACCCTCCCTGGAGAATTCATTTAAAACTAAAAAAAACACATACTCCCCTCTCCCTTACAACTGTATTCTCCCACACTGGGAGTACTGAAGGTAAAGCTATTTTCACAGGAGCACTGGAACGAAACGGAAAACAAATGTAACATAACTACTGACATTTTCCCAGGAGGTGCCTAGTTTGAGTGTATTTCCATTTTAATGTCATTTTAAAGATCTACATCAAAATTAGTGGCACATACTCTCTTTTAAAATATGTGTGCAACATTTAGAGTCTTTCAAGGAAGGATGAAACCCCTCTCATGGTCTTGCTGCCTGTGGCTTTCTTATTTGCCATCTGATCGTATCTCATCTTCCTCCTATTTATATCTCTGCACGGCAAGCAAGGAGCACATCTAGGAAGTTCCGCCAGGAACAGTTTCCACAGTGCCCTGGGCAAGTGGCTTACTTGGACACACTCCTTGTTTCCTTTAAAAATATAATGTTGCTTTACAACCCAACTTCCGCCCATCAAAGATGATGTTTACCTGAAGGCCTTTGAATGGATTTTGCCGGGATCAAAAGTAATTACTTTGCAAA
Source organism: Piliocolobus tephrosceles (assembly GCF_002776525.5). Classification (NCBI taxonomy): domain Eukaryota; kingdom Metazoa; phylum Chordata; class Mammalia; order Primates; family Cercopithecidae; genus Piliocolobus; species Piliocolobus tephrosceles. The sequence goes on along the minus strand of NC_045453.1, from coordinate 32,878,258 downwards.
GTTCATTTCCGACTTCGGTGTCTTCTTTGACACTGAATAAATATTTCATAAGCATGAAACTCAGAGGCTGTTTGTTTCTCTTAGTTTTGCAAGCTTTTTTTAATTAGCCTATATGCCTGTATTATTCGTTTTTTCCTAGATTGCTTCATACTGTCTTACAGAATAAGATACCTTTAAAACAAATCTGAAGCGTTTTCCAACAGAATACTAAAGCTATCATTGCACCGGGAACACACAGGGGAGCTGGGCATTTGCATCATAGCATGCATGCCAATCATTTATTCAGGTTTCATCCCAAATCCACATACTGAGGGCCTACTTAGGAAAGATGCTGGGAATGAATGTTTGTTCACGTTTCTGGGGACCCTGGTTATTAATTAACTTGGAAACTTTTGACATTTCAGATCAAGTTTTTGGAGCGCATCATTGGAAAGACTCTAACTCCCTGAGACGGTAGCGTATGCCACTTGCCTGCCTGGTGTTGACAAGAATATTTGCCTTGGCAGCCAGTGCTTCTGTAAAAGCCTGACTTCCAATAAACAAGCAGGGGCAGCTGATTTGGGACTGACCATACTTTTTATCCAGTTGGCAGCCAAGGGTGGCTTAAGTAAGCAAACTTAAGAGAGGAGGATGGCTTTGGGTAGGCAAGGTGTTCTGAAGCTCGGGACAGATGAAGCCTGCAGTGTACAGTTACCATTTTGGCTCTCAGCATCCGTTCCCACTTCCTAACATCTGGGTGTACTTGGAGAGCTCACCTCTGCCCCATTGTGCACAGGTTTCATGCATTTTAGTCTAAGTGCTCTGCCCTCCCTTAAGAACCAGGCTTGTGACCCAAACAAAGTTAGAAGCAGTCAGGTCAGGAAAGAAAGAGAAACTAAAGGGCATCAGCTTGTTTCCATTGGAAATGCCCAAGAAACTCCCATCTCTTCTGCTCTTTGAAGAGAGCTGCCCTGGTTTCTCTCTGGCTCAAGAGCCTGATCCTACAGCATTCCTGTCCATTCCAGCCACCCAGCAGACTTTAGGCAAATTCATTTTTGCTTAAAATAGAACTCGTTTCTATTGCTTGCTACCAAAGACCTCTAAACGATTCAGGGCTTAGAAAGGTCAGAAGGGACCTGCGGTGGGGGAACCAAGACCTCCATTCACCAATTGCCGTCATTACCCAACTCTTTGTTTAAGCAGACCTGTCGTCTGGACCCTCTGCCACAGCTGCCATCAAAGGGAGCTGAGGATGTCATTCTTTATGACCTCCCAGTGCCCACTGAAAGTATTAATTCCTATCCCCTTATTAAAGACGAGGAAACTAAGAATCAGCAGGATTGAGGTCATGGGACTAGTAAGGGGCACATAGATTTTGACCAAGGTCTGATCAATAGCAAAGCCCTTTACTTTCCACCCTGCCAAGGCTCTTCAGCACTCAAAAGTCAACAAATTATTTTTTTCTTTTAAAACAGTTCACATCAATCTTTTAATTAACCATGCCTCACCTTTTGAATTAAAAACAGAGTCCTTTTTTTTTCATTTTCCATGGAAATCATATTAGGAATCTCAAATTATAAGAGATAGAAGACAAAAGGTGAGAAAAGAACAGAGCCCAGCTGGTCCCCCGACCTCTGCAAAGGGCATTTCAAACCCCCACAAAATCCAGTGGTCTGACATGCAGTACAAAAACCAGCATTCTGAGGAGCAATTTGGCTTTTCATTAATTCGAATAGGACCAGATACCCTGACCTCAATCTATTTCTAATCATGGTGTGTTAGGAAGCTTAGAGATCCAGCTACCTTCATGGGGCCACTCACAGTATTTCTCTCCCTTGTCAGCTCAAACATTCAATTTCAAGCTCCTATCTGACCCGTGCTGCTTAACTGAGAGCCGTTCATCTTCTTCATGTTTAGGAAACTGCAAGCTCAGTATAAATGTGCCATCCTCTGGTGTCTCTTAAATTCTGTCTGGAAGAACGCCACGGGGAAAGGGTTTAGCATATCTCCTTTGGCATTTGGGAGCTCAGAATTCACAGGCAGATTAACGCATATGCTGTAAGTCACGATGGGGAGAGCTATAAATAGAGGAGCCTCTTTCCACACAGTTGAGGATCTTCTGGTATAACCACAATACTTTATAACCCTGATCCCCACACAAGGGGAAGCATGAAAATGACCATGCTCTCAGAGAAGATATTTTATGCATGAACTGGTTTCATTTCTGGAATCTGTAAGCTTTTAAGAGAAAGGAGTCATGGCACATTCCACACTTCATCCACATTACACCTAAAGGTTCATTGGGAGCACCCGTAAGCATACTTTGGGGTCATAAATCCCAAGGGTTTCTGGAAGGCTACTTCCAAATGCACTGGGCAATTTTTTTAAAGGATATGCTTTAAAAAAAAAAAGTTTCCAAGTTGCATTTCTTTCAATAGAAAATTGAAGCAGGTCATTGGGGCTCATTTCTTTCTTCCCCCAAATCTGCCCACATATTCAGTTCTTGTGTCTCCTGTCTCCTAAAAACACCAGGTGCTTTTTTTTGCTTTTCACTGTGTTCCCCCGTCAGGCGGGGGTTGGAGTCTGGCCGGCCACCCACTCTCGCAACCTTATCCAGTGATTTGATTTACAGCAGGCCTGTCACTTTCAAGAACTCAACAAAATCATGACTCAAAAGGGAAAGAGAAGGAAGTCAGGCAACCACTTCCGAACGCCAAGGCCATGCTTAGTAAGTTATCACTTAGATCAGGATTTCTCAGCCTCTGTCATGTTGAGATTCGGGGCTGGATCGTTCTCTGTGGCGGAGCTGCCCTGTGCATGTTACGTGTCAGCAGCATCCCACCTGCAACCACTAGATGAATGTGCACACACTATTCTCAGCACTGCCCCCAGGCGTGACAACCAAAAACGTCTCCAGACACTGACCCATGGTGGCTCTCAGCGGAGAACCTCCAAGCCAGATGTCTATTTGACACCTATGGGACTGTAATGGAAGTCACCTACGCTGCCTGTCCCACGAGGAAGCCTGACGGTCTCTGAGGTTTCCTCAACTCTCACTTCTGTGGCTCACACCCAAAGCCCACAACAGAGACATGTCCAGACATTCCCCAGGCCTCCTCTTCAGAAAGTGCTGGATGCTTTTGAGTAGGAGAAGGGGAACCCGACAGAGAAAACACAACCCGCAGGAGGTGGCTACAGTCACGACCGCCCCGCCAAACCTGGTCCTCCAATTCCCTGCTCTCCTGTTGCTAAACGCAGAGTCAGCTGTCCAGCTAGAAATAAAAGGTTCATGTTGGGTTGCCACATAGATTCTTACGGCAATAACATTTGGAGCCTTTTACTGGGACATAAAGTGTAAGCTAAAATGTCACCAGATTTTATTAGACAATCTGAACTTAATTGCAAATAAGTTGATGTACTCATAAAAGATGATGTAAGACTGCCATCCCAGCAGCTGCACGGGGACTGGCCAGGAGCACAGGGCGACGGCAAAGTGCTCATCTGCCCTCCGCAACCGAAACCATCCGTAGATTCCTGAAGTACCAAGAGGGAAGAGTTATGTTGGCAGGAAGCAACATTATTGCTTAATAATAATAACACAGAGAACCAGAGGTTAAAAGAGGTCGGTGCAAACCATGTCCCAAGACCATTTTCTCTGGAATAAAATTTTCCTAACGAGCTCTAAGTCTTTTTTATGGGCAGGGAGAATGTCATTGGGAAATTAATGATGGATCTGAATGATAAATCTGCTTTCATATAGAAGCGTTGGTTTTTTGAAAATATGCTTTTATGCCTCAAAGGTTGTAAATGAGAACAAGACAATGATATATCCAGAGGGATCATTATTCCAAGCTGGGCCAGCTGTCCCACCACCTGATTTCATCACATTTATTCTAAATAAAAATATAGATCAACAGAAATCTACTTTTTTGTGCAAGGATGGGTAATTTACTTTTTTAAAAGATAAAATATGCTCGATATTGTGAAGACATCATGGTTTACATAGGAATCTTGTGTGTTTAACATACAGCTTCAGAAGATTCACCCAGGATAACAAACGTGAGAACAAATTTTTGTGAATTTCAAAATGCTCATTGGTTTACCATCTCGGGCCATTTTCTTAATTATTAATTGGTCGATTTGCAAAAGGCGTGATATGACTTTCCTGGGCTGCCAGCAAAGCACCACAAACCAGGTGGCTTAAATCATCTGGAATTTATTCTCTCTCAGTTCTGGAGGCCAGAAATCTGAAATCAAGGTGTCCACCAGGCATCTTCCACCTGAAGACTCTAGGGAGGGTCCTTCCTTGCCTCTTCCAGCTTCTGGTGGTTGCTGGAAATCCCTGGTATTACTTGGCCTCGTAAAATAACAACACAGAGAGATACTTTCCAAAGAGTTGATTTGGGAATAGCAGAGGATTGCAATCCAGGATATGCATTCTCTGGTGAGCCATAGGCACATCCAAAGAGGTTGGGACCCGGAGAAGCTTTTAAAGAAAAATGGAGAAGTCCACAGTAAGTTGTTGTGAAATGAAGACCATTGATCACAGAGGCTTGTTGCGGGAGTTGGTGTTAGCTCGTTGGTGGAAGCAGCCAGTGTTGGACAAGTGCATATGCATGCGTAAGTGGCTTACCTGGAATCTTGTGTTTTTGAGAAGTTCCTTGCATAGTTCCGTCATAGGCATACAAGCAGGGATGTCTTGTGATAAGTCAGGCATGTGGTGGGGGGGTGCACCCCATTTTACTACGGTTGATGTAGCGACTCCATTTTTATAACAATGGCTTGCAGCTATGCCTCTCCAGTGTCTGCCTGGGTTGTTACACGGTCTTCTTCTCAGTCCATCTCTGCATGCAAATTTTCCTCTTCTTATAAGGACATTGGTCAATTAAGATCCACCCTAATCTAGTACAACCTCATCTTAACCAATTATATCTGCAAAGACTCCATTTCCAAATAAGGTCACATTCTGAGGTTCTGAGTGGACATGGATTGTGGGGGGGGACACTGTTCCACCCAGTAGAGTGGTGAGGAGCCTATCCGTGCACATGTGGGCTCAGCTTACATTAACTTCTCTCAGGATCCTTCCCCATCTGCCGCCCGGTCAGGCACACTTCCCTTGCTGATGCTTCCTCGCCATGCACAGCTCCAACAGAGAATCAACCTGCTTCATGCAACTTCCTGCTGACTCCATCTCCAGCCCCATTTGTCATGAAACACGGGTTCCAGGAAAGCCCGGTGCTCCTATGCACAGAGGCAGATACTGGGCAGGTGGGGCAGAGGCATCTCTCCCAACCCGGAGGAGGCACTCCCTGTTCTGCATTCAGAACACTCCCCAGGCACAGAAGTCATTGTCACTTGGTGCCATGCCCACAGGCTACTGGAAAGTATCACCCAAAGACATCTGTACTTTAGGGCCTACTCTCAGAGTGACATAACTCGCGCTTCGAAGCCAGGCCGACCTACGTCCAGTTGAGCAGCCTCGGTCTCAACGGGGTCAAGTGGGGATTAGACCATGTGAAAAGTTTGTCAGCCAACCCTGGAGAGCCTCCAACCTCACTGTGTCTGCTTCTGCCTTTAACACTTTCTTCTCTGCACGGCGGTCTGGCCTGGGCCACCCGGCCCCCAGCACAGCCTCCTTGTTCCAGGAGTGGCCATGCTTCTCCTGCTCCTTCTTGCCTGCTGAGCACCAGGTCACATGGTTGACTGTGCCCTTGGCTCACTCTCTCTCCTTGCACTTGGTCTGAGGACTCCATTCCTGTTCCTGGAGTTCCTTGGCGGTCTGTCCTCACTGTGCAGACGCTCCAGGGAGATCGCGCCTCCCCCACAGCTATCACCCACTACACACAGGAACAGACTACCGGGGTATGAGCTCAGCTTGCACTCCTCTCAGGAGCCCTCCCCATCTGCCACCCGGTTAGGCACACTTCCCTGTGCTGCTTCCTCGCCATGAACGGCCCCACCAGAGAGTCAACCTGCTTCATGCAACCTCCTGTTGACTTCATTTCCAGCCCCAATAGATGGCAACCATTTTAAGGGCAAGTGCGGTTCTTGTCCTAGCACAGTGCCTGGTGCACAGTGGGAGCTCCAAGTGACTGCTGCATATCATCCACTCATTCATTCACTTCTCTATTCAAAAAATATTTAGAGTCCAGGCACGGTGGCTCACGCCCGTAATCCCAGCACTTTGGGAGGCCGAGGCAGGCGGATCACAAGGTCAGGAGATCGAGACCATCCTGGCCAACACGGTGAAACCCTGTCTCTACTAAAAATACAAAAAACTAGCCAGGCGAGGTGGCGGCGCCTGTAGTCCCAGCTACTCGGGAGGCTGAGGCAGGAGAACGGTGTGAACCCGGGAGGCGGAGCTTGCAGTGAGCTGAGATCTGGCCACTGTACTACAGCCTGGGCGACAGAGCGAGACTCCGTCTCAAAAAAAAAAAAAAAAAAAATTTAGAGAGCATCTACCAGGAGTCAGGTACTGTATAAAGCACTAGGAATTCAAATGAACAAAACAACTACCCACACCATCCCCTGGCTCCACTGGCATTACATTCAAGAAGGGGAGATGGACAATTAATAAAAAACATAAAAATGCATCACGTGGTGTCAGGAGTTCTGAAGCAAGCACAAGCCAGGGAGGGGAGATGACAGGAGTGGGAGCCCTACTGGACACCGTGGTGAGAGGAGGTGAGCGGGCAGCACTCGGGCATCAGTAGGGGAGGGAGCAGCGTGTGGTTATTTGGGGACGGGGCACTCCAGGTGGCGGGAAAGGCCACTGTGCTGCTGCTGATGCAGCCGGAGCAGGCAGTGAGGCTGAGACCAAGAGACGGAGTCAACCCAGGTCAGCAAGGGAAAGGACGGCCCATTTCTGCAACGCCCACCTGCGGCCACCATCTCCAGCCTTCGCGTTCCTGCCTACCCAGCCCAGCTGTTAAACGAGGAGTCTGAAGCCCAGCTTTTAGCAATGAAGCTTTGACCATTCAAATGAGCCAGATTCTAAGGGTAGGAGTGGGTGGGGAGGCTGGGTCCAAGGCCTCAGCTGCAGCTCACCTGGATTTCCAAAACCACAGCAATTCCAGGTTTGAAGTCAGCCGAGAACTCACCGAAATCTGCAAGCAGAGAAGAAGGGACCCTGAGAAGGAACTTCAAACTCCACACAATAAGCACAGCAGATTAAAGCCAGAGTGGCTCTGTGGCCCGTGGCACGTGTTCTACATTTAGAAGAAGAAAAATTCACGAAATGGAGCAAGAAGAGTGGAAAAGCTCCTCGCTGCCCAGCCTCAAGATGCAATAAACTGCTTATTGAAAATGCCTGTTTTCAGGCAGGTACGGGGTTTTCATCCTACAATTGTCATCAGTATAAATTAATGGCTTCTCTCAACAGGGCTTATGTACTTAGCAAGTAAATTGGGTTAGATCATTGCTAAATTTTTGCCATTTGGCACATATGATATTTATGCACTTAATAGCTTCATTAAGGAGGTTTCTGGGAGTCTATTACTGAGCAAGCCTATAAATCACTGGGCAATAAATTCAGAGAACGTGCCTTAGCATTCGTCTAATCTGGCCATAGTTTTAATTAAGTGTTTCAGCTAATGATTTCCATTTATGTTTAATAAAATTTATTGCGTAAAAATAAGTTATCAGACCCCAGTTTAATTCAAGCTCTTCTAGCTGATGTGGCTGCCCCCAGCAGGGTGCAGTGTGTATTAATGAGTGGCCGTTTCCATTTGGAGGTTTCCACTGGGCTCTGAGTCACTAGTCGGCATGCGGAAAGGGTCCAGCTTCCTAGGTTTACCTTAAAAATCATTTGCATGGAAAAAAAAATGTGGTAAAGTGACCCTTGACTACGTGATACACAGAATGAGATCAACTGTAGGCAGCTACACATAAAGGTTGCTTTTGGAAACGGTTCCAAAAACGCAGGTATGCATCCCAAGTGCCACAGAACTTGCCTCGGATTATCTGGCACTGTCTTCTTACTCTAAAATCAAGCAACCCATCTCCTGACAGCGCCCACTCTTCAAGTGCATGGGCTCATTAAAGGCAATTGTGCATTGCTCACTCCCTGTGCAGACCTCACAGGCCCTGCTGTACGCACATTGCCTCCCTCAGAACCAGACCTCTGGGGCCTCAGGCTGCTCGGTGCTCATGGCCGACAGCCACAGCCAGGTCCCTACCACACACCCCTGCCAGCCCATCCCGGGGACTGCTCAAGATGGTCAGGGTCATGCCCCCTCCCCAGGGCAACCCACATCCAGTGACTGACACATGGGGGGGTGCAGGTACCCTACCCTGTGGCCCTAGCTCAGAACGGCTCTGGGCAGCCATCCCTACTCCAGGACACAACCCCAACCCTCAGGGCCGCCGGGGCCTTCCTTTGCCTAACCTCACTGCTTCCACTTCCCTGGAAATGTGACCCTGAGAACAGCCCCCTAAACCATGTCACAGTTGGCCTCACAGAGCTGCCCTCTGGCCTCTACCTCTCCTCAGCACCCTCACTGAGGCAGAGGGTGGTACCTTGACCCCACAGGCACACTCAAGGGTGTTCATCACAGCACTTCTTTGTGAAAACCATAAGTCAACCTAGAGACCCATCAAGGCTGTATAAAACGACGAATATTTCCGCAGCACTAACTCTCCTGCATGTGAAATGGATGAGGTAGGTCTGCACAGAATTACCAGATAATTCACCAAGCTATGTTGAGGGGGGAGAGAGATGGCCATGATGAGGCCTTTTAGGTCAAAACAAAACCACTTGATCGATATTCTGTGAGAATCTAGTTGGCTAGCTCTATCTATAATAGAAACGCATGGGAACATTCTGGAAGGGGACACAGAACTGATGGAGATGGTTCCCTCGGAATGGGTGAGGGCTGAGAAGGGATGACAGAGAACAGGAGGTGGGAGACGTTTGATCAAAAGAGACTTCGCCTTCATCTGGAATGCTTCCATTTCTTTTTCTTTTCTTTTCTTTTTTTTAACAAGAGAGTGTATTCATGTATTGATAACTAAATTAAATGTTAATCACTTTTTTGGAATGTGAGCCATAATATACTTAGGTTGGCGCGAAAGTAATTGTGGTTGTTGCCATTGAAAGTAATGGCCAAAAGCGTAGTTACTTTTGCACCAACCTAATAATTTTCTCTGAAATATATGGATCGGATCATTTATGAGGATGAAAAGGAAAGACGCACGTCAGAAATACTTAGATGTCATTAAGTGTCTGCTGTGTTCCTCAATTAGACGAAAATAATTGGGTTACTTGTAAAAAAGAAAGCCAACTATGAAAATATGTCTAATCCATGACACCAAGCTGTTACCAATTTACAAAAATCTTCAAAAAGCATTTCCCAAAACCTTGGGATTTTCTTATTGGAAATTTTCCATGACACTGGTGGTTGTTAAGAGATGAATCAAGTTGAGACCCATCAATGCAGGTTCCTGATTCTTGAAGCTGGTTCTTTTCTTTTACAGTCATACGTCCCTTAACCACTGGGATACCTTCTGAGAAATGCATCCTTAGGCAGTTTCCTCCTGCGGGAGCCTCACAGAGAGAACTGAACGAACCTGGAGGGTACAGCCTGCTACACACCTGAGCTATGTGGGCAGTCCCTTGCTCCTGGGCTGTAAACCTCCACAGCATGACGGTACTGAGTACTGTGAGCAACTGTAACACAACAGTATTTGTGTATCTAAACATAGAAAAGGTAGAGTAAACATACGGCATAAAAGATAGACAATGGCCCGCCTGTATAGGGTACTTACTATGAACGGAGTTTGCAGGACTGGAGGTTGCTCTGGGTGAGTCAGTGAGTGAGTGGTGAGTGAATGTGAAGGCTAGGACATCACTGTTTGCTGCTGTAGACTCTATACACACTGTACACTCTGGTTATACTGAATCCATTTACATTCCTTTTTCTTTCTTCAGGCCAGGCATAGTGGCTCACACCTGTAATCCCAGTACTTTGGGAGGCAGAGGTAGGCAGATCACTTGAGTTCAGGAGTTTGAGACCAGCCTGGCCAACATAGTGAAACCCCATCTCTAATAAAACTACAAAAATTAGCCAGGTGTAGTGTCACACTCCTGTAATCCCAGCTACTTGGGAGGCTGAGGCACGAGAATTGCTTGAACCCAGGAGGCAGAGGTTGCAGTGAGCCAAGATCATGCCACTGCACTCCAGCCTGGGCGACAGAGACTCTCTTTCAAACAAAAATTTTTTGTCTTCAATAAAAAATTAACATTAGCTCACTGTAAATGTTTTACTTTATAAACTTTTTATTTTTTTAACTTTTTGTAATAACACTTAGCTTAAAACACATTTTAACTGTATAAAAATAATTTCTTTATATCCTCATTCTATAAGTTTTCTTCTGTAAAAGACAATGTTGTTTGTTTTTGTTTTTGTTTTTGTTTTCACTCTTCGTTAAAAACGAAGACACAAACACACATATTAGCCTAGGGTCAGGATCACCAATATCACCACCTTCCACCTCCACACATTGTCTTCAGAGGCAAAACAGGCTTGGAGCTGTCATCTCCCATGAGAACAATGCCTTCTAGAAATCCTCCCCAAAATACCTGCCTGAGGTTGTTTCACAGTTAAATTTTTTTTTTAATAAGTAGAAGGAGTACACTCTAATGATTAAAAGTACAGTATAGTAAACATATAAACCAGTAACACAGTCATTTGTAATCACTAAGTAGTATTATGCACTGTACACAATTGCATGTGCTAGACTTTTCTCCAACTGGCAGTGCAGTAGGTTTAAACCAGCTCACAAACACGTGAGGAATGTGCTGTGCGATGATGTTTCGGCAGCTTCCATGTCACCAGGCGATAGACACTTTTCAGCTCCATTACAATCCTGTGGGACAACCATGCTATACAGAGTCTGTCACTGACTCAAACATCACTATGCAGCACTTGACTGTAATTCATGGTCACTTTTTAATACTGACACAAGTGAGGCAACTTGCATTGAAGAATATCACCATGTCCATAAACTTGGTGCAAGGTTGGGATTTTCATAGCATTAGTGAGGCAGACATCATAAATCAGAGAACAGCACAGCTAAAACATCCTTGGAGGCCACCTCACCCAACCCTACCATTTAATGTGGAGGGAAAAGGTCTAAAAGGACTAGAGAGGGCAAGTGACAAAACCACTCAAGGAGAAACTCCATCTGAATCATGTTAGCACAGACCACTGCAGAGGACATTCACATTTTCCCAGCTTGGCTATCTTCCCCTTTTTCTGGAAATAGCCCAATTGTCATTCAGCAGCTAGGCTGTATGATTTGTGGGTCCTGATGCAAAATGAAAATGTGGGGCCCCTTCTTCAACAGTTGTTAGGAATTTGTAAGACGGTGACAGCAGAAAATTAAACTAAGAGCAGGTCCCTTCTGAGAACAGGGACCCCATGCAGCCATCCAGGCCACACACTCAAGAAGCCAGGCCAGTCTCCCCATCTCCTCCACAAGGCTTGAACAGAGGTGACATCCATCCCTAAGGGCAAGATCATGTGACCCTCAGCTCACCCAGCCCCTGTGTTACAATTCTCAGACATATTGACTGGTTCAGTGGTGAGCATGTGACCCAAAGACGTCCAATCAGAGCAACTCCCAGGGCTTGCGCCAGGAGTGCTGGGAAGCTGTATTCTCCTCATGCAGACCTTGGAACCTGTAGCCCAGCTTCTGCTGGCAGCCTTGCTGTGACCATGAGGAAAGAACTTGTCTGGAAGGAAGACAGACGCAGCAGGCAGAACAGCTAAGCAGGGAGCCAGAGAGAACCAGGCTCTGATCACATCCTTTATGCCTTATGACAAACTTCCCCATTATGTGATCCAATACAATTTTGTTTGTTTAAACTGGTTTGATTTAGATTTTCTGCCACTTCCACCCAAAAGCATCCTCCCTGGTAGAAGTTTCCACAGATCATTAAAAGTGTACATTTTGCCCAAGTTTGTGTGGATGGCAATTTGGCAATGTCAATTAATATTTAAAATGTTTGTGCCATTTGCCCATAAATTCTATTTCTAGGAAGAAATTTACCCTGCAGAATCCCTCACTCAATTATGCGAAAACCTTTTTAATGGTCTTTGTAGCGTGGTTAATAATAATGAAAAATGGGAAACAACCGTATCTCCAGCAACAGAGGACTGGTTAAATCAACAATGGTCATTTCATTGTCCTGAGTAACAGAGAAAACTTCAAAAAAATGAGGTTGGTAGGTACTCCCATAGGCAGGAATCCATGATGTGTTGATGAGTTTAAAAAGCAAGCTGTACAAGAATCTTACAGTTTGATCTCATTTTGTAAAATACGTTAACAACCTGCTGCTAGCATATATCTACAGAGAAAATGTTGCTGGAGGATTGCGGGGATTATTGGAGGGGCTTTCAGTTTTACAAGATACATAAAAATTCAAATACTGCAGAACGCTAATGAGGATGTATTGGTTTTACACTGGGAAAAAAAAAAAAGATATTTTAAATTCCAAAGTGCATAATTTGTCCTGAGGTATTTGGCCATAGGTAACTCTGTGACACCAGCATTAAATAAAACACGATGAGACTCAGGCCTGCTGCTGCCAGTGGTTCCTGAAGGTTTGAGAATGTGTGCGATGGCCATTCCGGTCACCCTGGGTTCCCTGTCGCCAATGACGTTAACAGGCTCAGAGTGGTTGATTTTCTGCCTCAGAGTCCCCTGGTGAGCAGGAGTACCACTGTTCCTGTCCATTTTCACATGATCACCATAACATGTCTTTTTTTTTTTTTTTTTGAGATGGAGTCTCCCTTTGTCACCCAGGCTAGAGTGCAGTGGCATGATCTCAGCTCACTGCAACCTCCACTTCGTGGGTTCAAGCAATTCTCCTGCCTCAGCCTGCTGAGTAGCTGGGATTACAGGTGTGCCACCACACCCAGCTAATTGTTCTATTTTTAGTAGAGATGGGGTTTCACACCTGTTAGCCAGGCTGGTCTCAAACTCCTGACCTAAAGTGATCCAGCCGCCTCAGCCTCCCACAATGCTGGGATTACAGACGGGAGCCACCACAGCCAGCCTCATAACATGTCTTGAATGTGCCCTTTAACTGAAAATTGAATGTTTAAAAGACATGGTGAGTTGGCTAAGCACAGTGGCTCACACTTGTAGTCCCAAAACTGTGGGAGAGCAAGGCGGGAGGACTGCTGGAAGCCAGGAGTTTAACACCACCTTAGACAACATACTGAAATGCTATTACTACAAAAAATTTTAAAATCAGCCAAGGGTGGTGGCGTGCACCTGTAGACCCAACTACTTGGGAGGCTGAGATGGGAGGATCACTTGAATCTAGGAGGTTGAGGTTACAGCCAGTTATGATCATGCCACTGCACTCCAGCCTGGACAACAGAGCAAGACTGTCTCTCCAAAAAAAAAAAAAATGACATCGTGGGTAGCTCCTACATTATTGAGATCTCAAGCCATCATTTCTCAGTGAGGAAATAAATGTTTATTGAGCAGCTATTATGTGCCAAGCACTGAGGAAGCAGCACTGGAGGGTTTAGCCCCATGGCTCTGTCTTCCTGGAGCTCTGTAGGGAAAACAGATATGAGGAGTGGTGGAGAGAATGATTCAGAGGGTAGTGGCTGTGTGTCAGATGCTAAATGCAGCTTCTGAGTCTAGAGGCTTCTGAAAAGAGAGCAGTTTCAGAAGAAGCCTTAGATGAAGTAAGAGTCATCAAAGATAGACATGCATGAAGGCCCTGGGCAGGAAGACAATGAGACTTAGAGCAACAAAAGGAAACCCAGTTTGTCTGGAACACAGAGAGTTAGGGGGAGAGACATGAGTGAGGTGAGGAGGCACCTTGGGTTGGGCTTTACAAACCATGTTTAAAATGTTGTCCTTTCTCTTACACAGGAGGCCGAGGCAAGGAAATCGCTTGAACCCGGGAGGTGGAGGTTCCAGTGAGCAGAGATCACCCCACTGCACTCCAGCCTGGGCGACAGAGAGAGACTTTGTCACACACACACACACACACACACACACACACACACACAAAGAAAAAATAAAAAGTTGCCATTTCTCTTGAAGAAAATGTAAAATCCCAGGGAGTTTTAAGCCCCAAGGAGCTTGTGATCACATTTGCACAACAAAGGAGATAGTCTGTTGTGCAAATGTTGCCAGTGAGTGGTAGAGACCCTGAGAAATCCCCGGGCAGAGGATAGAGGCTGCAGTGGCATTCTGGAGGTGGGAGTGGGTAAAGCAGTCCAGACTCCCTCAGCGCCAGAGGGAGAATCAGCCTGGCGGAGCTGGTGAGGAGTCTGGGGTGGGGAGCCAGTGGTGCAGTGGTGAGGAGTTTGGGCTGGTGAGGAATCTGGCATGGGGAGCCCATCTGACATGGTTTGGATGTGCATCCCCTCCAGATCTCGTGTTGAAATGTGATCCGCAATGTTGGTGGTGGGGCCTGGTGGGAGGTGTTTGGGTCATGAGGGCAGATCCCTCATGAATGGCTTGGTGACCTCTCCATGGTAATGAACGAATTCTCACTCTGTCAGTTCACGTGAGTGAGAGCTGTTTCAGGGAGCCTGGAGCCTCCTTCTCTCTCTCCTGCTTTCCCTCTCACGTGGGACACATCTGCTCCCCTTCTCCTTCCACCGTGATCGTAAGCTTCCTGAGGCCTCACCAGAAGCAAATGCCGGCGCCATGCTTCCTGTATAGCCTGCAGAACTGTGAGCCAAATAAACCTCTTCTCTTTATAAATTACCCCACCTCAGGTTTGCCTTTAGAGCAGTGAAAACCAGACTAACGTAGCATCTCAGCCCAGCTCCCACTTCAGTGCCATACTCCAAAGTGGACCATGTGTCATCATACCCTCACCACTTCCCAGCTGTTTGCTGTGCACTGAGGACCGTGCCGAGCCCTTCGTGTCACTTCTACAGGTGCTCACGACACCCAGCACTGTGTGGTTCTCGTCTGAGGCATGACAAGCTGGACACGGTGCCCAAAGTGACCCCACCCATGAGGGGCAGCAGGACAGACTGGAGGCAGGATCTGCTGCAGAACTTGCCATCCCAGAGCAGAATGAAAATGTGGGTCGTTGTTGAAAAGGTGCTGAGCATCTCAGGTCAGAACTACAGAGCATTTAGTGGAGTGCAGGGCCCCTCTGAGCGCAGGGCTGTGCAACCCCCCTGGACTAGAGCAACGTGTCCAGCTCCCAGTTCAGGGTCAGTGCTGACCTTGGGTGGATGCTGCAACCATATCGGTCACTTGATGAGCACTAACTCACACCGACTGTCAGGCAGAGGAACGGTGAGAGTACAGCGTGCCTGCTACGGTGGCTCACACACGTTTTTTCCCAGCGTATTAATGATTTGAAGCAATTGGGGGTAAGCTTTCTCCCACTTGAAAAGCAAACCTTAGTGATTTAGAAAATGCTTTCAATCCATCGAAATACCTTCCTTTAATGCAAGTAGTGGCTGGTTTAGTGACTTGAAGAGCCACTCCACTCTGCTAGTTAAGCCACCTGCAGCATCTGTGAATGAACATGAAGAGGCCACAGCTTGTTTCTCCCTGCTTTAAAACAATGATGAGTACACAAAGGCACACCGTGGATGCAATTCGCTTTTTATTTTCATTTTTCAAATGATCTCTATGCAAAGTAAATACACTCCAGGACCTACAACTTCAAGAAGGAAGCCCAGGCTGCATGTCTTATGGCTAGAAAGAATGATTCCACCACCTCCTCAAGCTGGGTCCCAGCTCCCTTTCTGTGCCCCTCAGCTGGCCCCTGCTTCTCCTGGGACAGGCTCTTAAACCTCTTTATGCCTCTATTTCTTCATGAGAAAATCAGGAGGACACTCGTCCCTATTCCACAGAATTCCAGGGTGATGGGTGCCTGGTGCCGGGCCCACTCTAGGCTCTCAGTATGTGTCCAGGTTCCTCACTGGGGGTCCCATGTGTGCAGTGATTTACATAATGGCCCTCCTGTGAACTCCACCCTGGCAGAAACCCACCACATGTGCCACAGCATTCTTGAAATGGGACTTATCCCAACTGAGGTTGACTTTAAGTATAAAATCCACATCAGATTTCTAAGAGTTTGTTTAAAAAAAAAGTAAAATAACTCATTTATATTCTTATACTGATGACATGTTGAAATAATATTTTGGATATATCGGGTTACATAAATATTAATGAAACTAGTATTACTGGTTTAATTTTATCTTTTTTAATGTGGCTACTAGAAAACATTAACTTAAGCACAGAACTCACTTTGTATTTCTTTTGGATAGGGGAGGTTTAGACCAGGGGCCAGCAAACTTTTTCTGTAAAGGACCAGAAAGTAATTGTTTCTGGCTTTGTGGGCCAGATGATCGATGTCAGACCCACTCAACTCTGCCACTGCAGCCTGAAAGCTGCCACAGGGAATATATAAGTAAGTGGGTGTGGCCATGTGCCAATAAAACTTTATTTACAGTATCAGGCGGTGGGCCATATTTGGCCTGCAAGCTGGAGTTTGCACTTTGAGCCCCATGAGGGCAGCAGGGACTCGCTTCCTCACCACTGTTCTCTCTGCACCTCATAGAGGACCCAGCACAACGTAAGTGTTCTGTAAATATCTGATGAATCAGCAGATGGAGTTTATCTAAATCTGATAAAAAGTAGTATTGTTTAATTGAGAAAGGGATGGACTCTGTATTAAAAGGATAAATGTTGCCCCTCGTGACTGCAAATATGTGATTTACAGGGTCAGAAATGTACATCCCTGCTCTTAGCTCATTGAGCCATGACTCCAGCAGACAGAGTAATGCAGTGTGGGGAGGGCAGGCCACTGTGTGCAGGAGGCTGTGTCCATCTGTGCTTGTCAGGGGCCACCTTTCCCTTCTCAACAGGGTCCTCACAACCCGAGAGCTGTGTGGGATGCTTCTGTCTCCCAAGCACCCTCTCTGAGGACCCCTGCGCGGGAGCGCACATAGGAGAGACGCTGTTTCTCTCCCCCACCTGCTCTCCTCCACACAGCGTGTCCTACAGCCAGGGCCTCAGGCCAACTTCAGGCCTGTAGCCTGCTACCCTGAGGGTCTCCAGGGGAGAAAAGACTGACAGTCCAGCCTGATTCTCTCCACTCACCCCTCCTTGTCCTCTCTCTCCTCCTTGGAAGGGCAGCATGCACAGATACACGCACACAGAAAGGGAAAAAAACTCTAGCTGTTTAGTTCCATCATATCTGCTTCATCTCGACAAGCAACTCTTTATCATCAAACTCCTTCTCCCCTACTCACCCTTCAGGCAGGGCTCACAGGCTCCTGCATTCTCACCACCGCCTCTCACATGCCCTCCCGCTTGCTCACCAGGCCACTACGAGGCTCTGTTCTAGGGGCACCATGCACACAGGACCCGGCCACACGGTAGCTGCATTCCACGTGGCTGGTGCCCTGTGGTTACGTTAGCAGCTGGACTCCTATCCAACCTCCCCTGAGGGAGAGGACACACACCTCCACATTTCTCAGTGAGGTCCCAGGACCCCTCTAGCATCTGCCACCGATGAAGCCGTTGGTAAATGCCTGCTTGTTTCCATCCTAATAGCAAGGAACAATCATAAGTATCAGAGCAGCCATTCCCCAGAGCTTATTCAGGGCTGGGCACTGAACTGAGCCCCCGGCAGGCAACACCTCACTTACCTCTCACCGAGGAGGGAGGCAGAGCTTGCATCTGTCTTTGGAGGTGAGTGTCCTGAGACGCAGAGGCGAAGTGGCTTCTCCAGGATCTGCTTGTAGGAGCCGGCTGTGCTGGAATGGAAACTTGGTCCGACTGACTCACAAGCCTCAGCTCTTACTTGGGTTGTAAAACTGTGAGTGTCCATGCCCACTCTCACCCTTGGAAGTTCAAGATCACCGAAAAGAGTGTTTCCTGGAATGCCCGAGCTTCCCGTTGAAGAAGTCCTGTACCCATTGGCACAGATCACCATGGCTGTTCAAAACCCATTCCCATTATCTGCGGACAGGGCTTTCCTCCTCCTGGATCTCCACTGGACTCTGCTATCTGAATCGTTCTGTTCCCCTCCCCCTGCCATAGATGTGCCACAAAAACCACTGCTAATTCCAAGAGTTTACTTTCAAAAGAATTTCATTTGGGTTTACAAGAAGGTAACAGAAGCCCTTTGATCTCAACAAGGCACGTACTGTTTCATTCCATGGTTTATGAAACAATTTTAGACTAATTATTTTTGACAACTTGCAAATGTTTGTAAACTTCTTCAAGAAGGAAATGGCACAATTATGTCTTCCTCTGACACAGAGAAGGAAGTTTCCTTTGTGCCAAGTGGCTGACGTCTGTTCCCCCAGGAGAACTGGGAAGCCTTGATCTTCTGAGGTGCTCCGGTTTCTGCTGAAATACAGGGTTAATGAAATTGTCCTCTGGGCCGGTGTGAGTTACATTTAACGAAGCAGGTGAAAAGCCACTGTGGTCAGAACTGTTCACTGTGGTGACATCTTTTGTCATGTGAGCGTGATGGTCATGGTCAAATGTTGGCCTTCTTCTGAGTCTGGATGCCGTCCCTCTCCCAGCATCTGTGCTGTTTACCTGTATAGCTGCTGATAAACAAGCCTTGCCATTAAAAAGAACCTGGGTTCTTCGTCTGCTTCAGCATTAAAGAAAATCATCTCAAATCATGGCTATTTGCAATGTGCCGAGCAAGCCTGGGAACTTGAAGACACCCTCAGATCCTGGAAATGATAAATTAAAAACCACAGAATTGCAGCGAGGCAAAGTGAGGCCCCTGGGCTCAATACTACAGAGAAGTAGATTTGGGGCAGTCCCTCCACAGCCCAACTCACATTTTAATGCCCTTTTGCTTATTGACCATTGTTAATTCAAGTATATGCACAGCAAGCAGGTAGAAATATTGCCAAGCCAACCGACTCTTAATCCCTAGCTAATTCCTGGTCAACTAACTATATCCTTCCTTTATTAAAAAGAAAAGAAAAGAAAAAGGCATTACAAATCTTTCGTTGAAAACAAATTGCCAACTGAAGAAAAGACCTTTTTTTTCCCCTTGAAAGCAATGAGCTGACTTTTACACTCTGGCCCAATAAAAGGAATCACTCTCTCTGCTTCTCTCAAATATTTTTTCCAGGGCACCAACAAAGTTCTCATTATTTTCAACATAAATCTGTTTTGTAATTTTTGAATGAAAAGTTCCTTTTCACCATTGTGACTATAAGAAGAAATTCTCAATACTCACCATTAGGAGATAGTCACAAAAGCAGAAGCTTCATCAAGCTAGTCCCTTTCTAGAAAGGTAATGAAGAAAAACTTCAGATTTTTAATTTTTAAAATGGGGCCTGTAGAAGTGGAAAAGATGGGCAGGTGTATCCAGCATCACCCACTGAGGGTGCTTCTACCTAGGGAGAAACAGCGCGTGTCTCAGGGCAGACTGATCTTTAGAAGGGAGGAAGCCTATTCACACTGGCCCAAGAAAGGGCTTAATATCAGGAACCTCACGGAAGCGAAGAAGACAAAGTGGCCAGCCTCCAGCCAGACAAGTAGGAAACAGAAGTCCCCTGGAGACGTGGCCAGCCCCACCTGAGCACCTAGGACGTTCACGCCCATTAAGCAGTGCAAGATGCGGCACCCGAAGCCCAACCCCAGCCCCGCCCCCAAGCACCAAGCAATTCTGGGGCAACTGAGGGCATCTGTCATCTCTCCCAGAGTCTAGACATACACGTCCCTCCTTTTCATTTCTACTGGTCCATTTAAAAATTAAAAATCTGAACTTCGTCTTTGTTAACTTTCTAGAAAGATACCAGCTTGGCCAAGTTTCTACTTTTGTGATTGGCTCACAATGGTGAGTTTGTTGCATGCCAGCATCACAGCTTTGACACATCCCCTGCACAGCACTGCACAGATCACCTGCACCATCACTGACTCATATCTTCTCTGTCAATCTGTAAATAATAAGACCATTTAAAAACAAGAAAAAGAACTATGACGCCCTTAGGGAGGGTAATTTGACAATGTCTGCCAAAATTGGAAGTTAATGTTCTCTTTTACTTAGTAACGCCACTTCCCAGATATGCTCCTATGTGTGTGGGTTGATGCGAGTCCAAGCTATTCCCAGCTACTCTGTTTATAGCATCAAAGACCTCAAGCACCTTAAGTGTCAATTAGTAGCAAATGGTTGAATGAACTGTGGTACATCCATAAAATGGAATTCTATGCAGCAGAAAAAAAGAATGAGGAAATATACAGATAGGGAACAATCACCAGGGTATATTATTAGGCCAACAAAGACAGAACAGTTCATAAAGTATGCTACCATTTGTGTAGAAAACTGTTGAGGGAGAACATATATTTATAACAGGTTGTATTTGCATAAACTCTTTGGAAGGATGAACAGAAGTCAGTGGTAACACAGTGTGGGTAGGAGCCGGGTGGCAGAAGACAGATGGCAGGCAGAGTTTTCAATACAAACCTTTTGATTTGCATTGATTTTTGAGCTGAGAGAGTGTTCTATCTGGCCAAAAATAAACAAAGCAATTATATATTTAAAGGAAGTTAATTGTCAAATCAAAGAACATGAAAACTATCTATCACTCCTGCACGCAGAAAACTACCGTTTCCCTTAACTGGTGCATAACCATAGAAATAGATGAAACAAAGATTAGCTATCAAATCATGAAAAGACAATGGAGAAGACTGAAACTCACATTGCTAAGTGAAAGAAGCCAATCTGAAGAGGCTTTGTATTGTGTAATTCCAACTGTATGACATTTTGAAAAAGGCAAAATTACGGGGACAGTAAAAAGACCAGTGGTGCCAGGAGCTGTGGGGATGGAAGGATGAATGGGCAGAGCCCAGAGGATTTTTAGGTCAGCTAGACTCTTCTATAGGATCCTGTAATGGTGGATATATGTGATTTTGCATTTGTCCAAACCCATAGAATGTACGACACCAAGAGTGAGCCCTAATGCAAACTATATGTCATCCATCTGTCAATGTTGGGTCATTGATTACAACAAATGTACTACCCTAGGGGGAATCTTGAAAATGGGGGAGGTTGTATGTAGGTGGGGGCAGGAGGTAAATGAGAAATCTCTGCACTTTCCACCCAATTTTACTGTGTACCCAAAACTACTCTAAAAATTAAAGCCTATTTTTTAAATGGATGAAACACCACTATACAGTGTTAGTAACCTCTTAGCACAGTCACCTGCAGAAGCTCCCATCCTGAGGCTCACTCTGTTTGCATTAGCAAAGGGTGTCAAAGAGAAGCTCAAGACACCTAACACCAGCAGAGACTTCCTATTTAGTCTTCAAGGGCCAAGCAAGAGCTGACTTGTGTGGTTTTCTCACTCTGTGATTCAATGTCATTGTATGCCATGATACCACACTTCAGGTAACATAAGCAATCAATGCTACTAGTTCCTTTTGCTTCTCCTCTCCCCAGAGGTCAAGTTGTCTTAATGAGTTGCAGTACTCACTTGCTCCTTGTGGCTTCCCATCTTTGATGAACGCTGTAGCAGTTGGACACGGCTCATGAGCTGGGTAACAAGCAGCTCCGTAAATGCCCAGCAATCTATTAAGTGTGTCATGGTCTGCTCTTCACTCTGCACCTCTCCAAGGTGAACAGAAGAGGTGTCAGCTCCAGTTTGCAGTGGTGTCTCAAAGCTGTGACAGGTAAATAATTCTGATTTTACCTTATTTTTTGCAGATGTTAACAGGCCATGTAATCAGATGCATCAATCTGATTTTCACAGACAGCTGCCCCTGAGCCTGTTCAAGCCTCAGCCCTGGGGCTGAAGATGACCAGGAGCACAGGCTGAACAAGAGATCAGAGCCCCAGGGCTCTCTGGAGCCAGAGATTATGTTTTAGTTGGGGAGATCACAGAGCACTTCAGAGAGATTCCTGTGTGGGGAGCCATCTTGGGCACTGACTGCCGAGGGCTTACTGGCAGGTGACAGCATGGGACATTTGACGAGGACATCCTTACCTCCTTTGTCATTCACCTTGTTACTCTTGATGAGCAGCTCAGTGAGCATAGACTTGGACCTGCCCATCTTACAAATGGAATATTAAACAGAGGCACTACAGCAAGGCTGCCCAGCCAAGGGACACAAGAGTGAAAAAAGACAGTGGAAGGCTGAATTCTTTCTGGAATTTGATCTGCTAATTCATCAGCAGCTTAGGGAAGGTAAGGTGTAACCCGAGTGCTTTGATTCTCTGTGATTGTTCTGGGCTTTTTCCCTCTCTGTGCATCTCTCTAACCCACAGGCTGGCCCCTGCGTAGAACAAGAGTGGTTGCAGGATCCAAAACCATGTGAATGCAGCATACCACCTGGAAGGAGACAGAGCTTTTCTTTCCCAGCTGCTTACCAAAGACATGGGTGTCACTCAGATTGGACCGACTGGAGGCATCTTTCCATCCCTGAACAAGGACTACAGCCTTGGGCTTATGAAAGCTCCTCCTGGCATTGTATAAATGCCACAATTCCAAGCCCCCTTCCCCATGCACGTGCACACACACACATTTCACCATAAAGAAGTGGGTAACAGCATTCGCCATGGGAATTATATTTCACTATAATTTAGGTTTTATTTTAATCACCATCATTATCAGCAGCAGCGCATATCCACCTGGAGTGTCTATGCCAGCATTTTACTAGAAGCTTAGCATGGATTCCCTCACTTTGCTCTCCCATCAACTGGAGAGATGATTTGCTCAGGGTCCCGTGGCCCATATGTGGCTGAACTGCAAGGTGAGCCCAGGTCCCAACTCCAGTGCCTGTTTCTCTGACTGAGGAGCTATGGCTATAGCCATGCAGAGCACAAGAGAGTCTCCACGTAGGTCAGTAGGTACATGTGACTCAGAGTGGCTCATAACAAAAATTCAACTCAAATCAGTTTCAGAAAATAAGATGGGAATGCAAGGGACTCACTGGCTCACGCAAATGAGGTCTCTTGTCCCAGTTATGTCCAGAAGCTCCAAGGAGGTGCCTGGGACTCGACCTTTCTCCTTCTGTCAGTTCCTCCTTCCTAGGTGGTGGCTTCAATCTCAGGACCTTCTGTTCACAGAGAGCTCCTCACCTGCCCCCACTAGCTTAGCAACCCTGGCAGGAAGCCATTCAGCATTGCTGACTTTAATCCTCATTGGACCCTGTTGGGCGAGGAGTCCAGCCTTACACCAATGATGGAGAGACCAAGGGTTTAGAATATGTGAGCTTGCCTGAGCTGGGTGATGTGTGCACCGCATGGACTAAGAGTGGAGAAGGGATGTTCCCCCTAGATAAGACAGAGGATCACCTTCCAGAAATTGGGGAATGCATCCCAGACAGAGTAGAATCACAGATATCTGCTACAAAAGGCTCTGTCTCCCTCGGGAAAGTGTGAGCCTCTTCCTATCCAGTCTGTTTCCCACAAGACAGCAAAGCCAGCAGTCTGTCTGCCACTGTCACCTGCCCAGTCCACCCACCTGTCCTGGCTTATGTCCTTCCTCTTCTCTCACCTCAGCAGATAGTCTGCAGAAAGGGTCAACTCCCAGAAAATGCTTAAAACTGATGGAGTTTTCCCACCTATCTGTGGACCGCATTCTCGCGCCCATTTTCCCATAGTGTTCCCATCTACCTTCTGAGCTTGTTCTCAGGGAAAGCCCTGCTATTAGTCATTCACATATTAGTTCAATGTTTGCCAAACTTAAATTGTCTAGGAAACCCTACGTGAATCATACCCTACCCACACCCGCATATCACCAGGACCGCATTGTTTACTTCATATTTTCCTTCAAATGATCTCAGCTTTCAAATGAAAATAAATACACTTAAAAATGAAACTTGCCACAAATAGAAAACAATAAAAAAGGAATACCATGAAAATCAATGAATATTATTATATTCTGCTGAGGTACTGCAGCTATCAACACCTCTGGGCCTCTGGTCCGTTCTCCCTGTCAAGAAAGAGAAAAAGGCAAGGGCTACAGAGGCGACTGAGCCTGTCTGAGACAGTCTCCGAGGCTCTCAAGACTGAATGGAACTGAAGAGGAAGAACGTTTACTATGTGGATGGTTACTTAATGCTGAGTCTCTGAACACCTCCTGGTGGTAAGTGCCCCTCACTCACCAGGGCACCCCTGGTAAGCACCCCAGAAAAGCCATCGAGGACTTCAACCCTTCTCCTGGAATGAACAAGAACTCCCCTCAGAGAGCCATTTCTGGTCTAAGAAAAAAGCTGATGCACCACACTCTTGGAAGCAAACCAATCAATACTTGCCCTGTAGTTTATGTAACGCACAAATCTTAGAATCCTTACTGTACACTTTCATGAATCCCTTCCCCTCAAATTCAGACAGCATCAGCCAAGAACCTCAATGAATTAAAACAGAGAGTGGCAAGCTCTCTCTTGGGGGTTGTTGGCCCCAATCTCCTGTGGCTCCTTCCCAACCTGACCCCTGCTTATCAAAAAGTGTGGGGACACACAAAGGATGAGGGGTTGCCCCTCTGTTGTCAGAGGGAGAATGGAGGGCAAGACTCTCAGAAATGGTGATTCCAAGGCAACAGAGAAAATAAGTGACTTCATGTCATGCAACAATGTCACCTGGAGCCATCCCAGAGAGTAAGAGAATCTTATCTACTAATGTGGAGAGATGGCCAAGACAAAGCAGAAGGAGAGAAGAGCAATTGTCTATGATTTTATTACAGCATGTGATGTCTGTCTCCATACCCAGAAATGAGCATGTGCTCTCTCTATGTATAGATCAGATGACATGGAGACATTTATTAGGCAACTACAACGTGCCTTTGCTCCTCTTACCCTCAGAACTTCCTTGAGGGGCAGGCATTATGATTCTCACTTTACATCAGTGGGAATTTGGACTTGGTGAAGTTAGGTTGTTTGCCAAAGTTACAGGCACTGAATCAGGAACCTGCCCTTCAGATGTCTACAGCCCGCACCCCTGACCATCAGAGGCCAGACTGCTTCCCGCAAGGATGCCAGCATGTGCATGAGAGAAAAGTCTGGAAAATCACACAAAAGCAGCAACAGACCCTATCCTAAGAGGGCGAGATGGCATAAAAAGACCTCTCTTTTTCCTGTTATTCTACATACGTCTGTGTCATTTGAGCTTGACTTTACATTGAGCATGGATAGATTTTGTATTAAAAGTGAACCAGGTAAGAACCCTGGGTAAGGCAGGGCTCCATCCTGTCTCTCTCAGTGAATGTAACAACAAAAGCTAGGCAAAATTGCATGGAGCATTATTTGTGAGCTCTGAAAGTAGACAGGGGCAGGCAAATCCAAAAGAAGACCAGAATGTGAACTGCCACTCAGTGGGCAGCAGGCTCGCCATTCTTCTCCTTCTGGACCCCCAAGCCTGATACCAGTACAACCTGAGACCTGGACGTGGGCATCAGGACTCAGAGAGAGAACTTGGGGAGGAGGCCTCTGATCTGGCTTGGGGAGTGAGAAAGCAGACTCCTAGGACTTTGAAAGAGTGCAGAAATCCCCGCATTTTTCTTTTTTCCATTCTCTCAGCTCCCAAGCAATAATCAGTGGCAGAAATAGGTTCCCACAAGAGCCAAAATTCTGAAGGAGGAGATGTTTCCTTTCTAGTCATTGGAGTTTCAGAAATAGACAAGAAAGAGTGTAGGGCTGAAAAAGTATGCAATGAAATGATGGCCAAAAACTTCCCAAATTTCACAAAAAATATAAGCCTGCAAATTAAGAAGCTCAGCAAACTCCAAGGGGGATAAACCCAAAGAAATCCACACCCAGACTATTTTGTAATCAAATTGTAATCAAATATTTCACTATTTTGATTACAAAATAGTGAAAATTAAAGTAAATAACAATAATCTTGAAACTGACAGGGAAATGCAATCTAACCTGTAGAAGAACAATGATCTGAATGACTACAGATTTCTCATCAGAAACTATGGAGGTCAGAAGGAAATGGCACACCACCTTTGAAATGCTGAAAGGAAAGGATGTTCAAATCAGAATTTATCCAGAGAAAATACACTTCAAGAATAAAGGCAAAATAAAGATAGTTTCAGATGAAGGAAAACTAAGAGAATTTATTGCCAGCAAACATATATTTCAAGAAGTACTAAAGGAAGTTCTTCAAAAAGAAGGAAACTTGAAGAATCAGGAATGAAGAAGCAACAGAAATGGGAACAATCTGTGTAAGTACAATAGACTGTTCTCCTCCTGAGGTTTCTTTGTTTGTTTGTTTGCTTGTTTTGAGACAGGGTCTCACTGTGTCACCCACACTTGAATGTAGTAGCACCATCATGGCTCACTGCAGCCTCAACCTCCCAGGATCAAATGATCCTTCCACTTCAGCCTCCCGAGTAGCTGGGACTATAGGTGCATGCCGGGCTAATTTTTGTATTTTTTGTAGAGATGGGTGTTTTGCCATGTTGCCCAGGCTGATCTTGAACTCCTGAGCTCAAGTGATCCATCAGCTTCAGCCTCCCAAAGTGCTAGGATTACAGGCATGAGTCATGGTGCCCAGCCCAATTCTTCTCCTAAGTTTTAAAAAATCTGCTGGATGTTGGGAAATAACAATTATAACCTCTGATGGGTCTTCACCCTATGTAGATATCATACATAAGGCAAGTATAACATACAGAACATACAGGGGTATGGTGAAGGGACCTACAAAATTTTCTGAATTCTGAGTACACCACTTGTTCAATAATGACTCAAAAAAAATTACTCAGTAAATACTTTCTACTGGAATGCACTATGTGTTGTCACAAGCCCCAGGCTCGCCAATAGGAATAGGGAGACTCTGAGGAACAGAATGGACTTGGTCTATGAAGACTCCACAATCTCTTGATGACTCTGTGGCCGGATCCTACCAGGAAATAAAGCAAGGAACCTCCTGCGACAGGCCCCTTAGAGCTTGGAGGAGAACAGTTTCGCTTCCCCTAAGATATCTTTCCCTACAAGCAAACTAGGAGAGCCCAGAAGGTCGCACATACTGTGGGAAGCCTGGAGCCTTTTCATATACTTCAGTAATTTTTGTTTGTTTGGCAAATTGCATTTTATTTTTGAAGACTATTGGTCAGAGAGCCTCCCCATCTCATGCATAGATTGATGGATGAGCAGAATATATGGAGATACAACAGAGAGAGAGAAGAGAAAGCAAGCTTGTGTGGGTCATCATTTACCGCTCTCCTCAGCCAATATCGCTGGTATTGCAATATGATCCTCAAGAGCCCTGGGACCAAACTGTTACACTCACGGCCAGAGCCTCCACCTCTCTCCCCTTGGGAATGTTCTCCTCGCTGAGCTAGCAGCAGCGATAAATGATCTGATTTGCAATCTGTCCCTTTGCTCTTGGGACTGTAAATTCAGCTTTAGTGTGTGATGCACAGGGCCGGGCTGTTCCCAGCCTCCCAAGTAAGCAGCTACCCAAGGCTATAATGTCACTTTATCTCTCTTCCATTCAAAGGCAATTGAAAGTGAACCGAGGAGAATGAGGGCTGCTTGCAACTCCCGGAACCCTTGAGCAGTGCTTGCTGAAGGGCGGCTGGTGGCCCAAAGGCACCTGGTGCTAAAGGAATGGAAAAAAAGCAACAATGCAGAATGGCAAACTCTTCATAATAGTCACAGTAATAATTATCACAATAACCACTGCTGTTTATGGAACACTTCTGCATGCCAGGCTCTGTGCTAGGGCCACAGGTAAATGCCTTTGTCGATCTCATAAGACAAATTTGCAGTAGAAGAATCTGAGTGAGGTCCAGCAAGGTCTCAGCTTATAAGTCAGGGAGCCAGGAGCTGATCTTGGCTCTGCCAGACTCCAAAGTGTCTACTCAAAACTGCCATGTGCTTCTCCTCCTACAACCTGGAGGAGTTAGCAGAGTCCTGCCCTCAAATTTCTGTTTTAAAATGGCAGAAGAAGGTTCCTCCGAAATTACATTTCATCAATAAGCGTTTGGTAGCCAATGAGCAACAGGACTCAAGATTCAGACCCCACCTCCAAATCACGTGTTCTTCTCAGCACTGCAAGACTCTCCGCTCAAGTTCTGCTGAAGCAGCTCCTGGGAAGTTTACCACTCACAATGACTCACCAAGGGGTGGGTGGGATTCCAGAGCCCAGGGCACACAAACTGTTACACTCACGGCCAGAGCCGCCACCTGTCTCCCCTTGGGAATGTTCTCCTCGCTGAGTTAGCAGCAGCAATAGATGATCTGACTTGCGATCTGTCCCTTTGCTCTTGGGACTGTAAATGCAGCTTTAGTATGTGATGCACAGCGCCGGGCAGTTCCCAGCCTCCCAAGTAAGCCTCTACCCAAGGCTCTAATTTCACTTTATCTCTCTCCCATTCAAAGATAATTGAAAGTGAACCGAGGAGAATGCATGGTGGCTGAGGGGCCACATTGGAACTACAGGCTTGACAGACAGTATTGACACCTTTGATGAAGATTCAGCAAATGTTAGGAAAATTGCCAATAGGCACCCATTCTGATAAACTCAGGTCACCCTCAGGAGCACAGGAAAATGTTTCCAAGTTAGTGAAAATCCCCAAGAAGAGGAGGAGGATGAAGGGCAGGGACTCTGCCCTCAGGGTCGATTTGCTGGGGCACCCAGCTTCTCCCTTTGTGATCTTGAGTAATTAATTAATACCTGGCTGGGGCTCCGTTGTCTCATCTGTGACTTGAGGATAAAGACAGTGCCCATGTACCCTTTTGGGAGGAGCAAATGTAAAACGCATTTAAGATGCTTCACACAGTCAACAGAAATTGTTAATTGCATAGTAAACATTAGCAATAAATAAGTCTTCTTATTGATGATAACAGTGCGTGTCTTCTATCAGGCAGTGAGCACTTTCTCTTTGGTTGGAGTCTAGTTTTTGTGAAAACTGTGAGGCTGGTCAAGTCTAGTGGCCCTTAGTGAACGTCTTTTGCACTTTTTTTTTTTTTTTTTTTTGCATCTTTTTGCATTTTTCCCCCTCTCCTCAGATTCCAGACCTATGACACCCTGTTGCCTAGTCCCTCAGAAATGCAACCATCAGTGAATTTGTTCATCGTAAGATATGTGTGGCTAAATGCAATTGCTGCCTCAAGCATTTCATTTTCAAAAGGGAATCTGAGAAAAGCTGTGTGGTGGACCACACCATCGAAGCTGCGTGGGGTGGCAACAGCAGCACTCGCACGGTCCTGCCATTGTAGATTGTAGGGCTGCTGACTGGGGAAGGAAGGAGAGCCCCCCTCTCATTTTACAGGAGAGGGTGGGAGATGAGGTCCACAGAAGGAAGTGGCTTGCTCAAGGTCAATTAACAAATTAATGCGAGATGTGAGCACAGGACCAGTTTCACCTGAGAGCATCGCATGCCCTTCCCATGTCATCCCATTGCCTGGGTGATTCCTACTGTGAGGAAGTGAGCAATATCTGTTAAGACTCTTCTGCTGGTCGGGCGCAGTGGCTCACGCCTGTAACCCCAGCACTTTGGGAGGCCAAGATGGGAGGACCACGAGGTCACGAGATGGAGACCATCCTGGTTAACAGGGTGAAACCCCGTCTCTACTAAAAATACAAAAAAATTAGCCAGGCGTGGTGGTGGGTGCCTGTAGTCCCAGCTACTTGGGAGGCTGAGGCGGGAAAATGGCTTGAACCCGGGAGACAGAGGTTGCAGTGAGCCAAGATCACACCACTGCACTCCAGCCTGGGCCACAAAGAGACTCTTCTGCCAAGCGCTGTGGCTCACACCTGTAATCTCAGCACTTTGGGAGGCTGAGGTGGGTGGATCACGAGGTCAGGAGTTCGAGACCAGCCTGGCCAACATGGTGAAACCCTGGCTCTACTAAAAATACAAAAATTAGCTGGGCGTGGTGGTGCACGCCCGTAATCCCAGCTACTTGGGAGGCTGAGGCAGGAGAATTGCTTGAACCGGGACCCAGAAGGCGGAGGTTGCAGTGAGCTGAAATTGTGCCACTGCACTCCAGCCTGGGCTACAAAGCGAGACTCCATCTCAAAAAAAAAAAAAAAAAAAAAGACTCTTCCCATGCAAACTGGCTACTGGCTTCTGTTTAAAAGAGGAAGCTATTGGCTTGCATACTAGCAAAGTTAGGGAGGGGAGCTCTGCCTTCAGAACCAGTCTTGCTCTGGTGGCATTGCAGGGACGTTGCTCTGCCTCAGCTCCTTGTCACCATGTCACAACATGGAAGTGGACAGAGAGAGGCAGCCCCTACTCAGTTCAAGCAAAACACTCAGAGCTCAGTCCTATTGCTCATGATTGGCTTCGTTCACCCACATGCCCTACTCTGAATCAGTGGCTGCAAAGAGGGCAGTGCGGGCCTTTGTTAACAGGCCTGGGTCACCTTCTGGCCATATGGAGGGTCCATGAGTCAAGGTCTATTCAGGGAAACAGAACCCATCCAGGTCTTCCTTGCCTTCCAGCTTTTGGGTTGGTCAAGCTGGGGTGGGGGAGGCCCTTTGTTTCCAACCTCCCCACCCCATTGGCCTCTCTGTTCTTCCACGGCTGGTGTCATAACCTCTAGAACTAAAGAAAAAATGAGAGGAGGTGACATTGCCAGAACACAGACGCCAAGGCCATCCTGCTGAAGGTGGAGTCAAGTCAGGGGTGTGCCGACTGGAGCGGGGAAGAAAGGGGGAGGGGCTGTGCCGTAGGAGCCATGGGGGAAACATACCAGTGCGAGAGACCCCCATCCCAGGCCATGGGAGAGACAAGCAAACGCCCTGGCTTCTGTCCTCCTCCTCCCTCCTTCCGTCAGTGCTCCACGCCTTCCCAGAGGCCTGCCCCGGCAGCACCTACCCACCCACACAGAGGGTTTGCCCAGGGTGAGAACTGCACGCAGAGATCTAGTAGCCAACGCATGACCCAAGCCTCTCCTTCCTCCTCCGTGGCTCTGAGCTCCCCTCTCTACGCACAGTCAGGTCAGAAAAGCAGTGAGAGCTAAAGCTGCTGCCCTGTGGGAGCCCCCGATCCCGGCTGGGCTGGCTGCAGCCCTGAGCTTTACTCCTCCCTTAATCCCCACAGCCAAGAGCAAGGCTGAGTCACCACAGGAAGTGGTCCCTGTCCCAGGAGAAGAGACAGACTCAGCGATTCAGAGCGGGATTCTGCAGCCCGATACCTGGGTTTGTCTCAGCTCTGTCCCTTTTCATCAAGTGAACACGAGTAAGATATTAAACAGCACTGGGCCTCAGCTTCCCCACAGGTAAAATGGGTAGCAGAATATCTGTGGCGCTGCTGCAAGGCCCAATGAGATAACCATACCAGCTCCTACCTTGGCACCCTAGCAGAGAGGGTGCACACAGCAAGGAAGGGTCATTCTCATCTGAACACACTTGGTCTAGGGGGAAGCATGCAGCCATCTAGGGAAGTCCTAAAAACCAGGTGTGCCCTAATTTATTCAATCTCGTCATAAACTCCCATTACATTGGTCAACAAATATCAATTGAGAACCTACCTGCTAGGTGCCACAGCCTGCCTCAGGCTACACACTGAGTTACATAAATGACCACCAGGACAACAGAAATAACACTCCAGCGTCACAACTCTTCATGACTGATTCCTTTTTATGAGTGAAAACAAGCCTGGGGGATGGTTGAGGTACTGTGAAAATGCATTATTACTGCCCCAGGCATCCAATTACATATATAAGTTGCATGTTCTAATTAAATTTTCCTAATGTCACGTCGGCTTTGCCCGCTGCTACTAATTATTGAAGCCACGTTCAGCTGAGGTGGATTTTCCTCTCCCACCTCACCTCCCGTTCACTCTTCTTCACTCCTGGCTGCCCTTCGGCTGGCTGCCACCTCCCTAAGTATGGGTCCCTTTTGAGCAAAGGCACCCACTGTGAGGCTCCCCCGTTGGACAGAGGAGGAGTCACCCGTAGGAGGAGAAGCAAGCATCACCAGGCGGCTTCGTAACAAACACGTTAAGCACAATGATGGTAACGGGGATACTCCAAAGCATCCGCGTGTTTCCCTGCACCCCTCCCCCAAGAGGTTTATTTGCTGTCTTCTCACCATCACCCACCCCTTGACCTGAAAAGGTGGTAACTACTCCCTCAGAAGGTTAAAGACTGTGGTCAGAGCCCAAGACGCAAGCATGCAGGTGGATCTGGCAGAGGGAGGTTCCCAAGCCCCTGAAATCAGACTTCAAAATGTGCCATGGATGAAGGAAAGGTGGGGACCAGGAGAAAGAACACAGAACCAGGTCTGGAGTTTTGTCTGCTGGTGGCCATCCTGGGAGCTGCCCCAAAGCAGCAAGCTTAGCCCTTCGCAAAGGCTCATCCTGCAGCAACGCACCCGCCATGACCCAGACTCTGCCATGGCTCTCACACAACCAGCCCTCCTTTTGTGGTAAGCCCCCGAGACTTGCACAAGCCCGAGATGTTCCTGAGCCCTGGACTGTGCCTGAGATGTGCCAACAAGCATTGCTGGAATGAATTCCTATTCACAACACTAGGAAGAAAGACATACCACATTCTTTATTTTCTTTCAGCCAAAGTTCATCTGCAAATAACCGCTACTACCCAAGAGACAGCAAATTCAATGGGAGTCATTATTGATCCCATGGGTTAAGGGCTGGACTCATGCATAGTGGACAACCCACAGAGATGGGGCCGCGAGGGCGGGACCTCAGCCCAAGTCTGCTGCTCTACATGCTGGTCCCCTGAGCCCGAGCTGTCACTCAGCTCCAGGGAAAGGGCTCAGGGCGCCCCCAGCTGCTGTCCATTCTAGTACAGAGTGACCCCCAGGACCCTCTCAGCTGCTCTCTAGGCCATGGGAAATAGTGCCCGACTGCCCAACCACCCACAGCAGCTTCTCATCAGGCATGCTGCAGCCCAGCCCCATTCCTGTCCTCAGCGAGAGAGGACGCCCACAGCCATGGTGTCTGCCAATTCTTGCTTTTGCAATAGACAAGTCACTAAAACCTCCGTTTTCTAGACACGGAGGCTTGGACCTGCAAAATGAAAGCTTGGCTGCCATCCATATTGGAAGTGGAAGCAGGGAAACACCAACCAAGAGGTAAAGTGTTCTTCAACATACGAATGCATCCAAACACCTCATGCGGGGCATCTCACCTGCCACATGCAGACACTTTTGCTGTCTGCCCCCAAATGAATCTGATACTCACTGGGGACACAGTGGCTCCAACAGCTGCTTGCTTAGGGAGCATTTTAATCATTCATTCATTCAACCAGAAAACATCTTCATGAGCGCCTGTGACTTGCTAGGCATTGTATAGGCACTGGGGACCCACCTGTGGACAAGACAGACACAGTTCCTGTCCCTGTGATGCTGTAACTATAGACGGGGAATAATGCTGCGTAAGCATTAGGAGTGCAGTGGAAGGGAATTCCAGCCTACAGTGGGTACAACTCAGCATAGTCTGGAATCAGGGTGTAGTGATTAAAACACAGACTGGGGAACCAAGACACTTGCCTTTGAATCCCAGCTCTTCTACCTTGCATGTAACCTTGGACAAGTTCATTTACCTCTTAGTGGCTCAGTTTCTCCATCTGCTAACTGTAGACCATATGTTATCTATGTCATAGGGTTATTGTGGGGATTAAACAGGTTAATCTATGTAAAGGCAAGTATCTGACACATAGCAAGGACTTTATTAATGTTTGCTTATACTGTTTTTCAGGGAAGTCCTCACTGAAGAACAGAGACTGAGACCTGGAAAATAAGCAAGATTTGGTTATAGGCAAGATCGGGGAAGGATGTTCTTGTCAGAGGGAACAGCGTGAGTGGAGGCTGGTTGTGGGGAGGCACTAGAGGAACCGGAAGAAGATAGGCAGGCAGGGAGCAGGATGGAAGACAGATGGAGAAATTGGTTGGGATCAGACCCCAAAAAGCCTTAGGCCTTGTAATGAGCTTGAACGTTGACCTCAAGAGCCATGGAGGTTTTCAGTAAAGTTTAACTAGATGTCATTCGAACTACTACATGGAGAATGGATTAATGAAGGTGGTGGCGGGAAGACCAATTAAGAGATTGCCGAAACTCAGATGCAAGAAATGGTGTTGGCATGGTCCAAGGAGGTGTTGGTAGAGATGGAGGGAAGTGGAAAATTCAAGAGACAGAAAATAGAAGAGGCAGTGCTTGGTGGATAATTTGGTATGTGGGGCAAAGGAGAATGGAAATGTAAAAATGATGCCAAGCTGTCACACTTACTTGGAAGACTGAGTAGACAGTAAGACCATTCACTGGGCTTCACATAAGAGAAAAAATTCTTGAAGGGGACATTATCTGTCCTGTTCTGGGTATTTGGCATCCACAGGGAGAAATTGATCAGGTAGTTGGATATGGAGATTTTGAACTGGGAGAGGTTGTCATCACAGTGCCTGAGACGCTGAAATTCTACACAGACAAGGTCCTTTACAGAGTGTATTTGGAATCAGCTCTCACTGGACCAGCTCCAGCTAAGTGCCAAGCCCTGTGAAGGGCACTAGGATTTCAGAGATGAATAAACATCGTCCCTGCCTTGGGGGGGTGACAATCTCATTGACCCTGCAGTCATTCTCAATCTGCCTTTATGGTACGGCATCTCTGTTCACCAAAAAACCCACGGTTCAAGCCCCGTGATTTTGCCTGTAGAATGCTAAAAGATTTTCTCTACTTCCTTATTGTGACAGACAGATTCCATTAAAGCATCCACAACCCTGAAGCTCTGTTTCTCCCCCACAGCCTCCCCCCAAGAACTAAAAGAGGATGATTATTAAAAATTACAAGTGCCACCTTCCACACTCCATCTCCCAAACTTCATTTCACAATGGCTGCTGACATCAATAATGTCAGACAGGATAATCAAGTTTGCATAATGTAACAGTTCTCCAAGGGTCCCTCTGCACAAACACCCCTCCCAGCCTGGATATAGGGAAACAGACAGACCTTAGATTAGGCAGAAAAGGCCCTTAGACTGTCAAATACAAGAGTCCTTCCTCCACATGCGATTTTACAGGCGTTAGCCTCCATCAGAAAAGCTGACTTCTGATTCCAGTTCGACCCTTTACTGGCAGGAGGACGGGGCAAACATTGAATCATCCTGTGCCTCAATTTTCTCTGCTTAAAGTGGAAATAACTCTGTAGCATTCTAAAAGAATGTTGATGTTGAATGTCATATGCATACCATGTAACTGATGAAGTTTATTAAGCATAAAAATATGGTGATAGTTCAATAAGTTACTTTGTCAACTTATTAATATTTGTTAACACGCATTGCCAATAATTTATTTGGAAAATAACTAATATTTAGTAAAATAGAACAACATAATCGCTGGCTTCTGGTATGTCTTAACATGAACTCTAGAAAAAATATTAAAAATTCAAAAATCAATGACACACAGGAAAATCGGGTTAAAATGAACAATAAATTAAAACAATTTCTTGTGGCCTCTTGGCAAATTTTACTTATAACATGTAATTATTTGCAATTTATTGCAGATAGATAGGGTGAACTCTATTCCATTTACATTAGTTTAATATATGAAACACAAAAGGACTCTTGATAACAAGACAACACATGTGAGAAGATCTCCGCAAACTTGCTGTGTTTTTCTGAGCTAGGCTTTGACATACTGGGTGCTTTTGCTTTGCATGCCTCTCTCCACCTGCCTCCTGTCCTTGTAACTACTTCCTGTTCATCCTTCCATAATCTTCTTACATATTACTTCATCTGGAAACTATGCCTGACCATGCATGCTGTACCCCTACTGCCTAACATAGTGCATGGCAAAGGGGAGCGCTTATGTACATTCCTTAAATGGATAAATGAAATGATTGAGGCAATCATAAAGCTTAACAGTTAGTGAATGGCTGAGGCTTAACATGCATGGCCAAGGACTCAGAGTCCTACTCTAAGAGCAAGCAGGAAAGGTGAACGCTTAGGACCAAGACATTATAAAATTTCCTTTGGGAGGGCAAGGTGGGTGGATTACTTGAGGTCAGGAGTTCAAGACCAGCCTGGCCAACATGATGAAACCATGTCTCTACTAAAAATACAAAAATTAGCTGGACATGGTGGGGTGCACACCTGTAGTCCCAGCTACTCGGGAGGCTGAGGTGGAGGATCGCTACAGCCCAGGAGGCAGAAGTTTCAGTGAGCCAAAATCATGCTGCTGCACTCCAGCCTGGGTGACAGACAGAGGCTCTGTCAAAATAATAATAATAATAATAATAATAATAATAATAATAATAATTCATGCCATATCTTTTTCAGAGGGCTTGGAAGAGACTCAAAGGGAAAAATACTTGCAAAAACACTGTGTGGAACACAAAACACTGTCTGCCCCATGATGAAATATCTCATTTCTCACAGGATGTTTAAACCACCTTTGCAATGTGCACAGATGCATACCAGTGCCCCATGTGGCCCAGTCTTTGCATGGAATAACATTCAAAGACAAAAATTCCAACAGCTAAAAATTATTAGAAATAAATTACCATCTTTTCTTGCTTCTCTCCACAGACATTAATGGGAAACCTATTCATAACCCAAAGCATCACTTCTCCAAATTTCCTTTCTTCCTCGATTACCTTATATCCTCCTGACGTCCCACCTGCCAAACCCCAAAATCAATCTCCTGATATCCAAAGTGATCCTCTCTTCCCCTCCTCCTCCTCCACCCACCCCTTCAGTATGTCAACTGCCTGGACACTGCCGCCGCCTCTCCCAGATTCCTCTTCACGCCACCCATAACCCAGAGGTTATATAAGAACAGAGAGCCTGGATGCCATTCCAGCCAGTGTGAATCCCTCCATCATCTTTCCAGTGGGCCCTGACTTTTCATCTCTGAATCTCAAGTCTTAGACAGAGGAAGAATTGGGGGCAGCAAAGTCAAGCTCTTCTTAGTGGTTTGAGG
This sequence comes from Piliocolobus tephrosceles, assembly GCF_002776525.5. Classification (NCBI taxonomy): domain Eukaryota; kingdom Metazoa; phylum Chordata; class Mammalia; order Primates; family Cercopithecidae; genus Piliocolobus; species Piliocolobus tephrosceles. The sequence continues at coordinate 32,841,462 of NC_045453.1, read as the reverse complement.
GTCCTGCGAGGAGGCGCCTGACAGTGCCCAGCCATTCATCAGTCCCGTCTCTCTGGAATCTCTGCGTCTATTTCCGCAGCATTTTGCAGCTTACAAAATTGTTTCCTTTCCATCATCTCTACCTATCTTTGCCAAACTGGGAAGTGATCCTCCCTCTACCCCGACCGTTTTTGCTTTTATTTTTTCCAGATGAGGAAACTGAGGCTCAGGTAATCAAAGGGACCAAAGAAAAGTCACACATCAAGTAGGGAACAGAACGGAGCTGAAACAACACAACCTCTGACCGTGAGTGCACAGATCCCAGCTCTCCTTAATGCTCTGTGTACGAGCTATCAGGCCTCACACGCTAGTGAATGGATATGATTACAATCATCCTCACTTTACAGATGCATAAACCGAGACCTGGAAAGGTAGAGTAACTTGACCAAAGTCTCACCACCAAAAACTGGCAAATTTGGCACTTGATCCCAGTCTGATTAACTCTGAGATCTGTGTTCTTAGCCACTGTGACATCTGCCCCTTACATGTTTGTCCCATGAAATGTGATCAAAAATGCTAATAGTTCCCCACTTCTTTTTTCTCTGCTTGGGGCATAGAGGCCACCCTTAAAACATTAATGAAGTCAAATAAGCATGTCTTCTGCATCCTTTCTCAGCACCTCCTTCCACCGGTGCCCCAGGACAGCAGCCTCTCGCCTCCCGGTGCACACCCTGCCCATTCCTACTTTGGAGGCTGCATCACCCGGATCCTCTCAGGGAAGGGCTCTCTGCAGCAGGCTGTCAGGGAAGCAGCTTGAGTCCACAAGTGAAAACTATGGGCACCTCACCAGCAATATCACCAGCTCAAGTTCAAGACCACGACTGTTCCCAAAGGGCTGTCTTTTACTTTAGTTTTATAACCTCAGATGAATTCTCTAGGTCTTTGGGGGCTTTTATTTGGTCAGGGAAGAAAACCAAGCAAGATTGATTTTTCCCTTAACCTCAGTACCAGAAAACTGTAATGAGCTTGGCCCTTGGGTCAGACAGACTTGGGTTCAAATTCCTGCTCTTTCCCTTGCACCCTGGGGAGACCAGGGAAGCTGTTTAACCCCTGAGGTTGAGGTTGGGTCTGTCTGCAGTGAAATGGAGATGAAGCAGGGAGGGGAGCATACTGAGGACTCAGGTGAGCCTCCCCGTGTGCTGTACTCCTATCCACAGAAGCCAGCCACACAATACTCACCTGGGGCCCAGGGGAGGGCTGAGTTACATCAAATCCTTTCTGTGTGCCATGAGCCACATGCTCTCCCTCCCACTCCCACAACTTCGCTCAAGCCTAGACCCAGGGGCATTGTACATCTCGGGTCTCTGCCCTTCCTCCTCTTCTCTCTCTCTGGTTCCCATTTGCTATGATGGTTCTGAAGTGTCAAGAAAGTCTCTTTTTTTTTCCAATCACAAAAGGAGAATTCTTACATCTTAAGTCTGGGTGCTGCCTTGAAAGGTCGCTTGGTACATACCCTTGACTTTAGATGGGGTCACTTTTAACTGATCCAGACAAAGAGGAGCTTTTTCCCCACATTTGCTTAAAAAGGACACTCTTTCTCTTTTTGTGGTTTGGGAAGAAGCTAATTTTAACACATCAGAAGAGATATGTAAAAGGCCGAGCAATATGCAGTCAAATGTGCCAATTATACCTTTGAGCCATTTGGGGCGACTGCATAATGAATGGGCCATTTTTATAGGCAGCGTCTGGGCCAAGGCCTCATAGGGGCTGTAAGGTCAGCCTTTCTTGTTCTTGGTTTTGTAAATCGAAAAGGGAAGCCTAGACGTGCAGATAAAGACCTAAAGTCATGATGAGCAAATAGGGACACATTAGATCACTTGATCTATAAATGATAATTCTGGAAAAAAATCAGAGCATGATAGCTTCCTAATCAAAAGCCCTCACCTGCTCAGCCTCCTGAATAGAGGACTGACAGTCCCTGCAGCTGACAGCCTGGGCTTTGACATATTTTTTATCTTATTATTTGAATACCTCAAGAAAGACAATCCAATAAAAAGAGGAAAATAATACTGGAGCTTCCAGCCAAAAGAGAGAGGCATTCGCTGAGGCCCAACACCAGCTTTAAAGGAAGCCAAGGGCCTGGGTGTTCCTGGTGAGCGATGAGACCTCGAGGGGACAGTGCTGAGCATGACAGAGGAGGGGACTGACCGCGTAGTCAGAGCCTCCACCTGTGCAAAAGCAACCCTGCAGAGGAGGGGCCACCTCAGGGGGGCAGGTGGAATGGGTTCTGCATGCAGAGCGCCCCGAGGCTGAGAGCAAGGCCTGGGCAGAGCTCACACATAGGGGTCAGGGGTCAGGGGTCAGGTGAGCAGGGTCTTCGACAGGCTCCATCAAGGCCTCTCAGGGGCTGACCACCCGCTCTTCAGTCACGCCCTGACAGTCTGAGCCTCGTCTGCACCTTCCCGTCTCTCAGTAGGTCTCAACTGGCAGTGATTTTGACTTCCAGGGAACATTTAGCCTTGTCAAGAGATGCCTCTGGTTATCGCACCTGGGGAGGGAGTGCAGTGGCATTGAGTGGATAGAGGCCAGGGTACCGTGCACAGCACAGCCCCACGACACAGAAGACTCTTGCACAAAATGTCAATAGGGCCGAGGCTAAGAAACTCTGTCCTAGAGCCTGGGTGGATATTTCTGAAATGACCATGCTGGCTCTGCAAAGCGCTGAGACGCTGCCACTTTGGGAGACTGTGCTTGGGGAGTGAGCCCTTCCCTGGCTCCCTCAGGCACCTCACAAATCAGAGGATGGTGATGGGGAGGGTGGCTGGGAGCCTGCTGCCTGCTGAGTGTGGAAGAACAGTGAGATGAGACAGGAAAGAGGCCAGGCCCTCCTGCTTCCCGACGCAGGGCCCAAGACCACACGGGGGGTAGCAAGGACACGGCCAAGTGGAGGCGAAATTGCTCCTGTGCTTGGACAAGATGTTCTCCTAGACACGGGGCCGTGGTGATTGCATTATCTATTTCTGTGTGTTGTTTATCTGCAATGTAATGAAATTGGATGAATGTGACTTGGGGAGTGTGTGCGAGGCGGGGCAGGGGTGATGCATGTATAATCAAGGCAGGCAGGGAGCTCTCCCAGACATGTAATTGTTTGATTAAACCAAATCACCACCGGAAGGAGCAGACAGAACTGATTGGCCTTGTTCCAGCACAAAAGGCCAGGGAGGTGAAGGTTGGACTATTCTGGCATGGAACAATCAAAAGCATTTCCTCCCAGGCTTAGCTGCCAGGTGTCAGCCCTGCCACTGGGGTCTACACCAGTTTGAAAAAGAGCCTCGGGGCACAGGAGTTGCAAAAGCATTTGTGTAAGGAAAACAGAAGTGCCTTGAAGGGCAGCTTCATCAATCCATTCACTGCTACAAGGCCTGAGCTCCACTCAGCCTGCAGCCTTGTGCAGGGGCCATGGGAGAAGCAGCAAAAGAAGGGAATGTGGCAAGGAGGGGGCCCCAGCCCAGGACCTGGCTAAAATCTAGGTATCTTACCTTAAAAATTCACAAGCATTTTTATTGCTGTCTGTAATATAACTGTATTTGTCTTAATAGTCTTCAAAGGCTGACACTACTGACTATGGAGGAAACTGGTGCTCCAGGGCAACACACCAGCCTTCTCCCTGGGCTTGACTCAGCCTCTGCCTCTCAGCCCTGCACCCCTGAGGCCTGCACCCCAAACCAGAGAAGTTCTGCCCTAAGGTTAACCTGAGGGGCACACACAACCAACTGGCCTTGTCCCAACAGGAGAAAACTAAGGTGCACTCCTCCAGCCTTAAATGATATTAGCAGTAATTAACACGGATCAGCCACTTAATAAATGCAATGAACATTTAATGGGGTTTTATCACATTTGACATTCTTGAGATTAGGGTAAGTGCTATTATTGTGCCCATTTTACAGATGGGGAAACTGAGGCTCGGGGAAGTTAAATGGCTTAACCAGAGTCACATTGCTGAGGCACTAATTGAACCCAGACAGTCTCCAGTCCAGAGCCTACCACAGCATAAGACCTGGCAGGCTCAGGCACTCTGCAGAGAAGGAAAAGAACGGGCACGAATCTCATTCACTTGTTCATCCAGCAGACATTCAGCATCGTCGTCCCTGTGGATACGCGGTGCTGGGTGCTGGGAATATGGAGACAGAAAGACAACATCTCTGCCTGCAGGACATGCACCCTGTGTGGAGCTGAAGGGAAGATTTCTGTGGTAAATGCCACAGAAGAGAAGGGAAGGGTGAACCCCATGTGTTAGAGACACCAGGAAGCTCTGGGCAAAAGGGAGGCTCGAGGGGGAAGACAAGAGTGACAAGAGCCCGGAGCAGGAAGGATGTTTCCGAGCAGTGGTTCTCTGAGTGTGGCCCCTGGACTGGCAACATCAGCCTTACCTGGGAGCTTGTTAGAAATGCACATTGTGAGCGGAAACTCCAGGGGACAACGTTTTAGGAAAGCTCCCAGGTGATGCTGATGCCTTCCCAAGCTTCAGAACTGCTGTTTTAAGCAAAAAGAAAGAAACATACAGAGAAGATGGAGTCTGGCATATCTGAAAATCAGGGAGAGCCAGACCCTGCTGGCTGCCTGCCTTCTTCTGGATTCTCAGAAGTCTATGTTTGAGCAACAATGTGTTTAGGAAAGGTGGATGAATCTCACTTGGCCTAATCTGTGCATCTCCTTTTGGTGATTAAAGAGAAAAAACAACAGAAAAGAAATCAGCTATAGGGGCTTCCAGGGAAAATTGTGCTGAGCTCTAGTGGTTTGAAAGGTGCTCCTCAGAAGATATATCCACATCCATCCTAATCCCCAGAACCTGTGGTTGTAACCTTACTTGGAAAGAAGGGCCTGGTCTTTGCAGATGTAATTAAGGATCTTGAGATGAGATCATTCTGGATTACAGTGGACCCCAAATCAATGACATGTGCCCTTACAAGAGACAGGAGAGAAGAAGACGCAGATGCAGAGAAGGCTACATGGGGGCAGAGACACAGATGGGAGTGATGCAGCTACACAGGGAGGAAGGCCAGGAGACACCAGCAAAACCCAGAAGAGGGAAGGAAGGATCCTCTCCTAAAGCCCCCAGAAATAGCAGGGCCCTACCAACACCTGGAGAGAATATGATTCTGGTGATTGGAGCCGCTGAATGTGCAGTGTTTGTTACAGCAACCACAGGAGGCTAAGACACCACCTACAGGACTGGATTCCCTGATGCTCTTATTTCCTTTCTGCTACACGTTACCATCTCCAAGACATGCAGCCGTCTGTTTGTTTGGTTGGGTTTTTGTTTCCTGTGTTCCTGCTGCACTGGGAGTATTAAAAGGGCATCATCTGGCATTATATCCAGCACATACTAGATGCTCCATAAATAGTTGTTAAATGCATGCATGAATGGAAGAAGGTGGCAAAACGAAGATCCATCTTCTGACTTCAAGTAATATTTCCTCCTCTACACATTAACAAAATGACAATGCAAATGAAAGTCTAAGCAGTCATATTATGACGCTAAGGTGCCTGGTGCTTGTGACATCCTACCACGTCAATGTCCAATGCATGCCATCTCTCCAAAGCCCAGCTGTGGAAGCCAAGTGAGGCACAACGGAGTAAAATTGGCTCCTTGGGCCTAAGGCAGAGTTTCTCAGTCGGGGCACTATTTATACTTCAAGGATAAGTCTTGGTTTAAGGGGGGTGGCCTGTCCTGTGCATCTTAGAACGTTCAGCAGCATCTGTGGTCTCCACCACTACATGCTGGTAGCACACCTTCCCCGTCTCCCTGCCCAGCTGTGATGAGCAGAATGTCTCTAGACATTGCCAAATATCCCCATCATGCAAAATCACCCCAAAGTAAGATCCACTGATCCAAGGGATCCACAAGTAGACTAGTAAAGTCAGCCTTCCCTGAAACTGGGGAAAGCACACCGCCATGCCACACTGATGGAAATCCACCAGAAGTCATCCAAATCAGGCCAGAGTGAAAGGTGCAGGCGAGGTGAGTCACTTTAGCTCATGAACAAAGTAAGAGAAGATGTGAGAATGGGGCCTGGACCACAGGTGACCAGGGAGAAAGACAAACTGTCTGCCTGGGCTGGTGCCCCATCCCAGCAGGTCAGGTGAACGGCAGGACCCAGGTAAGAAGAGACAGCCCTGTCATTTTCACTAACCGGCAGGCAGTTCTAGAGCGTAACCTAGGAATCATGTTGTAAGTCAAAGGAGGCAACAAGGGACACACATAGTGTTCCCACCAAGCACAAGGGCCTGTGCTCCAACTTCTCGATGGGGCGCCAAGCCCAGCTCAACCTGGGAAGAGCTGGGGGCCAAGGGGCTTCACTCCAAGGGCACTGGCTTCACACCAAGGCAAGGGAACAGAGGATTTGGAGGGATGCACCCAGAGCCAAAGTGTCCAAGAGGATGATGACGCCATCTAGCGTTTATTGGACATCTGCCCCGGGCTGAGCACTGTGCTGTCTAACTCAAAGTATCTAAAGAAGAACAATTGTCAGTGTCCAGCCTCCACCTCCAATTTTTAAAAGGAAATGAACAGACAGAATTGGTAGAAACACAATAGGAGCCTTTGAAATACCTCTCCAGTTCTTAATGGAGAAACCAGATAGAAATTCATAAAGACCATAAACGAAGTGTGGTTAATATAAGAAATACGAAATACCCATGCCCCACCCACAGCTTTCAAACACATCATGTGTTTCTGCATTTACAGCAGATCTTTTTTTTGCTTAATGTGTAAAATACAACAAGACCTTTGAAGGCCCATTTCTCTGTTACCATTTTGTCTCCACTCCCTCCCTCCACAGGGGAAACCCTGATTCTTGAAGGTGATGAACACCCTCTCTTCTGTGCTTTTGATGATATATGTGTATATATTATCCACACTGAGGCTCACAACATCATATATGACACTGCTTCCTGTTATTTTTTAATTATATATAACAGTTTCCTGTTATTTTTACCCAAATTGTATCATGATGAACATGTTCTTTTTCACTTTCTTTTCACTGTCTCCTCCCCCACACTAAGTTTTTGAGAATTTTCCAGGTTGATATCGGTAGACCCAATTTAATCCTTTACCTGTGGCAGAGTAATCCATTGCATAAATTACCTAATCCAATCCCCTACTGAGGAACATTTAAGTCATTTCTGATTTGTTCACCAGTATGAGCAACACTGAACAACACCGCAGTGAAAAATCTCACACATACCATTTCTTGCGAATGCATAAGAGAGTTTCTCTAGGGCAGGGTCCCCAACCCTGTGCTGTGAACCAGTACGGGTTCAGAACCGGTTAGGAACTGGGCCGTACAGCAGGAGATGAGTGGCTGCCGAGTGAGCAAAGCTTAACCTGCATTTACAGCTGCTCCCCATCATTTGCATGGCCTCCTGAGCTCTGCCTTTTGTCAGATCAGCAGCAGGACTAGATTCTCACAGGAGCGTGATCCCTACTGTGAACTGCATGTGCAAAGGATCCAGGCTACGAGCTCCTTATGAGAATCTAAAGCCTGATGATCTGTCAGTGTCTCCCATCACCCCCAGATGGGACCAGCTAGTTGCAGGAAAACAAGCTCAGGGCTCCCGCTGATTCTACGTCATGGCGAGTTGTATAATTATTTCATTGTATATTACAATATAATAATAGAAATAAAGTGCACAATAAATGTAATGTGCTAATAATAATAGAAATAAAGGGCACCGTACATGTAAGGTGCTTGAATCATTCTGAAGGCATCCCCCACCCAACCCAGTCTGTGGAAAAATTGGCTTCCACATAACCCGTCCCTGGTGCCAAAAACATTGGAGACTCCTACTCTAGGGCCCAGATAGGGGAGTGGAGTTGCAGGAGAATAGGGTATAAATGTTTTGACTTAACTAAATATTAACAAAAGACTTTCCAGAGTGGCTGAAACCATTTATACCCCCAAAAGTGGGATAGAAGTTATCGCTTGCCAGAGTCTTATTTTCTCAAATCTTCAAGGAACTGATTATTTCTGTACTATGGAAACAATTCCAGTACATTGAGAAAGACAAAACGTCACTGAATGGTTTCTCCACAGTCAGCATAACCTGAATGCCAGGGCCTGACACAGATTCCCTGCAGAAAAGGTAATTAGAGAAAGTTCATGCAAAAAGCTTGAGAAAAGCGCTGGCAAATAACACACCACGATAGTGAGGAACTCTTTCGCAAAATCCAGGAGCTATACGGTTTAGGAAACTTTTCAAAATACTCTCGTAACATTAATAGGACAAAGGAAAAAGAAGCATATGATCATTTCTTATAAATCACAAAGACATTTGATAAGATTTAACATCCATTTCTGATACTTGAAATTATCAGTAATTCCTTCTTATAAGATTTTGTTCGTTTGGTTGGTTTTTTTTTTTTTTTTTTGGAGATAGGCTGTCACTCAGTTCCTCAGACTGAAGTGGTGTGGCACCATGCCATCTCAGCTCACTGTAACCTCCACCTCCAGGGCTTAAGTGGTCTTCCCACCTCAGCCTCCCGAGTAGCTGCGACTACAAGTGTGTGCCACCATGCCTGGCTAATTGCAGTTTGTTGTTGTTGTTGTTGTTGTTTGCTTCTGTTTGTTTGTTTTTTGTAGAGACAGGCTTTTGGAATGTTGCCCAGGCTGGTCTCAAACTCAGGCTTAAGCAATCCACCCACCTTGTCTTCCTAAGGTGCTGGGATTCCAAGTGTGAGCACCGTAGAATTTTTTTAATGCACATTCCAATCCAAAAATTACCATCAAATTTACTTGTAGAAATACCATCAGCCTTCTATGAGAGTCACAAGTTAAGAATACCTTTATCACTAGTATTGCATGACTTTATTCTAGAAGTGCTGAACAAAGCAATCAGACAAGAATATAAAACAGTCATGAACATTGGAAAAGGCAAAACAATCATAATTTGTAGATAATAAGGTTGTATTCCAGGAAAACCCAAAATAAGAGAAAAACTATTAAAACACTAAAAATACAGTAATATGATCAGTTATAAATAATACACAACAATCAATGACTATCTCATGTAAATTATAACAAGTTAGAAAATACACACTTTAGAAAATCATTTCCCCTAAAATACCTCAAAATAAATTTAACAATGCATTTGCAGGACATGTGAAAAGCCAAAAATAAGTTTCAGTGAAGATCTTCTTAAAAGATTTCAATACATGGAAATTCATGTCTTTTTTATTGGATAAGAAGATTCAATGCAATAAAGACATATTTTTTTCCCGAATTAGTCTATACATTCAGTATGATCTCAATGTGGGATATATTTTACCTTGGACAAAAAGAGTAATTCTAAAGTTTATCTAGAAGAAAAAACATCTTACAACCATCAGAAAAACTCTGAAACAGAGTGGCATTGAGAAACTCGTCTGGCTAGGTATTAAAAATGTATAAGATGATGACAGTTCAGTAAAGCACTGTGGTTTGAAAAAGGAATCAAAAGATAGCTCAAAGAGATGAACTGAGATTATAGGAAGAGACCCAAGTATGTAGATATTTTAGAACATAATACAGTGGTCATTTCTAATAAGGGAGAATATGGAAATGGAACAGCTGAATTACCATTTGGGAAACATAAAACTGGAAGCCAGCCCATTTCTTACTGCAAAGTAAATTCCTGAAAGAACAAAGGTTTACATGAAAAGAAAAAAATGCTAAAAGCAAATATGGGAGAATATGTATGTAATCATAAGTTGGGGTTGCTTGGCCATTCTAAACATATGAGCATCAGAAAACACAAAATAAGACATAAATTTAACAACATACACATTTACAGCATCTCTGAATGGCTTTAAACTTGATAAGCAAAACTAAAGGCAACATCAATTCCATAATTCTTATCACAAAAGCTAATATTCACAGTATACAAAATAAGAAAACAAGTTAATATATGAAGAGGAACATTGACAAAGGATATGAACAGATGTTTCATAAAAGAATAAATGCAAAAGGCTAATGGGCACATTCAAGCTCATTATCAATCAAATAAAAATTGAATATCATTTTTTGCCTATCAGATTGAACAATAATTAAAATGTAGTTGGAAACCAGTCATAGTAAGCATTTAGGAAAATGGGCATTTTCATGCAGTCTTGGAGGGAAAGTAAAGTAAGCATCATTTACGGAAGGCGGTTTGACATTATTGTATAAAAATGTAAAATGTTCATGCCTTTGAACCCAGCAATCCAATTTGGGGAATTTATTCTAAGGAGATCATTTCAGAAGTGGGAAAAATGCACGCATGAGAAAACTTTCTATTCCCACCTGTGGGTGACTAAGAAAAATGCAGTATGTGCTTGAATAACTGCTCTGCAGAAATTAAACATGATGGTGAAATATATTTATTGATTGGTAATATTACCTTTGACATTTTCATTAAGCAAAAAAGGCAGGTGCCAGCATATAATGTGATGTCAATTACATAAAATTATACACATGTATCTTCATTTGTATCGCTATATGTCAAAGGATTCTTCACTCTAGCTCTTTCCTAAAACCATCATAGCCCCCAAAGTTTGCATGGTTCATTCTGTCTCATTGTTGAGAAGATTGTCTCAAAATAGATAACACCTGGAGCTCTTTTTCCTCATGGTAGTCATTATCAGCATCTGAAAGTACCTGTGTGTTTCTTCATTTTCTCAATGACTTCTGTGCTGCCTCTCCCATGAGAAGTGACACCATGGGGGTCAGGGCTGACTGGTCCACCTCCAGAGCCTAGCACGGACCTGGCCCAAAGTCCCTGCTTGGTAAATACCTGCTGGATGAATGCACGGTGTTGTGAGACCAGTGTTTTTCAGAGCACACTCTCTAGAAGAAATGCCAACCTGTGTTATGGACTAAGGTGTCCCACGGGCAAGTAGGTTTTAGAAACGTGGCATTGGATCAAGCCAATCCAGGGGTTTATTTGGTGCAGAACTTTTCAGAGCCTTTAATACCCAAATGCACACTGTGACTGTCTAAGAGTGTCTCAGATGTCTTGGCTGCAGAAGTCCCTCTATCTTCAGCCCCTTGGAGCGTCTTATACCATGGGACAGTGTGGGATGAACCCTGTTCAGAAGAATATTCAGCAACATATTAAATGGGGGCCTGAGATTAGAGCTGATCCCCAATTTGTCATTGTACCGTCTGTGTTGTCTGAAATGTTGACACTGAGTGAGCACATATCATTTCATAAATAGATCAGTTTTTCAAGATAAAAGAATAAACATTAAAAATGCGCTTATTGTCTGAATCTCAAAATCAAGTTTATTTTCCAAAACCATGAATTCCATTGAAGTTGTTTTGAAAGAAGAAAGGCTGGTTTGAACCAAATAGAAACACAGAAAGTAGCAGAACCAGGTCTTCTGTATTCAGATTCTACTTTCACCATATACTTATCAAGCATCTTTGGGGAAATCACACGAGATCAGTCTGTAAAATGAACACCCTCGTAAGTTGTGAGGATTCAGACTAAAAATCTAATAAGCCCCAATAAGTACTAGCTTTTTCCATATTAGCATTGATAAATCTAAATTAAGTTGTGCCATCTAAATATGTCTGCATTCCACTTATATCAGTCTGCTCAAGTCACGGTCTCCTATACCCAAACTCTCCAGAGCCTGGAGCTGCCTCAGTTTGCTAAGAAGTCAACAGACAAAGGTTTTGGGTGGGCCCTATGTTTACTCCTGTTCACTATCAGGAAGTTCTGTGCTGGACTCACCTTCAGCCTGTGGCTGTGCTCGTAGCCATCTGCCTGCCAACAAGACCTGTGCTGAAACAGGGGAACCGTCAGAACCCAGCCCCGGAAGAGCCTCTGCTGAGACGGACGCTGAGAAGCCAGTTCTCACAGCTGGGTGTTCCGTTTGTTTATGGAGTGGTTATTGCAGTAACATCTGGATTCCATAACCAACACCAGGGAAAGGCAAAGATTATGTTTAGCTGCCTGGTGTATTTCAAGGGATGTAGCTTTATTCTGCATGATCAGGAAGCAATTAGCAGCTTAAACTTGATGCCTTCACTCAGTGTTGACTCCACGCCTCTCTTTCAGCAAGGAAAGCAGTGGAATTCGTCATTAGTAAATTCCCATTGTCTACCCCAAATCCTTAGGGTAGGTGCAAACAGAAAACCTTTCTGTGCTTCCTTTGAGTCATTTACAGTTTGAGCTGCCTTTTTCATGGGACCCCATGATGACTGGGAAAGGTGAAATGGAAACATTACCCAGCAGCCTGATTATTCAGCAACCTTTACCAAAACTCAGTCATGGCTACTGTCCACCAAGCAGTGATGGGATACATCTGGGGGTGGGGAAGTGGGGAGAATCAACTAGGAAGAGAGACGGAGCTTCAAGCGTAGTGTGGAATGGAAGGATTCAGGCTCGAGATTGGACTCATCTGTTTGGATCCTATTTCCGCTGCATAACTTCCATTTCCGTCTAGAATTTGTGCTCTCCTCATCTTCGAAGTGGGGAAAGTGACAGTACTGACCTTACCATGTTATTTGGGAGGTCAGTACGATTGTGCACACAAGGGGCTTTGCACCAAGCTGGGCACAGAGTGCCACACTTGCCTGGTGGCTTTACTTCTGAGGAGCGTGGCACACAGCAGTTCCACTGAACAGATAAGCACAGGCTCAGCAAGTGAGCAGTTGGAGGGTTGGGAGGGAAGCCCTGTAGCCTTCTGGGAGAGGTCCCTGTGCCGGCTCTGGGTCTGAGTGGGCACACCTCCACCTTGTGATTATTCACTGAATGTTTGCACACACCTTTCTCTTCATATGTATGGTCCATGGTTACATACATTTAAAACATATTTTTAAAAACAAAGCTCAGGGAACTGAAGTGACTTGCCCAAGGTCACACAGAGAACTGGAAAGAAACGTGCATTTCGAACCCATTTCTCGAAGCGTCACCAACATGGCTATGGCTTCCACTTCTCGTGGCAGCCCCAGGCACAGCCTCTTCCTGGGTTGGAATTCTCCATTCCCACACAGGTCACCTTCTTTCCACAAGTGCACACACATGCACACAACACACACGTGCACATGTACACGCAAACACACGTGTGCACACACACATGCATGCACACACAAATGTCAGCACACAGTAAGGGTTTAATAATGGCAGCACCGATTTCATTGCTGACATAATGACCCAAGGACAGTCTTAACAGAACGATTGCCTCATCTGTGTGATGGGGACAAACCTGGGAAGCACCTTCAGAACTCCGTGGAGATTAAATGAGAGAGGGCACTCGCAACACTTAGATAGGGCCTGGTACCTAACACAGGCACAATTAAGGGTTGTTACTATCATTGTTATTGCTAATATTAGCCTTCTTTTGACTTATTTCCAAACGAAACATGTCAAATTCTCCCCATCTCATCCTTTGGAATCTGCATGTTAACTCTGAGCAGATAAGAAATCTTGCCAAGCAATGCTTTTGTTCCTGGTCTGTAGAAAACCCAGCCCTAAGCTGGGCTTTTCATCTCTTCAGCAAAGCCTTCTCTGCCTCAGTCGGGATTCCATGCCCCTTCTCAGACAAAAGCTGCTACCGACCAGCAAGACCACTCCCAGGTAACACAGCTCCTGAGAACCTCCAGATCCCCAAAGTGGATTCTTCCAGCTTTCTCCAAATAGAAAGGTTTTTAACATTTTTTAAAACTGAAACTCATTAGTTTAAGACCCCAAAGTGTGATTGTCCACATTTATTTCCCTGGAATTATTTTTGAGATCAGAAAAAAATGTAATTTTCCTTCTTGAGGAAAATCAAATTACATGTGCACTGACTTTCTCCAAGTAACACAACCTCAGCCCTATAATTAATATCACCACCTTCCACAGCCTCATAATTAAACATGAGATGCACAGGACTGGGAGGAAGTCATGGGAAGGCAGGAGGTAAATCACCGGGCTGGTCTCTGCCACCCATTTCCTGGGAGCCCATAGGAAGGGGGGAGGTGGCATGGGGAACAAGAACGGCCCTGAAGCGGGCTGGAGGTCATGTGATCATTCATTTCCCTTGGTGGCCCATTGTCCCAGGGCCGTCTGGAGCATGAGGCCAGCAGTGCCCTATGAATGGCTGTGGAGTCTTTGCGCACTGCTTGACATGTATACCGCCGGGCCAGCCAAGACGCAGACACTCCAGCCCGTGGGCCAACCTAACGTGAAAGGAGACGGAGGGTTTGTCGGGAGTCTATGCCTGCTGTTCTCACTGAACATGAGTTTCGAGAAACACCTATGCAGGGACGATCTGAAGGAAGCTGCAGAGTTTATTCCATCGGTGTTCTCCCTGCTTCTTGTCATCTCCTCCCACCACGGACTTCGGGCTGTGTGGCTCTTCCCCAGCCCCCTCCTCCCAGAAATGCCCACCCAGCGTCCCTCCTCCCAGCGGCACCTATCTTCCTCCCAGAAATGCCCACCCAGCGTTCCTCCTCCCAGCATCACCCACCCTCCTTCCAGAAATGCCTACTCAGCGTCCCTCCTCTCACAAATGCCCACCCAGTGTCCCTCCTCCCAGCAGGGCCCACCCAGTGGCGTCGCTCCTCCTGGCAGTGCCTTCCCTCCTCCCAGCAGCGCCTACCCAGCATCCCTCCTACCCCCTCCAGCTGTGCGGCTCTCCTCCCTCCCCGCCCTTCCTAGTGTCCTTCCTGCCTCCTCTGTTCTCCACTCTCCTGCAGGAGGTGGGAGCCATAGGACTGGTCAGGCAAATGGACCAAGAACAGAAGTGAGCCTGTGGCTGCCAGGCTGATAACAGCTAGTATGTCTCCATTTTCTCCTCTTTGGCAAACCTCATAGGCCACATATTCCAGGTAAGGAGACCAGGAGGTGGAGAAGGTTCTTTAGGTGGAGTGGGGAGAACAGAGGTCCACACCCACCTGCGCTGGCTGAGTCATGTGATCAAGAAATAAACCTTTCTGGCTGGGCACAGTGGCTCACACCTATAATCCCAGCACTTTGGGAGACCGAGGTGGGGGGATCACCTAAGGTTAGGAGTTTGAGACCGGCGGAGGTTGTAGTGAGCCGGGATTGCACCACTGCACTCCAAACTGGGCGACAAGAGCGAGACTCTGTCTCAAGAAAAAAAAAAAAAAGTAAGAAATCTTTCCAAGATAAGCCACTGACATTGTCTGGGTTATTCACTGCTGCCACTTATATTAATTACTCGACTAAAACAAGCACATTCTCTGTGCCGGACACAGGTCCATGCAACATTCAACAGCCTCGTGGAAGAGACAGGAAAAACAAATATATATTTAAAAGTGTGATCAATTCCAAAAAGACATCAAGAAGATAATGTCACAGACAACAATAGGGTCAACCTACCTACGTATCTGGGCTGAAGAAGGCCTCTCTGAAGGTGACATTTAAGACAGGATGATTAATTTCTGGGAACAAGTCAAGTGTAGGGAAGAAGGGCAGGTGTTGCAGGCTGTGGGAAGAGCTTGTGCAAAGGCCCTGTGGGAGAAGAGAATTTGAAATTCTTTGAAAAACAGAAAGCAAAAACCATGTGGCTATGGTTTGGTGCATGACAGGACCAAGTGAGAGAAGGAAACAGGCAGGGACAGATCCCTGGGGCTCTTGCTCTAATTTTCACAGTGCAAGGGGGCCTCGGAGGATTTCAAGCAAGGGAAAGACATGGCTGGTTGACTTGTTAGAGGATCGCCCTGCGTGGAGAACAGGCTGCACAGGGGCAAGATGAGAAGCAGGGAGATCAGAGAGGAGATGTGACTGTCATCTCGATGGGAGACAGAGGAAGCTCAGGGCAGTTTTAGGAGAGAAAGAGAAGGCCATGAGCTTGAGAAGCTGTCACGTGAATTCCTCGTGCGCCACTCAGTTCTCAGGACATTCTTCCTCACCCCAGATGCAAGGTATGCAGTCTGTCCACTCAACCCTCCGTGCTGAGGGTCCTGGAGCCTGTCAGCAGCAGCTAGGGCTTCCAGCTGGTCACCAAGGCCGAGCATGTGCATCCCATCAGAGGACACTGATGTCAGGACCGTAAGGAAATCTGAAAGGTCCAAGGCGGGGACATATGGAGAAGCAAGAAGGCCTCACATGTGTCTCCAGAGCTCAGCACCCAGAAAGGGATTCAGGGTCACCAAATATGCCTTTTCATAGACTGACCTCAGCCTAAGGATGCAGGCTGCAGCACTGACCTCCCAACATGGAACTTTCTATCTGCTGTCCCTTTGTTCCCTGACTTGTTAGAATGTTGGGGAATCGCCTCCCCAATTTTCTGCATTTTCCCTTCTTTCAAACAGATTTTCTCTTTTGGGGAGGTATGCTTAGCTGCACTGGAAAGTTAGTCTTAAATATGATTCTGCCTCAGTACTACTTAGGAAAGCTTTTCAAAAATACAGACTCCAGGGCCCATTGCAGGCCTACGGGATCAGAATTGTTCATGAAGGGTTCCAGAAGGCTCTTCTTTCTAAAAACCCCCTAGACAATTCTGAGGACCAGCCGCTTTAGACCAGGACCGAATGGAAATATAGATACAGAGATGCATTCCCACCGTTCCCCAGAACTTGATTTAGGGACCGCAATGCCATCCCAACACACGACACCCAGAACCGGCTCAGATGTCAGAGGCCAGGCACAGTGCCCACAAGAATTTCCAGCTAGGAGTTCCAGGCTCCCCAGAACTGGCGCTTCTGGCCAACTGGCCAAAAATTTGGCATTTCCCACAACCCCCTCAGGTTTCATAATTGGCCAGAACAACTTGCAAAACTCAGGAAACTACTGCAGTGACAAGATTACAGTGTTATTATCAAAGGGTGGAAATACAGCCCAGCCCAGTGAAGAGATGCATAGGGCCGGGCCTGGAAGGTTCCATGGCATTACCCTGTGGATCGGGACATGTCATCCCCAGGCACCTTGATGTGTTCACTAATTGGGAGCTCACTTGAGTCCATGTCCAGAATTTTTATTGGAGTTTCATTACAGAGGCATGATTGATCAACTCACTGGCCACGCAATTAAACTCAGTCTCCAGGCCTCTACCCCTCTCTGGAGGACTGACATCGTATTGGTCAAGGCCCCAAGTCTCCAATCACCAGGTTCACCTTTCTGGTATGGTCAGCTTCCATCCTGGTAATTTCATGAGCATAAACTCAGGTATGGTTGGAAAAGCCCACTATGAATAACATAGATTCTCCTATCAGGAAGTTTCAAGGATGTAGAGGTTTCCTCCAAGAAACCAGGGCCACTGCCCAGCCAAATCCTTTATCATGGAACCCGGAGATTTGTAACTGGACTGATGCTGTCACGGAAGACAGCCATTTACGGTCTGGCCTCTGGCAGAATCCGTTGACAATAGCCTTGAGACCTCCACCTCCTTGTTAGTGGCCCCAGACGCCTGGAGTAAAACAAAGACAGTAAGGACTCTGGCTGTTTATCATGGGGTGTGGGTTCTGTGGTGATGACAGTTGAATTGGAGGAGGATTTAGAGAACATTCTGGAAGGAGATCTGCATGCATTTCAGAGAAATTTCCTCTTTAAGTTGTGCTTCCTTCCAGAACATTCTGGAAGGAGGTCTGTGCACATTTCAGGGAAATTTCCTCTTTAAGTTGTGCTTCCTTCCAGAACATTCTGGAAGGCGGTCTGTATGCATTTCAGAGAAATTTCCTGTTTAACTTGTGCTTCCTTCCAGAACATTCTGGAAGGAGGTCTGTGTGCATTTCGGGGAAATTGTCTCTTTAAGCTGTGCTTCCTCACCACCAGAGTGCCCGGGGAGCTCTCCCACTTCCTGCAGGGTGGGCTGGGTTCTGTGGGTTCATGCTGCTCCCGGATCACAGGCAGGTACAGCTTCAAAGGCAAAGGGGTGGAGGACCAGGTCACACCCTGGCACAGGAGACAATGTCTACACCACAGTCCGTGACACCAATGACCATCCATCCCATAGTGGGCTCTAGGTGTCATCCTTCCATAGCAACTCCAGGCCCTTCACCCCAGCCTCATTTCTTGTGACTTTCAATGGGAAACTAGAAGGAGAGAGAATAAATTTTGGTTTTTTATTAAAGAGGACCATAATCGAGGGAATTAAATTGCACTTATTTAAGGCTGTTCTCTCCCAGTCTTGAAGGGAGAGGTAATTTCACAAATTAGCCCAAGAACCCTGAGACTGAGTTAGGTCCGCCGAAGCCAGAGTCCTATTCCCTTCACTGCAGAAGGCGTGGGCCTACACATTTAAGATATTTTCTGCTCAGAGGACACCCTCCCTTGGGCCTTTTCAAATCCCTCCAAAGCAGCCAGCTCAGTCTTGGGCTCCAAGACCCATCCACGTTCAAAGCAGTGACTATGGCCAGAAAAAAACCAAAGAAGGGAATTCTCTGTGTGAAATAATGGATTACAGATACAGCCACTCCCCTGTCACTGCCACCACTTTAAAATGAATTTCCAATTGAAAATAGCCATCGGACTATAGATAGCTTGGCGCAGAGATGGCCGGTCAGGCTCCACTCCCAGATGCCTGGGTCAGCAAATTCCAAAGCATCTACTCAGCAGTTCCACATTCTTCCAAGAAAGTTCAGCTCTCTCCCTCCTCTCAGCCCTGGGGCCCAGGGGCTAGAGATGAGGTGGCCACCCCCACCCTGTGCTGTGCTGATGCCAGGCCCCTCTCCCCATGAGGACTCCAGGTACCAAGTTAACTAAATTACAAAAAACGATTTGAGCTTATTTATGGTTTGTGTGTTTTTCTGGTCAGCCTGACCTCCGTGAGCACCTCCAAAATAAGATTTCTATTAGGGAAGATGACTTTAGCGTTTTTAACTTTTTTCTTGCCCCCAAAGTCATGGTTTTTTTTTTTTTTTTTTTTTTTTTTTTTTTTTTTTTTT